>NC_034608.1:30403854-30429360 GCF_900095145.1 Mus pahari
AAATCCATAGAGAGAAGTGTGTGTGCTTTATGACAGTCTCATCTAGCTAACTGATGTTGCCTCAGTCCTGTAGGCCGACCTTTCATGTTAGCAGTTAAGTGTGATGACTTTACACTAAGGTCAGTGTGGACATAGTGGCATTGGTCCTCCCATCCTTCCTTCCTTCCCTCCCCTCCCGACCACGCCCTTGATCCTCCTTCTCTTGTCTACAGATCTGTGCTTACCTTGGTAGGACAAGGCGGTAGGTGGCTTCAACACTGACTTAGATGCTGAGGGAGCTTTCTTCTGCTTTAGCATTGATTGTGATGCTGGTGGGTGCACAGGCCTTTCACACTCACCTGTGAGAGCCGTGAAGTTCCATGGTTTTCCTCTTATCCTGACCCACCCCACCGACCTCTCTGAAGCTTCAGGCTGAGGGTAAATGCTTTTCACGGTGGTTTACAAATTGCATCTCAGAAGTTTAAAGCGCTAACAAAGCCTGTTGCCACTTGGAGATTCCAGGCCTCCACCACTTCTATCCCCCACTCTCACTGCCCTACCCCCTTGATGGAGATCCGGCTTTATTTGCAGACAAGTGTGCCTCCATTCTGGCCAGCAGAGACCTGCAGAACTCACCTGGCTTGCTCAATGGCTGGCTGGAGCTTTCTGCAGCTACTTCTGAGGGACAGAGCTTCCCTGGAGGCGAGGGACTATTGGGAATGCTTTATCTCACTTCCAGTTTTGCTTCCACAGTTTGTTGAGAGTGCTCTATATCAGAAAGCACAAGAAAGTGACTCCTGTATCTGTGGGAGGTATTGGATCAATGCTTAACATATCACTTCTTTTTGCAAGTTAAAAGTGATATTTTTGGAATACAGCCGTTCCATCAAAAATCTTGGCCCCTGGGAGAAAGTATTCAGTCCAAAGGGTGTTTTAAATCATTTTAGAGACAACTAATGTGTATCTGCATGTGCATCTGTGCATGAGCATGTGTGTACAAAGTGTGTGCATGTATGTGCAAGTGTGTGCCTGTGCATCTGTGCATATGAATGCATGTGTTTGGGCATGTATGTGCATTTGTGCATGTGTGCGTGTGTACAATGTGTGTATATGTGTGCACATGTCTGTGTGCATGTGTGTGCACTTATGCATGTGTGTGTACAATGTGCATGTAGTGTGTTCACATGTTTGTGTGCATGTGTGTGTGTACAATGTGTGTGCATATGTGTGCACATGTCTGTCTGCATGTGTGTGCATTCATGCATGTGCATGAGCTTGCTTGCTTGGCTGGCTTGAAACTCACTGTGTAGACCAGTTTTGCCTTGATCTAACTGAGGTCCTTTCCAGTCCAAGTGCTAGCATTGTAGGTGTGTGTCTGCAAGTGTGGCTCTGCCCTGTATTTCAATGTGGAGACTAATTATTAAGTATCATCTTTGAGGTTTCCTGAGGTGGCTGTTTAATGCCTCATGACTATACTCATTTCTAGGGGCAATGGTTGGGATTATTATCGTTTCCCCTCAGTGTTGTACACTGAAGACATCTTTAAAGATAGTACAAGTCATTGTATCACACAGTCTGTTGGTCTGGAAAATGCTGGACACTGGCTCTAATGGGGACTGGCACTTATGGAATGGGTTCCAGGCCCCTGAAGACGTCAAAATCTGTGGATGATGAGTCCCTGGTACTGACTGGTGTGTGGTTTGCATGTGACCTCCACGTGAGTTCTGCAAGCTTTTGGTCTTCTCTAGTGACTTGTGACACCAGAGACAAGGTAGATTCTGGGATGTACTCATTGTTCTCTGCTGTCTAGTCACTGAAAGGCAAAACCATCAGGACTGATGAAATTATGTTTTGAGTAATTTTGACATCTAGCCTAATGTCCAGTGTATGGATACGGGGCTGAACAAATGAATGCATTAATGCACTGAGACTATGAACCACCTTTCCTGTTATTTTGCTTGAAAACAACTGAAGTTGGGTTCTGTTATAAGTATCTTTGCTGTCATTCTTGGTTTATAGCAAAGAGTTTGGAACCTATGTTTATGGGGAAATGACTTAACTAGAGAAAACCCCACAGCATCCATAGCAGGCAACACTTAGCTCTGTTGTTATTAGATGGGATTTCCTCCTTGGTTACAGCTGTGTCTTGCAGTGTGGTAACCTCTTCACCCTGGGTCATTTTCTCTCAAAGCAGCCATTGCCTCTGTGTGAAAGCATGGCCTTCTTCCTTCTTTTGAGTTTTGTTGACTATCATCTCTTTCAGGAGTCACTTCTTTCCCCATCCCCCATACTAGGTGCTTCCTAGGCCCTCATGTTAAGAACAAGTTATTTCTCTGAGTCCCAGATTTATTTAACCCCTCACGTGCATGTTTTCCTGGCAGTGCCTCGGCCTGCAGCACCATGAAGCACTGGGCAGTTATTAGCACACACACAGCTAACATGGGGCCGGGGAGTGAGTGAGCAGCGGTGTCCGCCACCGCGGACACAAGCTGGCAGTGAAGACTTTGTCTCTCATCTTAGCCTGGTCTAAGAGCCTGTCTTGCCTTTCAGAACCTCCATGGAGGACTTTGACCCTGAAGCCAGCTGGCCTGAACCTACATTGTCCCCCATTTTTGCCATATGAATCTTAGTCATGTCTTTGTCATAAGCAATTGAAATAAATCCAGGAGATATCCTGAACAGCCCCAGAAAGGGGTCCTTATCAAATCTGTGTGGAGATTCCTAGGTCGTGGGTGCTGTAATGTGCTGTAAGGTCTCCGTCTGAGAACACGGAGCCTGGGTCATCACCCACTGGGGCAGGAGGGTACCAGAACAGTAGGTTGTGAATGTGGGTGTCATAGCAGCAACCACTTCTCAGATCCAAGGACAAATAACGCGTGATTCCGGAACTGTATCTCCACTGCACCCCACGTTCTTCCTGGCTTAAATTCATCTAACTCACAGCTTCTCCATTCTCACTTTGGCATTTGGTCCTCAGATGGCATTTGCTGAACTTCACAAGTAGACAGACATTGTCGTTCAGTAAGGAGATACAGAAGTGAGGCATAGGATGACCCTTGAGTGGCCATTCCTTCATGGATGTGGAGACACACAATACGGTCATTAAGTCCCTGGAGCTAGCTGTACAGACACACCCCTGGCCTTGCTTATCTGCCTATGTCCTAGCAACCAACTGAGTCCCAGAGTCTCTTGGTTGACACTGGGGAGAAAGCGACATGGAACCCAGGTTGAGATGAGGTGTAAATGAGCCAGGCTGTTTCATTGGAACCACAGGCAGCACACGGTACTCAAATGGTGGCTTTTGGGAGTGTGGGGCATCATGGGTCCTAATAGGAACTTTGTCACTTGTGTTGACATCTTTGAAATCAGGAATCTCTTTCTTACCAAACAGCTTGGATTCATGTATTAACCCAGCTCACTCGCCAACACTGAAACCACTTGAGGAGGGAAGAGGTAGCTGGTTACTGCTGAAAACTTGCCAGCCAGAATCCATTCTCTTGGGACTTCATGGCAGAGAGAACCAGAGGAGTGTTCGGATCTGACGGTTGAGTTGGCAGCAAGCAGAGCCTCAGACCGTCTCCAGAGCCCTTGGTGGTCACAAGGACTCAGCTGGGCCCACCCAGGGAGGGAGATTGGTTGTTCTTGATGGCCAAAGGTCTTGTCTGAACCTGGAGAGACAAATCGCCCAGAACAGACTCCAGATCAGCCCCCATGGGACCAGGGCTGAGTTTAGATGGCAAGGCCTTGAGTGCCGACACCATGCAGCCCTAGGCCTAGTGAGCCTTGGGCTCCCTTCTGTCAGCTTTGGCCAGGCGCAGGATATCTACAGCCTAGAGCTGATCTAGGGCCATAAAGAGTTCTTATCCTCACTGTCTGGCCCCCGAAAAAGGCCAGAAGCTCCACTCCAAGGAGCCAGCTCTAGGAGGTCCACATTCATGGCCTCTGAAGAAGTGACAGATGGGTACTTGGTGACTTTATTTGGGATAAGACTCTGTGACCTCTATTGGAAATTTTACACTTCAATACATAGGGTGCATGGCTCATGACAGTTCCATGTGTGAACTGCCTTCCATGTGTGTTGTGGTACTCAGCTCATGACAGTTCCATGTATGAATGGCCTTCCATGTGTGTTCTGCCTTCACAGGGATTGTATCCACACATCCTCCCTGGCTCTGCTCAGTGTAGTGTTCTTCACACTGCAAACAACACTCAGTGCCCCACTGTAATGCACACTTGTGCTTGGCTCAACCCCAGGCTAGATAAAAGCTCCTTCAGTTGTGGGTCATGACTCCCATATAGTAACTGAATGAGGAGTCACTAAACATTTGCCAACGGTAAATGTTTTTAAATGTGAAAGTACCAAAAATTATTTCTCAGACCAAATGTGAAATGGGTCCAAGGTATTCCTGGTAGCACACACCTGTGTTGCTCACCTTTGTTGCACACCTGTGTTGCACACCTGTGTTGCTCACCTGTGTTGTTCACCTGTGTTGCACACCTGTGTTTCTCACCTGTGTTGCACAACTGTGTTGCATCCTGGGACCTCACTGCAGCCTGGGTTCTGAATACACAACACACACACACACACACACACACACACACACACACACACACACACATACACACTTGTTCTCCTAGGACATCACCCTGCCATCCATGCTGCCTGCAGCAGCTCAGGTCACATTCAAGACGACCATATGTTGTGAGTATTTTTGCTGCATGTTTGCGCTCTTCTGCTTCTGTACAAACATATGTTTAATTATGGGAAATAAAGGCAGCGATTTTCTAGTGACGTTCCTCAACCTGTGATTCTCATCAAGTCAGTTTATCCTTGGGCTGGATTGTGTTGGGCAAACAGAAAGACATTAATCTATCAGTATGCAAATTTGCTTTCATCTTCAATAAGTGGCTAAATTATATGTATACCAAGGAACTGTCCTAATTTAGGTTTCTTATGACATACTTCCAGTGGCTGACTTGTGTGCCTCTTTTACACACCTGCATATCTTGGGTTGCCCAGGAGCTTCTTGGGTGAAAAGGCACTGTGAATGGCAAAGTGTGAACAGCCTGGGTTAGAGTGAAGGCTCTGAGCATGTCAAGGCTGTGTGTTTGTTTCTGTGTGTGTGTGAGTGCACACACATGTACATGTGCACGTGCACATTAGGTAGTAGTCTCCTTGTCACATTGGGAAGAAAGGCATGTGGGTGCAGGTGATGAATCAGGCTGTCCAAGGTGAGACCATTGAACAAATGGCCCTCCACAACAGATGTTTAGAAAGAGGCATACACCTTTAATCCCAGCACTTGGGAGGCAGAGGCAGGCGGATTTCTGAATTCGAGGCCAGCCTGGTCTACAGAGTGAGTTCCAGGACAGCCAGGACTACACAGAGAAACCCTGTCTCGAAAAAACCAAAAAAAAATAAAATAAAATAAAAAAAATAAAAAAAATAAAAATGGACAGATTTCATGCTTTCTAAACTCATCAATAAAATCAGTGGCAAGAGAGAATGGCTGGGCAGTGGTGACACATGCCTTTGATCCCAGCACTTGGGAGGCAGAGGTAGAGGCAGGAAGATTTCTGAGTTCGAGGCCAGCCTGGTCTACAGAGTTCCAGGACAGCCAGGGCTATCCCTGGAATATCCCAGAGAAACCCTGTCTTGAAAAAACAGAGAGAGAGAGAGAGAGAGAGAGAGAGACAGAGACAGACAGAGACAGAGAGAGACAGACACAGAGCGAGACAGAGACACACAGACACACACACACACACACACACACACAGAGAGAGAGAGAGAGAGAGAGAGAGAGAGAGAGAGAGAGAGAGAGAGAGAGAGAATGTATGTAGCCAACCCCAGCTCCCTAGGATGCCGTGCGGGCTAGAGAAAGCCCCTGAGAGGGTTCGAAGGCTCTTGCACAATGAGCTGGACCAGCTGGGAAGAGCTGCCTGAGCCTGCCAAGTCCACTCCGATCCAGATGAGATGCAAGTGCTGAGAGGGCTCCAAGGATTGTGTTGTGTCTTTGCAAAGATGTGGCAGGTGGCCTGTTGTCTCTACCAGAGAGAGGCAGTTGTCTCACTTCTGTGAGGCATGGCTTTGTATGGTTTCTAGATGCTGGTCATTTCCCATTAACATCCTTTTGTTTCCCAGATAAAAAAATCACTGTCATTTAATTTCAACAATTTTTTTCTTTATGAGTTCATTGTAATACATTTCGAAATTAAACAAGTAGAAAAATTAATAATAAAAATTACCTGAGGGCTGGGAGAGTGGCTAAGAGGTGGTGTTGGCTAGCTGGGGGCGTGGCTAAGAGGTGCAGTGCTGGCTAGCTGGGGGCGTGGCTAAGAGGTGCAGTGCTGGCTAGCTCTATCCCAGCATGAGAGGGAGAATATCTCTGAGGATTGTCTCTGCCACTGGTCTTTTTTCTCTCTCAACATGAATTTTTTTTTTCACGTTTCAAGAAGAATCGTTTTTATCGTGCCTTTGCTCTTGCATGAGATAAATAAGAGAAACCCCAAACTCATTCTAGTCCACAAGTAGATATTCCATTTGGATTAGGTTTGGCTAAACTTTTTAAACTGTTGGCCTCTCTTTGCCTGAAGTTATAGAGACACATAGACAATGACAAGTGCTACCGAGAGGAGAGGGGCACCCTGCCTCTGTGCCTGTGCGCCCACACTGTCCCTGGTTGGGAGTGACATTCACACGCTCCCTTGCTCTGGAGAGGCTGAGTGTCTTTCCCCACCTCCGTTTCCCCTTTATTTTTTGAGACAGCATCTCCCTGTGTAACCCAGGCTGGCTTCGAATTCTCAATTCCCCTGTCTCCTGAGTTCTAGGATTGAGGGAGTGTCACCATGCTTGGTCTGCAGCACCATCCTGTCACTGGTGTGTGGTGTGGTTGCTTATTGTGGGCACACATATTGTGTGAAAGCTTGCCTCTATGCTCACCCTGTACGTAACTTTACTCACGCCCCACTGGAAAAGTCACAGGCTCCTCAGATGGCCGAGCTTGTCATTTGGAGCAGGATTGAATGCCACCATAGCATGCTTCCTGTTTGACCTTCTGGGGCTTGTAGCTAGTACCTGTGGACACAATAGGCTCTGTGTGGTAACAGTGGACCACCTGGCCTTGGCTTGGATATGTTCTGTCACTTCATGGGCCCTCCAGGGTAAAAGGACAAAGCCATGGCATGGTCCATAACTGTAATCTAAACATTTGTCCTCCCACACATGGGCAAAGGCAGTCTTCACTTCTCACTAAGGACATCTCTCTTCGGACCAGACAGAGACCATTACAGAAAACCACAGCTGGCATTTACGAGACTGAGGCATGAAGGACTGTTCTAACCCCCGGCTAACCTCTTCTTCACAGGAGTTCTGTCTGTGGGTCATGGTGCATGTGGACCCAGCAGGGACCTACTTATTCCAGAAAGGGTATAGAGCAGGTGTCCCCAAGGCACTTGGTGGGAGACAGCCATCCGGAAGGTCTGAGGGGGTGATGAATTCATGCTGACAGCTGCACATCTGGTAAGCCTAAGGTACCCAGCGCCGGTGCTATGCACCACTGGCCACAGCTGACAGAACACGGCTGGCTCCTCCGTATGTTCCAACCCTGCCTTTAGCTCCCACTTCCCTCTTCCCGAGAGTCTCAGCCGTGGAAAGTGAGCTAAGCGCATGTGCTAAGTCAAACACCCCTTCAGGGAGCTCAGGGATTCCTACAGCTGCTCACAGCAGCTCTCAGTAAACACAGGGACAGAGCAGGTGGGAAGAGCAGGTGCCAGCCAGGAGATGGCAGCACCCTCAGGTGGCACAGCTTCTCCCCTTGGCACTCCCAGCTCTGTCTCCCCAGAGAACCTTTGCCCCAGCTTGTTTGACAGCTAAAGTGATAGCGAGGAAGCAAATGGAAGGTGATAAGTTCACAGCACACAGCGTGTGCAGAAGCATCGACCTGAGCAGCAACATCACCTTCTTTGTTGAGGAGAACAGCGTCATCTGGACACTCTTCTCCTGGAAGCCCAGGCTCAGCTGCAGGCACCAGAAGGTGGTGGATGTGTGTGTGTGTGTGTGTGCACGCACATCACAGGGACATTTGTAGTAAGAGCAAAGGAATGAGCCGGAAAAGCTAGTAGAGATTTTAGCATCTGGTCAGTTTTAGGGGAAGGAGAAACTGCACACGCCGTACCATTGATGGGCATGCATAGGTGGCATCAATGAATTGTGCTGATGCAAGTGGCCCATTCCCTACCATAGCACGCTGACAAACAGGAGTAGAGAGAGCTTCCAGGCTCATGCCACCCCACACTTGGCTCACCCAAGAGACTCAACTCTGTGTGAAATGTCGAGGAAGGCGATTGGGCAGCAGAGTCTAGACGTCTCCCTCTTCCTAGGGGTGCTAGTCTAACTGGACCTCTAGAGCGTCAGGTCCCGGGGCTTGGAGTCAGGCAGCAGGGGAGGTGTAGCTTTTTGTTTTTGTTTTTGTTTGTTTTTCAGTGAGTATCTCTTCCGTGGTCCAGGAACGGGGCTTCAGAGGTCATGTAGGGAATATGGAGACTCACGTGATCTTTGAGCAGGGAGACAGAAGGAGCCCAGGTCAAAGCTGTGTTTCTTCACTCAGCCTCTTGGTGTCTTGGCAGGGGGTTTCATGCCATTTTCTCTTCCTCTTTTAAAAACCTGATGGGAACATGCGCTCTGAATACTTCTGCATAAGGACCCCCAGCCCGTAGTTCTCAGTGTTTGTAACTCCCACGTGAATAGATTTTTCAGAGTGTGGGAGGAGCAGAGCCCCAGCTTCCTTTCCTGTGATCCTGCAGAGATCGAGCTAGAGCGCCCCCTGCTGTCTTGATTCAGCCTCTACATGGTTAACACTTTTCTGTGATCTGTTTGGCGCACCATCTTGCTATCAAGACCTTGCTTGAGCCTGGATAACTCTGGCATGCTGACAGTTTTGAATCCCCAGTCCCCAGCTTGTGGTGCTGCTGTGGATCTTAGGAGAAACCTAGCAGGTGGAAGGCGGATCTTTGAAAATTGTGGATGCTGGCTGTCTGCTGTCCATCGTTTTGTGAGATTCCCCATGCCATGCTGTGACTGACTGCAATCTCCCTGAAACTGTGAGCCAAAATACAGCTTCTTATCAAGCAGTTTCTATCCAGTGTTTTGGATGTAGCAACATAAAAGGAGCTAACACACATTTCCCATATTTTTGTAGGGTTGAATTTTTTTATATACATTTAAATTATTTTTGCCTGCATGCGTGTATGTGTACCATAGGTATGCAACCCAATGGAGGTCAGAAGAGGGCAGCAGGTCCCCTGCAACTGTAGTCACAGAAGGTTGAGAGCTTTCATGTGGGTGCTGGGAACCTCTACAAAATCAAGTGTGCTTAACCACTGAGAAATTGCCCCAGTTTTTTAAAAGTGGGAATTTCATGGCTTTAAAATGTCCTCTGTTTACCTCACGGTGATATGCACCTGTGTTTTGTAGTGTGCCAAGTCTGAGAAGGCTATAGTGCCTCACAGAGAAGCACATGTGCTTGGTGCTGTCCTGAGTTACCGAGTCATGGCAGCGAGCTTACCGTTCATGGATGTCAACATCTGATGTTGTCTTGCTCTTGGCTCTTCGGACTTCTGCTCATGGGAACCTCTGCGTGGTCCAGTGATGTTCTGAGCTCTTCCTGCCCAGTTCTCGCTGCCCCCTGAGATTCTGCGCAGCTCTTACTACCCCAGGAAGAGAGTGAGGAGAGCCGTGTCTTGTTTAGAACCCTCAGCATTTTCTGTACTACAGACATTTCGACCGTCTTCCCCAGTTCTTCTAAAGCATTCAGGGTTGCAGCACTGGAAAGGTTGAGAGCCACTGCTTTAGGGTCTTCTCTCGTTTGACTGGCATGCGCTAATATTGTAGTCAACATCCTAGAAAGTTTAATTCAGTTGTGGCTAAAATTATAATTCTGTGACAAAGGTCACTGAAACAAAGGAAGCCATGGCTCTGAAGGACAGGTCTGGGTGCCAGGACCCTTGCAGGAGGTTAGTTCTGGGGTGGCAGAGCCTTTGCTGAAGGAAGCAAGTCAGTCATTACATTCCAGGTGCTATAAAAATTATAACCCCAAACTATCACTCCCATGTCTTATCCTGGCATTGCGTTTGGCAAGAGTCTTTGATGTCATTTGGGTGTGCTGTGTCCACTAGAGGTTCAGGGCTAGAAGTTAGACTCTTGTGTAAAATGCAGAGGAGGTGAGAGAGCTGAGAAGTGGGTCATATGGGGAGAGGGCTAGGTCGTGGGCAGGGCTAATGTCCATCCTTACAGGCCTGGGGTGGCTGGAACAGTGAGGTTGTTGTGGAGAAAGGCCAGGTCACAAGTTGGTCTCTTCTGGCCCCACCTGCTTGCTGCTTTAGCATGCCAGCCATCCATTGGAAGCCATCTTTGTCTTGATGTAGCATGAAGGCCAAACCTAAGCATAGACTGAATGTTCAGTCTCTTTAACTGTGAATCAGACTAAACTGTTTTTCCTTTTAGAGGGCCACAGCTCGAATGTTTTGAATCAAAATTGGACCCAAACTACCTTGACTGAATAGCTCCAAGATGTAGAAGTGTGAACAGCCAGGGCTCACTTTAGAAACTCATTTCTCTTTGTTTTTGTGGTTGGAGACAGTTGGTTTAAATGTAAGATCAGGGCTGTCAGCAGAGGTAGGCTTCTCTGATGGACTTTGTGGTGGTTCGCTCTTGTCTCTGCCTGCTGTGAGCCACCTTTGTGGCTCCCCCTTCTGCTTCAGGTCTCCCCACAGGGGTGTGACCAACATTCTGTCTTCCCCTATCTTTAGAGACTTGCCTGAAATATGTCTATGTCTCGTCCAGATGTGTTTCTTAAAAACATGCAAGCTGGGGATGGAGCACTGGCTGTTCTTCCGAAGGTCTGGGGTTCAGTTTCCAGCAGCCAGAAGATGGCTTACAACCATCTGTTACTCCAGTGCCGTGGGGGGGGGGCAGTGCCCTCTTCTGGCTTCCTGAGTACAGGCAGGCACAGGATGCACAGACAGACAGACAGACAGGTTAAAGTTTAGCGTTGCACATCAACGCCGTCCTCTTCATCTGCTTCTTGGCCTTCTTCTCCTGTGGCTTTTCTCGTCTTCCTCTCTGCATTGGACAGTTCTGTTTGCCTCCAACATGGCTTCCATAGCACTGTGCCTGGCTCACCTGCCAGACCACTGCAGTCTGCTGATGGGGATCCTGCTCGAATGTCTGCGTATCTCCTCTGTTGCTCTGGGGGAAACCCTTCCAAGTGCCCCGTGTGGCAGGTTGTGTGGGAGGACACAGTGGACTCCCAGTCATACAGTTTGTGCCTGCTCATTGCTGCCCACAGGGCACCCTCTCCTGCTTCCTCCTTGGTGCTGTCTGAACTGCTGTCCCTTTGTCTACTGCAAGCCTTGCATCTGTCATCTACCTGCAGACTGGGACAAGTTCTTCTCTCCTAGCTGGCCCTAATGCTGCTGCTTGCCCAATTTCAAGTGTCCTAGTGCTTTTGGATACTTGCATATACCATGGTGTGTGTGTGTGTGTGTGTGTGTGTGTGTGTGTGTGTGTGTAGCCCAGGGTTGGCCTCAAACCCACTATGACCTTGAAATTTTTATATTTCTGCTTTCATCTCCCAAGTGCTGGGATATTGGTGTGTATAACCATTCCTGGTTTTATATGATTCTGGGAACTGAATCCTTGACTTTGTGTGTGTTAAACAAGCATTCTACCAACTGACAAACACACACACACACACACACACACACACACATTCTTATTCATAGTTTTTCTTCTTTGTGTCTGTCTCTGTCTCTGTCACTCTGCCTCTCCATCTCTCTGTTTCTCTCTCTCTCTCTCTCTCTCTCTCTCTCTCTCTCTCTCTCTCTCTCACACGCACACGCACATTCTTATTCATAGTTTTTCTTCTTTATGTCTGTCTCTGTCTCTCTGTCTCTGTCTCTGTCTCTGTCTCTGTCTCTGTCTCTGTCTCTCTCTCTCTGTCTCTCTCTCTCTCTCTCTCTCTCTCGCACACGCACACGCTGCTCCAGACAATCTCTTTCTGCTGTCATGTTAGAATGGTGGGATTTGACCCTCAGAAAGTCTCGTATAGATGATAACATTTTCAGTGAGTTTGCAAATGTTGGGCTCATTACTGGTGGAAAGGAACCATTGACGCGCTCAGCTTGAAGGGCTGATGGGAGTAATGGAGATGAGCCTTTCCAGGCGTGACAGTGAAGTGCAGTTATGAAGACGTGAGGAGGAAAAGGAAGTCAGAGGAAAGGTCTTACGTGTGACTCAAGAGGCTCAACCAAAGCTTCAAGGTGTCCTCGGGTACAAAGGTGTCACTCAGGCTGGGTACAAATGAGGCCTGGGGGAGGATAGTGAAAGCCACCCCCCAGGCACTGCTCCCCACACATCTACACCTGCGGCTGGGCTGGCAGAGGCGCTGTCCTAGTGGAGGCAGGGGTTTTTACTGTGCTTGTTTGGTGGTTAGCAGAAAACGTTGCCTTTCTAAAGAAGTGCCTGATCTGAATAGAGTCCTTTGTCCTGTGCCTCCCTTTTGTGGATGGTGGCTCGCCATCCACTTGGGAGGAGAACTGGCACTTGAATGCCAGGCTTATGTTCCCCACAGTGCACTGAGTGGGGTTCAGACACAGGAGACGGTGACTGAAAGTACCTGGGGCACACACAGAGGTCCTGGTCTCCTGGGGTCTGAGGTGATGTTCTCTCCTTGGAGAGGAGGAAGTGGATGAGTGGCTTCTCCTCCAAGTGGCACTGGGGATCTGGCTGTTCCTTTGTGGACCTGTTTGCCCAAGCTGATGCGTGTCCCAGCGAGTGGGTGGCAAGGACAGGGGCGTGTCACTTTCTGTCTGGTTGTTACTTTTTAAAACGATAGCCACCTTCTCAGTGTCTCGTTCTGGTTTTATTTGGAGTTTCCATAGCAACAGTAGTATTGTCATCTTTGTGTGTACACCACCTTTCCTCCATTTTTTTAATTAAAAAAAATTTTTTTTTTGGCAGAGTTGGGGATAGAACCCTAGACTTTGGTGTGCTGTGTTGATGAGAACCCTCTTTTGTTAGTAATGAAAATTTCACTTATTTGGTGAGGAGTGTGTGTGTGTATGTTTATGTGTGTAAGTGTATATGTATATGTGTATGCATGTGTGTATGTATATGTGTGTAAGTGTATATGTATATGTGTATGCATGTGTGTGTATGTATATGTGTATGCATGTGTGTGTAAGTGTGCATAAATTTCACTTATTTGGTGAAGAGTATGTGTATGTATATGTGTGTGTATATTTAAGTGTGTATATATATTTGTATGTATGTGTGTGTGTTTGTAAGTGTGCATATATATGTGTGTAAGTGTGTGCATGTGTATGTGTATGTGAGTGTGTCTGTGTGTAAACTCTCACTCACCTCTTTATTTCTCTCTCCTCACTGTGGTGGTTTGAATGAGAAATGCTTCCCTATAGACTAGGGAATTTGAACTCACCTGGTCCTCAGTTGGTGGCACTGTCTGGGGACATTTGCTAGAGGAAATTTCTCAGGTACTGACTTTGGGAGAGCAAGGCCTTGCTCAACTTCAAGTCTGCTTTCTCTGTGTCTTGCACCCTGACTTCTGGGACCATGAACCAAAATAGACCCCTCCTTCCATAGAGTGCCTTGGCTGTGATATTTTGTCACAGCAGCAGAAGGTAACTATGCACCACATCCCCACTTGGCTAAACTCAGAAGCAAGGCTCACTGGGCTCCTCCCCTCATCACCCCTGTGCTGTGACATCCCTCTGTGGGACCCAGGCCTTATCTCAGAAGTACTCGGCACCATGCGACCTCTCTACCTTGTGGGCATGGACACTAACCTATCCCCAGATCTAGGCTGTATCCAGGGGCAACTGTAAAGGAGGGAGAACATGGGACAGTTCCCAGGGCTACTGTGACTGTAAAAAGGAGAGGCCTGGGGGAATCTATTCAAGATGGGAAGAAACTAGATGAAGTTAATGTGCTGACTGGCTTTGTGCCAACCTGACACAAGCTAGAGCTGCCTGAGAAGAGGAAACTTCATGAGGAAACGCCCCCCACCAGACTGGCTTTGGGGGTATTTTCTTGATTGACAGTTTTATGTAGTAGGGTTCACTGTGGTGGTGTGGTGGTGGTGTGGTGGTGTGGTGGTGTGGTGGTGTGGTGGTGTGGTGGTGTGGTGGTGGAGTGAGAAAGCCAGGAGGAGCAAGCCAGTTAGCAGCGTTCGCCCACAGCCTCTTTACCAGCTCCTGCTTCCAGGTTCCTGCCTTGTTTTAGTTCCTGTCCTGACTTCCCTCAGTGGTGGACTGTGATGTGGAAGTGTAAGCTGAATAAACCTTTTCCTCTCTAAGTTGCTTTGGTCATAGTGTTTCCCCACAGCAGTGGCAACCTTGGCTACAATAGCAAATGGAAATGCAGTGTCAACGGTGTGAAGACAATGTTGGGCATCTGTAAAAGCTCCTGAGGGAGTGCATGAGCCATTGCCAGAGAGCCCGGTACTCAATGGAGATTATTATTGCAGTGGCTGAGGTAGTGCAAGACTGGGTGGTCACCTAGGGCTTGTAAGAAGATCGTCTGGTGGAGTGTGTGTATGTGTGTGTGTGTGTGTGTGTGTCAAGGAGTGTGAGATCCCACTAGCCTGGGGTGAGCTTCAGGGATCCTCTTGCAGCTTGTGGAACCTCTGTGGGCTGTAGGTCTATGGCCTCCATTGGCTGCTAGCACGGGACCTCTGTGGGGTGCTGGTGTTCAGCTGTCCATGCAAATAGAGTTGATATTTGGGGGCCCTTCTTACCCTCTAACTTCCTGCCAGTATCTGGTGCTCAGAGGGTGATGGGGTGAACAGGAGCCCCAGACTATCGTCCTGGCAATCGCTGGGTAAACTGAGGCCAGTGCACTGCCAGGTTCCCACGGAGAAGGAAAGATACACATCTCATATCGAGTGGAAAGGGAGGTAAAGACCCAGGTCCTCTTTCTGCTCTCAGAGAAGCTCAGGGCAACCATTTAGCCTGGCAACTTCAGCACCACTATCTATTACAGTTTGCCACTAAGGGGGCAGGTGACAAGAGAGACAGACAAGCTCCCTGGCCCACAGCCTGGTAAGACCTGATCGGTGAGTGATTCCTTCTCAGGAATGGTGCCATCTATACACGTAGTTAGCAAACTGACAAAATGAACAGGAGAGGCGGGTAGGATGTGGGTGATTGAAACGGGAGACAGAGGCTCACAGAGCCCCTCACTTCAGCATGCCCGCCTTGAGACCGTTAGCTTGTTAATTTCTCACAGTTAGTTGGTTTTGTTACTCCGTCTGTGCATACTGTTGGTTTCCGTGAATGTGCTCAGAATCTAGTCGTCATCTGCAGGATTGCAGTCGGCCTACTGTAGTAGAGACACCTCCTCTCTGGGTTCTACGTAGTGAGCGGAGGGAAGTGAGAGGTCTTGCTGGGTAGCCTGGAATCTGGAAAGAGATGTCTTCATTCAAGGATGCTGGACTTCCTGGTTAATGAACTACTCTGGTGGGGGGTGGGGTGGGTAGGAGGATAAAGTAGCTCCTGCCATGTCCTGTGGGTGGGTAGGAGGACTCAGTGGCTCCCACCCTGTCCTGTGGGGTGGGTAGGAGGGAGGATACAGTGGCTGCCACCCTGTCCTGTAGGGTGGGTAGGAGGATGCAGTGGCTCCCACCCTGACCTGTAGGGTGGGTAGGAGGGAGGATGCAGTGGCTCCCACCATGCCTTGTTCGGTCTCTTTTGTGCTTTCTCAGCCCTCCTTGAGCTGCATCTGTGCATATTTATCCTCTTGTCATGGCGTGCAGCTTCCGCCACCACATGGCTACTGTACTCACCTAAGCCTACTCAGGCAGGTGCACACTTTCTAATGCAAGTGCCATACCTCAGTCCCCTGACTCCTCCCACTGTGCCCTAGCCTCTGGTGACATCGGCTGTGGCTAGAGTCTGAGATTTTTGTCAGTCCCTAATTCCACTAAAACATCAGCAGAGGGTTCACTTTTCCCACAGAAGTGTTGAGGCTGAAAGACATCCTCCAAAGAGGTCAGTGTAAGAGTGACCAGACTCCTTACCTGACTCCAGGGCCATGTTGGAGCTATGTAGACATTGCATTGTCTTTAAGCACCAACCCCCTACCACCTCACCAGCACCATCTTCTTCTCCCCCTGTCAGTTTCTTTGCTATTTCCTTCAGGATGGGCATGGTGGTGTTTTCTGGTAATTTCAGGATATGTCAGGAGGGTCATGAGTTCAAGGCCAACCTGGACACTTTAGTAAGAAATGATGGATGGATACAGTCCAGTGGGTAAAGCGCTTGCTTAGCATGTGTGAGGTCCTTGGTTCAATCCCCGACACTGCAAAACTGAATACAATTGACCAAGCAGACAAAGCCACCACGGAAACCTCTTCTCGTTGGAAACTGTCTCCATTTCTCACTTTGTCTCTCCCCTCCTCCACTCTGCCCCCTCACTCTCCTGAAACAAACATCAATGGTGGAATGCTTCCTCAGGAGTGGGGAATGAGAAAAGAGTGTCACTGAGCACACTTACAGTTTGCTGCTTGGATTGCTCCGTGTGTTCCAGAGTATTCTGGCACATTTTCCTTGCTTTGCCTGTTTACGGGAGTGTCTTTAGGCCTCATGAATGATCACAGCCAGTCAGCCAGCGACAAACATCGTTTGATTAAAGCTCTTCAGTTGAAGACTGACTCCATCATCTTCTGGAATCTTCCATGGAGAGAGGTGGGATGGGAGGAGCTAACAGAACTCTGGATTTTCTTTTCTTTTTTTTCTTTTCTTTAACTTTTTTTTTTTTTTTTTTGTCCCAGGAGTTTTTAGGGTCTTTATCTATAAAATTCTGCCAGTACTGAGCGGTGGGTCACTGAGAGGATTTTCTTCTATTGTTTCTTGGGTGAGGTTCTGTTGTTTTTCTCATCTTCCTGATCTGCTTGGAGGACTCTCTTGATCCCTCAGCTCGAACAGCCTCTGGAGGGCAGCTCCTTAGAAGTCAGGAGTCCTGAGTCCTCCCCACTGACTCCTCCTCCTCCTCCTCAGCTTCTGAGTGACAGACAGATGGGAAGGGGACATGGTATCCAGGTTACCTGCAGGCTGACTTTGTGACTGATGTCTGGAGACTGTGGAATCTGCCACTGGATACCTTTTTCTGTGGAACTGGATTACAGTTTCTGTCCTAGAAATGGAGTGTAGGTGGGCTTGTGAAAAATTACACCCTGGGAAGGGTTGGGGTCAGCCCTTGAGTCATAGGCATGATTTCCTAATGGATTCTTGGATCTGTGCTTGAGGGGCATTCTCCTTGGCCTTCTCTTGATGATGGGTGTCCCCCCATCTCTCTCTGTCTCTATCTCTCTGTCTGTCTCATAATGGCTGCCCTGTACTGTCTGTCTGTCTGTCTGTCTGTCTGTCTGTCTGTCTGTCTGTCTGTCTGTCTGTCGATGGGCATCCCCCCATCTCTCTCTGTCTCTATCTCTCTGTCTGTCGGATAATGGCTGTTCTGTCCTGTCTGTCTGTCTGTCAATGGGCATCCCCCCCCACCTCTCTCTGTCTCTCTGTCTCTATCTCTCTGTCTGTCGGATAATGGCTGTCCTGTCCTGTCTGCCTGATGATGGGTCTCCTGACTGTCCACACAGCTGTAAGAGGCTTCTCCAGTCTCCCACTGTTTCACTAAGCACACACTTGCAGGATACCTGCTGTGCACTGACTCACTGTGCACAGTGTGGTCTCTCCTGGCTTTGCTGAATGAGACACCCTGACACCCTGAAAGCCAGGTGCCACATTCTTGGATGGCTGGCCTATCCTTACTTGAGGACTGCAGTATCTCAGACCCTAGATTCTCCCAGTCAAATGACTGATTCTTTGAGAAGAGTCAAAGGTTTCTCTAGAACACCGAGCATAGCCCTTGGGGGTTAACTGAAGACTAAGGAAACCTGGTGACTCATTTGGACAAGGCCTGTATGGGTGGACAGGCCTAGGTGGAGGGTGGTCTGTGGCTCCCTCTACCCTCTGTTAAATAAGTTTTCTAGAGTGAGCTCCTGACCCACTAGGTTAGAGGACCTTCTTCTGTCTGAGCATTCCTTGCTTATCTGACGTCAGGGCTCCTGTGGCTCTGCGGTTGCTTCCTGGTACCCTCTGTAGAGCAAGCGCTGACTACAGGCGCAGTCCTTCACTTTCAGTCCCCCCTTTTTCATAAGCCGGGGCTTCTCATCTTCTAACTCTATGCAAAATCCTCTTGTGTGCCCTCTATAGTGATTTTTAACGGCCTCGTTTATTTGCCAAGAAAACCTGTGTGTTCCACATTATGCTATGTTTATTTGTGAACGGCGAAATGTCCACTTTTCCTAACCTCCAGCTTCTATGTGCTCTGGGGTACCCTGCTGCACATAGGTCCACATTCCTGCCCATAACGGATGGCCAATGTTAGGTAGGGTGGATGCGCCATTGGGGGGGATGGATGAGACTGCTCAGGTCCGTACATCGGCTGTGGCTGCTGCAGATGCGAAGTGAGCCTACAGAACATCTCTGCTCGGTGTAAGGCTTGCATTTGCATTTGCATTTGGTATTTAGATCTTTAAGAAGAGAATGCTTCTAATAACCTAAGCAGATGTCTACAAACCAGGGTAGATCCTGGTCTTGCAGAAGCTGCCTCACTCTGAGCAATGCGTCGCAGATATGTATCCGTGGCATGTAAAATGAGAAAACGACATGGAGAAAGCCCTTCTGGACAGAGTCACCCAAGGGGACAGTGACTTTGTGCTCTAAGTCTCTGCTTCAGTGCAGTTTGTCCATTGTGAATATCTTTCATCCCTGCAGGGCTGTTCCATTCCTCAAGAACAAACACTGCTCCCTGGACTCTCTGAGAAAGTCACACTCACATGTGGACACACACATGTACATGTATAAATACAAGGCATGTGCAGAATGAGTCACAGTCAAACACAAGTATAGACATGTTCATGTATATACAAATATACATACCATATACAGAGGGAGTCACACTCACACAAGTAGACACATGCATATATATGTATGTATGTATGTATGTATGTATATGCATAAATACATGCCATTTACAGAGTGGTCTGTGTTGTTCCTATCATGTGGTGTACACACACATATGCATCATGTACAGCCATTCATAGCCATTCTTTGCTCTTTTCCCTTCATGGACATGCTCCCATGTATATACTTCAGGCTCCATTCCTCACAGTGATCCTCTAGTACTGTACAGAGGCAGCTTTAGAGTGCACCAGCTCTTCCCTGTTTATGGAAAGCTGCGAGCCAGGATGAAGTATTGGTTCCATGTCTCAGCAGGCTAGCAGTGCAGTGCAGAGCCTCTTACGGGTGAAGATGCGGTCATGATGTAGCAATTCAGCCCCTACAGTTTGCCTTTATCTGGGAACTACCCCCAAAGGCTACAGGACTGAGTGGCTCTCTGCTCTCCATAGGAACAGTTCTGTTTTCTCTGTGTGGCTCCTACCAGGCACAGTGCCACTCAAGTAGTTTGTGTAGGCAACATAGAAGACTCCAAAAACATCAGGGTTATAAGGCATACCAGCGTGTGGTTGGATGGTTTTATGCCAACTTGATACAAACTAGAGTCATGAGAGAAGGGGGAGCCTCCGTTGAGGAAATACCCCCAAGAGACCAGCTGTAAGGCAGTTTCTCAATTAGTGATTAGTGGAAGAGAGCCCACTATTGTGGGTGGTGCCATCCATGGGCTGGTGGTCCTGGGTTCTGTAAGAAAGCAAGTTGAACAAGGCAGGGGAAGCAAGCCATTAAGCAGCACCCTCCATGGCCTCTGCATCAGCTCCTGCTTCCTGACCTGCTTGAGTTCCAGTCCTGACTTCCTTTGGTGATGAACAGCAGTGTGGAAGTGTAAGCTGAATAAACCCTCTCCTCCCCAACTTGCTTCTTGGCCATTGCATCAACAGAAACTGTAATTAAGACACAGGGCCTAACCAATCTCTCAGATCCTCTTCCTCCTCCTCCTCTTTCTCCTCCCCTCCTCCTCCCTTCCTCTTCCTCCTCCCCTCTTCCTCCTCTTCTTCCTCTTCTTCCTCATCCTCATCCTCCTCCCCCTCGTCCTCCCTTTTTCTCCTCCTCCCCCTCCTCCTCTCCCTCCTCCTCCTCTTCCTCCATTTAGAGCCCAGCATCACACACTGAGGCATTTTACTCTCTGGGACTCATTTCCAGAATGTTCTTTGTGTCTGCCATGATTAAGAGTCCAGGGCCGATGAGCTTCCCCTGGTTGCTCACTAGTGCCCCTAAGGTCAGTACCTGATGCTTTCCACTCTGTGCAGGAGCCTGGCACTTCGGGGTGACCTTAAGGATCACGTCACTGTGGGTTGTTCCTTGGGAAGTTCTCATGGTTGATTTGATACAGCAGCCCTGCAGACTGTGCAGCGTGAAGTTCAAGATTTAGAGAGTCATACGGCAGGTCTCTCAAGATACCTTGTGTGGTGGTCATTGCTTGGGATCAGGTATTTAACCCTGGTGGGTGTGAATGAGGCCACCATTTATACAAATGGTGGTCCTGAGTAGCTTCCCGCCTGCCCTTCTCCTTCAGTTTTGTCCACTTCTCTTCTTGTGTTGGGGATGGCTGTTAGCATCTTGGACTGTTTCCTGGCCTTCTCAGCTTGAGGGCTGGGATCATGTCTTATAGGTTCTGCTCACGGCTCTGTAGGTAACGACTGGGCATCTGTTTGATGTCCTGACTGGACATCTGTTTGAAGAGTCAGTGCGTTCCTCTGGCCACACCTTCTCACACAGGACAGAGTCCTGTTCTAGATCAGAGGCTGGCAGCTGTCTCTTAGGTGGAATATTGATCCTGTGTGACATTCCTTAAGCCATTAAGCCAAGAAGGCCAGAAAACAGCCCAGGAGGTGAGTGAAACTGTGCTAGCAGCTGTTAGGAGCACAAGAGGAGACACAAAGTGGAGGAGAAATGGCAGATGAGAAGCTAGCCAGAACCAGCACTTACATAGACTGTAGGCCTTACCCATACTCACTGTATGTTTAAAGTGCTCACTAAGTACGTCTCAGTAAATTGGCACTGCTACCGTAATTACTAGATATGCCAGGTACCAGCGAATCCTTATAAACACAGACACCTCTGCTTCCTCCTAGTGACTTAGAAAAGGAACCTCATTATTGCCATGTGTTGGATAAAATCGGTGCCCAGGTAACAACCGAGCCCAGACCTGAGGTGTGTATATTGGCCAGATGATTCTGTGGGGAACTTCATACACTGAGAGGGTCTAGTACCCTGCAGGGTTAAGGAGGTTCGCCTGGCCGACCATGCGCAAACCACGAGTGCTTGTTTATCCATGATACCATGCCAGTACCTTGTGAGGGCCAGGCCAGGCCAGGCAAGGCCAGGAAGGGACACAGATGACTCTCATCTTTGCATCTTCTTTTGCCACCTTACCACATGACTGCCTATGGTCCATATGCACGACCAACCCCTCCACGTGAGCAGAATGAACCTGATACCCAGAGCCAGATGTTCTCTGCTCTCGATCCTTCAAGACCTTGCTCTCCAAAGGCCAGTGTTTAGTCATCCACCTTTGAGGCCAGCAACGAGGAAGATGGCATCCTGAACTTCACACTGCAGGGGAACTTCCTCTGAAGGTCCCTTAATTGTGTCTATGAAGTAAATGAGAAATAGACAGATCAGCAGGGGAAAGGCTGTCTTAATAACATTCGGTTGCCCGTTAAGTTTCACCCAAGCCTGGAGTGGGAAAAGAACAGGTGTCCGAGGCTCTTGCTGCCTGATGAGCCACAGAAAGAAAAGGGGGGGGGGTCATGTGAGTGTACATGTGCATATGCATGCATGCGTGTATGCATTATCATGCAGGTATGTGCTCGAGTGCCTGTGTGTCATGAGCACAGGTACTTGGTTAATGCAGACAAGGCCGCTTGGTCAGTCAAGGTTATCTCAAGCAGACCCGTGAAGAGATGACAAACCCGGGTGTGGCATCTCCTCCCTCAGAAAGATTAGAGCTCAGCACTAATCTCTCCTCAGAAATCTCCTTTTGGATGGCAGATAGGGGGATGAGCAGACACTGGAACTGCGGGAGACTCGGAACTTCAACTCCTCTGCTTCAGGGGGTTGGAGTAAGAGGCAGAAAGAAAATGCTAAGGCTGCTTCGAGGCCCCTGCACACAAGGGGCGTTGTGGTACAACCCCGATCCTGTATAGGACTCCATCTTGGGAGCAAGGGCTTCCTCGTCCTGTGGCTTGATGCTGCTCTATGTGGGAGAGGGAGTGGACTGTCAGTAGTGGCTCTGCCTTCCTTAGTTGTGGTAGCAAGCATTGTAATGGTCTGAAACTGTGGTACAGGTGAAATTCACACCACTGCCAGAGGGGGGGCTCTGTGCTGTACTTGATATTGGTGGTCTTCTGCAGTCAGGGGCTGACTTCATTGCCACCATGAACCTGTGTGTCAGCGTCCTGGCAGGAGGGCTGCACACAATGCACCATTCTCATAGAACCTGCTGGAAACAATGGATTCTAGAGTAAGGATCCCTCAATGACTGGGAACATGTGCCTTGTTGCCATCTAGTGACAGGAAACTGGAATGTCACTGACTGTAGGGTTGTACATAGGATAAAGCTCATCTGTTAAATCAACTCCTGTCTCTCGCCACTCAGCAGGATCAGAAATCAGGACAATTCCCTTTTGGCCTGCTCGGGACGTGTGTTTCAGAGGTTTATAAGGCAGCTCACTATCTTTTAAAGGAAGGAACATGCAAACACGTTTGAGGGTGAGTAAGAAAATGTTGAGTGCATTTGAAAATAAATTCAGAGGCACATCTTGGAATTACGTTAAAGATCAGCAACGCTATAGAAACATGTGAGACCCAGCAAGCCTGGGCTAGGCACTCTGCCTCCTCAGCCTGTGTGGGGACCACAGACTGGACCTTGAAGAATGATGGCAGGGAAGAACACGTACAGTGGGTTTCATACCATCTCCTTAGAATCAAGCAACCGCAGTAGAAAACGAGGAAGAGGGACCATCAAAGAAGGCCGAGCGGACATCCTCAGCTGAGCCTGGACACCTTTCAAGGCGCTTCTTCTGGAAAGAGCCTTCCTCATGAGATGAAGCCCCATGGCTGTGGGTGAGCATCAGGTGGTAAGGCAGGTGTGGGGAACCACAGAGCAGTACCCTGGTGTACCGTGCTGGCTCCCAGGGAGTAAGAGCAAGGAAAGGTCTGCAGATGGGACCAAGTGTGACCCCAGTCTTCCCCATATCACATAGAAGTAGCTAACTACAGGTGGGGGCCAGGCCAGGAGCAGGCCAGCTACCTCTGAGGTCTTCTAATTAAGCATTTGGTGGAGAAGTTGTCTGGCACATGTGAGGGCCTGTGTTTGATCCCCAGTGTTCTATGAAGAGACAAAGAACAATATTCATACTTGGACAAACTATGGATGCAGAACCCAGAGGTGCACAGGGCTCATGCAGGTGACTATGGGAGATGTGAAAGTCAGGCTGCACAACGTACTGGGGCTAGAGGCAAGTGCCAGGGTAGGTGGCATGTTATATGTTTTAATTAAAGTTTTCGAAAGCCCATCTGGGGAGGGTAGGCCTCTTTGCTTGAAATGGGCATGCTTTCTTGCCTCTTTCATGGGTACCATGTAGCTAGTGGTGTCTTAAGGGGAGAGGGTCTTGTCTTCTATTGGGAACAGAGGCAGACCCCAGGTCACTGGCTTAGAGATGCCCATCTGAGGAAGAGGATTCCAGCTTGCTCCTTGCCTTGACAACAACATTTTTAAAAAAAATATTGGTTGTCACAGAGTAGTATCCTTTTAAATCCTGGCATCTGAAAGCCTCCAACTTAAAAAAAAATCATCCAGGCAGTGGTGTTACACACCTTTAATCCCAGCACTTGGGAGGCAGAGGCAAGTGGATCTCTGTGAGTTTGAGGCCAACTTGTCCATAGAGCAAGTTCCAGGACATACAGGGCTACAGAGAGAAACCCTGTCTTTAAAAAACAAAAAAAACAAAAACAAAAACACAAACCAATCAAATCAACCAACCACCTAACCCAACAAATAATAAATAAAATCCCAGGGCAGGCTGGGTGTGGATCTCCCCGGACTGAGCTGTCGGTGAAGAAAAAGGAGCAGTCCTATTCCCCAGGAAGCAGGGCTATCTGTGGGAAGGTCTAGCCTGGGCATCAGAACATGTACGCACCACCACTTTCTGTTTCCTGGGGCTGCCGATGCTACCCTTGTGAGTGAGGCTTCTGGGAACTGTGCGGGGATTCCTCCCCAGGAGCCCACGGGGCGTCGGAGCCTTGAAACGGGCCAGGCCACCAGAACGGCTGCCCAGACTGTGAGATCCAGTTGCTGGAATTGGAACAAATGAAATCGTGGCTCAGATTTGGTCTTCATTCACCCACCTGTAAAAAAAGCTAACGACTGTGAGTCCTGGATTTTATTTACCACTTTCTTTGCTTCTTAGATGATCAGTGGGGGTGACATGTTCGCCTTTATTTTAATTTGAGATAGAATCTTATAAAAGTCACCTCGCTTGGCCTTAAACTGGCCGTGTAGCCAAACATGATCCAGAACTTCAGATCTCCCTGTGTGCACCTTCTGAGTGCTGGGACTGCAGACGTGGGCCACCATGCTTTCCATACTCGGTCCTGGGAAATCAAACCCAGGGCTTGGCCGGGCAGGGCTCTACCATCTGAGCTCCACTCCAGCCACACTCCACCTTCTGTTCACCCAAACTGGACAGAGCTTGTCATCTTTTTGAGTGAGCTGGACTGTGCATTCTGACATGTGGATTGAAGAGGGGACATTTTGGACTTGGGACACCCGTGTTTCTTCCAGGTCAGATGCAGGTGAGACATTCATTTTCAGGGAGGATTTCTCTATGCACATGCCTGTTTTGAGGTCTCTGTGGAAGCATTGCTGATCCCCCTCAGCCACGTTGTCTAGGGTGTCTCTGGGAAGGAATACTGTCTATGGTGGTTTTGAGATTTCTGTAACATTCTCCCTAGATCAATCATATCCTATTCTCCCTGGATCTTGGGATTTCTTCCCCTTTCTTTCTTGTGCTCAGGTGACTTTAACCCAAACAATTCTTTATTCTTTTTCTATTTTAAAGTGTCCTTGAATTATAGTCATAAATTTATTTGGTTCATGCTTATGTTAATTTTTCATCTCTGCAATAAATATGTAGGAGATACAACTGGAAAAGTATTTACATAATTCTAGCTTTTCATTATGTGTCTGTGTGAGGGTCTGTACACATGAGCATGGAGCCTGTGGAGGCCAGAAGAGGCAGAAGATCCCCCTGGAGGTACAGGCTGCTGTGAGCTGCCTAATGTGTAGGTGCTGAAGACAAAACTTGGGTCCTTTGCAAAGGCAGAGCATGCTCCTAGCCACCAAGTTGTCTCTCCAGCTCTCTTTATTATTATTATTATTATTTTCTTTATTTACATTTCAAATGCTATCCCAAAAGTTTCCTATACCCCTCCCCC
>NC_034608.1:30430955-30432786 GCF_900095145.1 Mus pahari
CATGTTGTTTTTGTCTTTGAGTTTGTTTATGTAGTTGATTACATTGATGGATTTCCTTATATTAAACCATCCCTGCATCCCTGGGATGAAGCCTACTTGATCATGATGAATGATTTTTTTGATGTGTTCTTGGATTCGGTTTGCGAGGATTTTATTGAGTATTTTTGCATCTATATTCATAACTCTCCAGCCCTCTTAAAAAGGATTTGTTTTGGCTCAAGGTTTAAGTTCAAAGTTGGTCAATCAATTGCTTTGGGTTCAAGGAGGCAAACTTCATGGCGCTGGGAGTGTGGAGCAGGGGAGGCCACTCACCTTGTGAAAACTGGGAAGACAGTAAGGAAGGAACTGGGCCAAGAATGTGTCTCCCACAACCATCTCCTCTAACGAGTTTATCTCCTCTAATGAGTTCCTACCTTCTGCTTCTTAACATCTCCAAGAATGCCACCAAATTATGACCCAATTGTGATGGTTTGTATATGTTTGGCCCAGGGAGTGGCACTATTAGGAGGTGTGGCTTTGTTGGAGTAGGTACGTCACTGTGGGGTGGGCTATAAAACCCTCATCCTAACTGCCTACAAGTCAGTCTTCCACCAACAGCTTTCAGATGAAGATGTAGAATTCTCAGCTCTGCCTGCACCATACCTGCCATGCTCCTGCCTTGATGATAATGGACTTAACCTCTAAACCTGTAAGCTCACCACAATTAAATGTTGTCCTTATAAGAGTTTCCTTGGTTATGAAGTCTGTGCACAGCAGTAAAACCCTAAGAAACCAGTCATGGCCTTAGCCCATTGATTTACTCAGAGGCCCAGGGTTCAGACTTTCTTGAGCAACTGGATTCCATGCCTTTGACCCATGAGCCTTTGGAAGGCACATTACCCATCAGAACCATAGCAATGATAATACACGCCTGTTTAAGCTTATAAAATGTCCATTAGCATCATCTGGGATGTGGCCTATTTGAGGGCCACACTGAGTCTGAGTTTGTCCCATGGAGCCCCAGATCTGTGGATATAATGGGCCTGCTCTGGGTCATAGCTCATGTAGCTGACCTGCTGGGTCATGCCTGAAACAGAGTGCTTCTTGAGTTTCTGAGCAGGTAGAATCCCTACCTTTAAATCCCACAGTCTTTATTAGCTTTTGTGGCTTAAAATCTGGTGGATCCCTTTACCAGTAAAATCATTGCGAAAGTTCAGATTTTAAACACAATCCTTTAGGAGAGAATAAAGTTGAACTGGATTCTAAGCAGATCTGTCTTTTCTTGAAACAAGGCCATGTTCCTCTCTTCTCTTAGTGTTTGGTCCAGTGGGAAGGTTTTGCTGCCAATGTGCTGTTGGAATACTAAGCTGTTTGACTGACATGTCAGAGCTGGGCACATTCTGAGGTGGTGAAGAAGCCAGGCAAGGTGAAGCACAGAGAGGCCCTGGCGTAGAGATTTGAGACTCAGCGGGTCTGGACTAAGCAAGTCAGACTAGACCTGGGAGGGAGCATGGCTAGTCCTGCCCTGCTCATGGGGCTGTTCTGGTGAAACTGCTGTCTCTAGGGTAGGTTGTGCTAGATGCTTGGGGCCCAGGGGCGGTCTGAAACTATCCATTATGGGCCCAAGGATGGACCTACAGCCTAGATGCTACCTCTAGGGTAAGGGCCCAGAAACAGGCTTCTTGGTACAGATTGGTATTCTCTACTTCCAGGGGCTCAGTCAGCTGTGCTTCCTTCCCTACAAAACTACCCAGCGGGCTGGTGAGATGGCTCAGTGGGTAAGAGCACCCGACTGCTCTTCCCAAGGTCCAGAGTTCAAATCCCAGCAACCACATGGTGGCTCATAACCATC
>NC_034608.1:30432801-30483151 GCF_900095145.1 Mus pahari
AAAAAAAAAAAAAACTACCCAGCATACCCCGGTTCTGTGGAAGCTGCTGCTTGTGAGAAATGGAGGGGCAGGCAGAAAGGACTCGGTCCTCATTCGAGGAGGTCACTAGCACCTTCTTCCCATGATTTGAATCCTGAAGAGGCGCTGGTGGGGAAATGCCCAGTGTGACTTCAGTCAGTCTGGATCTGGCGGGTGGTGAAGCCAGGGCTCTGACTTGGGGCTCTGTGTTCCCGATAGAAGTCACCTCTTTCCTCCTTCAAGGCTCGTCCCAACATTTGACCTCTGACATGACCCTGGCATGGCTACATCTAAAATGAAACTCGAACATGTCGTGGTTTCCTCGGGGACAGGCACGCAGGAGAGACGCCCAGGTGTTACCTGCTGCAAAGCTGTTGTCCCACGGACAGAAAAATTGGAAGCTGCTTTCCACAGGTACGAGGTAACCAGAAACGGAAGCTCAGAGAGAGAAAGCTGCTTTCCACGGGGACCAGCTAGCTGGAGGCAGAAATTAATCTAGACCTATTTTCTGATTTTCACCATTAAAAGAATCTGAGAACTAGGGAGCCCCCCCCCTCCCGGCCTGACCTGACCCCATTTGATTCTGAGCAGACGTGGGAGGTTGACTTCCCAATCTCCGTTTGGTTTGGCCGAGAGAGCACCTCATTTGGCCCCTCTGAACTTCTATTCCTCCCCATAAGTGTGGGCAGTTGCAGCAGGATCCAGTCACGTGGGCTGGCACAGGCTTACTCCCTGATGACCCCTGGATTGGCCACTGTTTGTTTCAACTGTGGCATCCCTGCTCCAGGGAGCAAGGGAACTGTGTCCAATGCTGAGGTTCATGGATGGTGACTTTGGCTCAAGGCTCTGAGGAGTTGCTGCGTGGCTCTGTCAGACAGAATACTTCCTGTCCGCACAGGAAATGTGAGTGGCAATAGTGACTTCCACTCATTTCAGCTGGCTCTGGGTATTATGTGAAACATCTGCCATCCCTCACCTGGGCAGTCATTACAGTCAGCTACGGAGCAGGGTGACTAACCTTGTATTTACAGCATAGAAGAAGGCCCCAAGACTGTAGTTTGCCTGATGTCTGGGGTCATCAACCAGCCCTCAGACTCATGACCAAGCCCAAAGCCAAGGCCTCCAGCCTCTTTTTGTTTTTGATCAAGTTGGTCTTCCTGTCTCAGCAACATTTGGCAGTCAAAACGTGAAAACTAATAACTTCTTCATATGCATATTTAAAATCCATTTACTACAACTCTTGTGTTTCTCTTAGGATGTCCCTGATAATTTGGAAAACATTTTATATCTGTGGTAACAACATGTATATATTTACACACACACACACACACACACACACACACAACATGTATATATTTACACACACACACACACACACACACACACAACTATATTTTCTCATTCCTTTATTAAGAGACCCAAGTACAAAAAGACAAACTCATTTCTCTTCAGAGTAGATGAACTGCAAATGTGTAAATGTGCATCTGAAGATGCTGTGAATTTTCATGTTTTGCATGGCAAAAGTTGCTGAAATGGGAAGTCTAACTTTGTCAAAGCAAAAGCTTGGTTCTAAGGCGAGGCCTGTTTCTGCTCATGGGGTCTAGGATAAGCCTGGCTTAGGGGGCTTCCTTCTAGGATTGTTGAGTGGGATTTGTTCCCAATCATCCCAAACCTCCACATGGTACAGGAGCAGCTGCTGTCCCAGGTCCTGTGAGGAGCTCAGGCTCTGACCTCAGGACACTGTGTAGTTGCTAGTCAGCCCTTCCCCCAAGATGCCAACCACTCTAGGGAGATGGACATAAACCATGGTTGTTAAATTCTACTGCAGAGGCCGACCTAAAACCAGATATCCAAAATTATTTGATTTTCATAGTCAGAGTCTAAGAGAGAAGAGATGTGGGGAAATGCCCTGGCTTGGACCATCAAAGATCAGATCCTGAGGGGGAGCTGGGGGTAAAGTTGATGTAGACCCACAAGGATTAGTGACTCCAGCAATCAACAATGATCAGACAGTGTCAGGAGATGGGTCAACACTTAATCACGGTGGTCTCTTGTAGTCTTGAGAGGCAGATCTCAAAGCTGCAAGGCTATCTCCTTCCTCCTAGAGACATGGGCTCCTGGAAGCCATGCCTCTGCCTGGGGAGGAGAGGAACCAGGCCAGGGCGATCTGCTGGTCTGGACTTAGAGAGTCCTGGGACCCTAGAGGCTGTAGAAGAACATCATGGTCCATAGACCTGTAGGATCTCAAGACTGAGAAGTATAGGTATGCTGCCACAGAGGGTGGCAGCAGCGAGAGCAAAGCAGGCTGGGATTTCTGTGCTGAGGTCCAGCCTCGGCCCGAAGGGGTGGGGTCCTGAGGAAGGGGTGAAGGGGAGCAACAGAAAAATGACTCGCAGTCCATGATAGATGCAAGCTGACAGCTCTGTGATACGCTTGAGACGCCTCTCTCTTGCATACCAAAGTCCAGTCTTTTGTTTGCATAAGCTATTTCCTTAGAAATCACACATTAATTTAATCATTTACCCCAGGTTCCCTTTTGATCATACCATGAATCAGCATTTTATGACTGTAGCCCCTTGACTCTTAGAAACTGAAATACAGAGCACATTTGTGGCAGATGAACCAGACAGCAAGTACTGTTTGTTTGTTTGTTTGTTTTTTGTTTTTTTTTAAACATAGCAAGTCCTGTGTGGTTCACTGGGCACAGTGCTTGTGGTTACGAAGTCTAAATACAGAGATTATGTTTTATGTCAGAAAGTTAGCTTTAAGCAATCTATCTATCTATCTATCTATCTATCTATCTATCTATCTATCTATCTGCAATTTAGTGGGCTCCTGTTTATGCCAATGCAAGTACCACTGAAGCTCAATTTTGTAATTCTTAGCTACCTCAACATATCCTTTTCATCTCTGGGTTTTTCTTTTTTTAATCTCAGAAACTCTAGGGCTTGTTACTCAAAAGTATTAAGTGATCTCAGAAAGTAGGAATGCCATTAAGCCATCATCTTTTTCCCTGATACCGGACTTTTGTCCTTTTGTCTGTCCCCAACTTCTACTGGGATTACACATATACCTACCTCCTCTAGGGAGTAGAACATCTGGATCAAGTTTAGTTGTTGATGGCTTCCGTGGAGGAGACCACTATCTCACCACTACTAGCCTTGATTTCTAACTATTCCTTTCTCTTTCGTGACCCAGGTTTTTTTCCTCTATTGACCAAGTTGCGATGCCTTCCTCAGTGTCTTTCTGACGAAACTGACTCATTAGTGCAGCTGCTCTTTTCTCTCTCAGTCCGTGAAGTCCCTCATACAGTTCATATTGCATCCTTACACTTTGCATAGTTGAGAAATCCTGTAAAGAACAGTTCTTATACTGATTTATATATTATTGAACTCCTGTTGAACTTTGTGTTTTCAGAGTTCTTCCCCAATGTCCTTCAGAGGTGCCCCGAAGGTCACAGTGTCACCATATTTCTGAGGATCAGGAGACACATTCCCACTTCCTAGAACCATGCTGGCTCTGCGCCAGGGGTGGGAACCGTGTCACACCATCCCTTCCGAGACTGTGCCAGGCCAGCATTCCTGGGAAGGTGAAGTTATGACTGGCGTCCTAAGACCAGGGGCCACTGAAGACTAGCTTCAGACTGAAGGGACTCCTGGGAGAAGCCTGTGGTTCCGGTGCTGCCACATGTCAGGGGGAGCAGGCAGCCTCCCCTGGGCAGCAGGATTTTGCTCACCATGCTCATGCAGGGGGCTGGAGGACATTCTCTCCATCTCCTGCTCAGCCATGGCTATGGCATCTGTCCTATGGATGGAGGTCATGCAAATGACTCGTGACTTTTCATAGGGGAGACTATTTCTGTTTACACCACACGGAAAGGGAACCCACAGAGCAAAGGAAAGACTCCATCCACATCTGGCCCAGTGAGCCCGTGCTTATTAGGGTCACACACAGGGATGTGGGGCGTTGGGCATCTGCATTGCCTAAAAGTCCACTTCTGCGTGAGAGATGACATATTACCGGGGTTTCCTTAGCAATCTGGAGGCAGCTCTTCTACTAAGTCTCTCCATTCCTCCAGCAATTGTTTATTGAATACAATGTTGGGTAGGGGGCTCAGTGAGTCTCACAAGTTTTGTAGACCAAGTCCATGTTTCATAGTGTTTGGAACCTCTTGAACCTCCCTCTGCTCTCTCCCGGAGGAAGTAGCTATACTTTCCCCATCCTCTGGCCTCTTTGCCCCTCTTATGCAATGCTCCTTTGGAACCGCAGGTATTGTCACCTTTCCCATGATGCTCGGCATGGCTGGTGGGACAGCCTCTCCGTCCCACCCCGGTGTGAGCCTTTCCCCATCATCTCAGCTCCCTCCTTCCTCAGAGGATTCAGAAAACCGATCAGGGAGGCCTCGTGAGGGGCACGGGCTACAGGGAATCCCGATTCCAGGTAAGTTTCTCAAAGGCTTCTGTTGCTATGGGAACGTTTCTGCTGGCTGCAGGGTGCTAGGTCTGAGACCTGGTCCACAGGGTGTTGTACACAGAGGATAGGACATGGTTAGTTCTGTTTGCTCACTAGAGGAGGTGGACTCCAGGGCTCTGGTGGGCGTGTATGTCCCTGTCAGGTCCTGAATGTCCACCCTCCTCCCCGTCACTCAGAGCCACAGTCTGTGGTGTGGACATATTAAATCTAGAACCGATCTTTCTGCTTTAGCTGGAAATTGTGAACACTTTTTTAAGAGATTAAATTTCTGGCTAGCATACAAAGAAATGAGCTTCATTGTTATGGCCTCATGGAGATCCATTTTCTGCTTTGCTTTTATGTATCCACCCCTCACCAGGGCCTCTTCTCTCCCTCCTTCTGGTCTTCTTCCCCAGTCTGCAGCCACATCACATGTCTTCATTTAGCATGCCCTGTTTCTCTCCCCTTCTTTAAGATCTCTTTCTCTACTTTTGGAGTCCCTTTTCTACATTCATGTCCGTTTATGTCTCTGCCATCCATCCATCCATCCATCCATCCATCCATCCATCCATCCATCCATCCATCTATCCATCTGTCTGTCCGTCTGTCCATCTATCCATCCATCCATCCATTCACCTACCTACCTACCTACCTACCTACCTACCTACCTACCTGCCTGCCTGCCTACCTAAACAGATATACATTTAAATCAATTTTTTTCCAGAGCGAACTTTCTCATGTGGCCACCAGATGTCAGCATAATCCCTCTTAAAATAAATGTGCAGCAGGGCCAGTTGATAGTGAGCAGTGATGGCTGGAGCTTGGTCTCTTAGGAAGCAGGAAGAGGCCTGGGCTTATGTGCACCCTGCCCCTAGGTTCTGGGAAGTGTCAAAGGGTCCTCAGGTCACCTGCCTTGCAATGATGCCAAGCTCTGGGCACTTGTCATGCTGGCACTAAGCAGAAGCGACTGCGAGGGTGAAGAGTCTGACGCAGGAGCCCCTCCCCTGCTTCTCCCAATGTACATCTTCCTCACAGCCCTCTGTCACTTGCTTCCATAAATACTAGGAACCCCTTCCTTCCCCCAACCCCCACCACATCTGCCACAGCTTGACTCACCTTGTACACCTTATCATCCATCCATCCATCCATCCATCCGTCTGTCCGTCTGTCCATCTATCCATCCATCCATCCACCCACCCATCCAACCATCCATCCATCCATCCATCCATCCATCCATCCATCCATCCATCCATCCATCCATCCATCCATNCATCCATCCATCCACCCACCCATCCAACCATCCATCCATCCATCCATCCATCCATCCATCCATCCATCCATCCATCCATCCATCCATCCATCCATTCACCTACCTACCTACCTGCCTACCTAAACAGGTATACATTTAAATCAATTTTTTTACAGAGTGAAGTTAAGAGACGGGGTAATGGGCTGTGGGAATGGGCATGGGGGCTCCCTGCCCAGCATGGGGTCCCGTACAGAGTGGGGATGTCGGGACTGGAGTGAGAGAGGCAGATAGGCCTCACGGGCAATCCCCACATTCCTGTTCGGTCATGATATCTGGTTCTAGATTGTTCTTTATTGCTCGCAGCACGTTTTCAAACAGTGTAACCAGAAGCACGGGAGTCCGCTGACTTCAGCAGTATTTTATAAGTACCGATAAGACTGACCTAGTCCTAGACCACTAGCAATGGTGGGCTGTGCTGTCCCAGCCCTGGGGTGGGGAGGGCAGCAGGATGACTAAATGGCCAGAGTTTGCAGCAACCAGAACTGCCTCCAAACCCTGGCCTGCTGTCTACCAGTCACCCTAGAAAGTTTGTCAGCCATTCCTTTACGCCTCTCTAAGCAGCCTCAGTAGTGGGTCTGAGGAAGGGGAAGGAGGGGTGTGTAGGAGAGAAAGTCCAAGCAGGGGTGAAGCTGGGAGTGGTCATGCTGCGGCTGCCAGCCACTGGCCTGGCTGCTCTGAGTGTACTCAGGGGCTCTACATACGATTCTCCTGGATAGAAACCGGTGATCGGAGTACTCATACAGGAATAGAAAACAGACTTACCCAGCAGTGAGCTGGCTCTGAACTTGAGGTCTCAGGGGCTGTAGAAGGGAGCTGGGTCACAGTGCATATCCTGGGAACACCCCACCCTCTGGTCCAGGTCCTACCCTAGGTGTCTGCCTTTGGGGGATGGACAGCCATGCAGGGTCTGTGCTCACGCAAGATGATGGAGCCCCAGTGGTCCAGTCCTCCTGGGCCGGCTGTCTGCCCTGGGCTCTCTATGGCCCCTGGCTACCTGCGGCAGTGGGTGTGAGCACAGGGAAGCCTCCTCCTTTCCTGGAGCAGTGAACCGAGCTCTCTGATATGAATGCCAAATCAAACCCTGAAATAGCACCTAAGCCGAGGATGAGGTATTTTAGGAATAATATAATCACACCAAAAAAAAAAAAAAAATCCAAATGCATTTTCTTTCTTGCCTCTCTCCTTAGCTTCACTGTTTCAGACTTACAGAGTGTTTTGGTTTGTTTTGATTTACTTTTTTTGTTGTTCTGGTTTTGAGGAAAGGAAAATTTTACATTAAAATCTCTGGCAGTGTCCTCTCTCCTCCTTTGGTGACAATGAGGCGCTGTTCTCTGGGAAGAGAGAGCTTTGTCCTTCCAGCTCCTGCAGCTTTGTCCTTGCAGCTGAGCTGCAAGCAGCCATTAGACCTTCCCATTGGGAGCCTGCGCTAAGCTGGGGTAGGACAGGAAGCCCCGCTGGGTGACTGTGAGCAGTGGTATTAGGACAGCTGCCCCTGGCCAGGGTCCCTGGGTTGTGTGGTTAACAGGAACCAGGTCACCTTAGAAAGGGGATTTGTGGGACAAAGCCAGAGCCAGTCTCTCTGAGTGACACTAGAGTGGGTAAGACCCAGGCAGTGTAGGTACGATGCGTGGAGCAAGCAGGCCAGGTGTCTCTTCCCTGTGAAGAGGTGAACCTTCTGGAACCTTCTCTCAGGTCTTAATCGTGTTATCTGCAGTTCCACAGGTACATGCATGTCTCTCAGGCTGGTTTTCCCTCTGGGGTGCCGGATGTTTGTATGCTGGCATCTCAGAATTTTATGGAAAGGCTGACTTTAGGCACAGTTAAAAAAACAAAACAAAAAACAAAACAAAACAACAAAAAACCCAAGACCTCAAACACTTCCTGGTCATTTTGTGGAGACCCATGGGAACATGGTGAATATTCATCTTCATTATTGAAAATTCAATGCTGTACATAAACAAAACCGTAGGGGTAAAAAAGTTATTCCTTCCTGGGAGACCTGGTTTTGGCAGCCTCTTGGGGGAACGTTCCCTGTGCACCTCCAGAAATACTAAATTTGTAAACATTTTTTAAAAAAAATACGGCGTGAAGAACTAAATGAACTCAACATACAAGTCATTTTGTTTTCATACTTGCTAAATGGGAAGTAGCTGGAGATGGTTTCCTGTTGAAGGACTACACTTCCCAGCTTCCCTTGAGCACTATGGTGGTCTTACACTTCCCAGCTTCCCTTGCGGACTATGGAGGCCATTTTTGTCCTTTTCTGCTCCTATGAGGTTGCGTTTCATCTGCCTCCCCTTAGGCATTTTGGCAACTTTGGGTGACAAAATGCTCCCCAGCTGTGAATAAACATGGTCCTACCTAAAGGCAGACCATGCCTCTCTTTGTGAGTTGCTTTTTAAAATAGGCTAACACATGGTGCTGAAACCCCCGGATGTGAAATCTGAGGCTGCTAGTGAGGCAAGGTCCCCAATCTCCCTGGCTCTCACATGTTGCCTGGCTCAGTAGGGCCACCGTTTCTCTCAGGCAGCCTTTTCTTTTCACTCTCTGTCTCTGCCCTTTCTCCCTCACTGAACTGCCCTCACACAGTCTGATCTAGGTGAGAATCGTCCACCATGCTTCTTCGTGCAACATAGCAAAATGCCGGGACAAGGTATTCTGTTGGACCTGAAACGGAGGTGCCCTAGTTAGGTTCAGAGCTCACTGGAGCTTAGGTCACTGGAGTTTTCCTAAGATCCACTTGGCTGAAGGCATTGGAGACTTCACTGGCTGTGAGATTCCTCATTCCGCTGAAAGCTCTGACAGCCTTCTACCGACCCAGGATTGTATAGGTGGGGGAAGGCCACTATGTTACAGCTGCAGTTTTGTCTTTTCCAGCTGTAGCAAATGTATTACACAACTGTACATCTGTTTGTCCCTGGTCATGGGTCCAGCCATGGGTTCCACATTTTAGGTACCAAAAGACATTTCTTTGGCCTGTTTGAGAGCTAAGGTAAAGAAACTCAAACTTAGGAGACTTGAGACTTTGGACTCGCCTTCATCCTTGAGTGCAAAGATGGCTCTGTATATATTAAATAATATTAAATAAATGGCATCTGCCATTTATCTAATGATTTGGAACTTCTGATTTCTAATTCCTAAATGGATTTAGGTAACTATGAGGCAGAATGACAGCGTGGTCCAAGACCCCCTACCCTGTCCAACTCACCGCTGACGTTGCTCTTTCTCAGGGCTCTGGATTACACCCACACCCACAGCCAGAATGCTCACCATTTCTGTTGGGCCTGCAAATCTGAGTCTTCATAGAACTCTCTTGCCTTATGTTTTTGGCCTACTTCTGTGTCTGCCTCTTGAAATCTGGAAAATCCTGCTTGTATCTTTGGTTTTTGTTTGTTTGTTTGTTTGTTTGATTTCCACTTTTTCTTTAAAGGGAGTGAATTTCCTTTGAGTGGGGTGTATTGAATGTTTTAAAGACAAGAATAAAACTGCACTAGAGCCATCATTGTCTTCTTCCTCTTCCTCTTCCTTTTCTTGCTTCTTTCAGCCTTGACAACCCCCTTTTCCACGGCATTAGGTTTTCATTTAGCTCTGTTGGCAGTGACATCTTTTTACATTTTTTTCCTTCAGCTTGGCAAACTTCTCATAGGGTGGTACTATTCCACACGGCTCCCAGTCTCTGTGACATCACTGGTGGACCGGGCAGTCCTCAGAACAGAATGAGAAGGCAGAATGACGCCTCCTGGGGTGCATTGGGGTCCTCGTTCTTCCTTTTGGTCTCCCCTTTGTGGGGATGTAGGCTTTCATTTCTCTCATAATGAGCCTTGTCAGCCTTTGCCATGTCTTCAAATTTCCCCTTCCTTTAGCAGAGGTGGTCTTCTACTTCTCGGAGCACGTCTCACAGAACTCTGAGGTGCTGACAGAAGTCTGCTGTGCTCCTTCTTGTGTTCCTTGTGGCGAGATTGCACAAAGATACTTTGCCTGTCCACTTCCTAGGATCTCCTTTGCCCATGTTTAGCTAATTTCCTCTGCAGAGTCGCCCAGTGCTCATCCAGCTCGCTCACCCTGCGACTGTCTCTGGGGAGCTCAAAGGCTGTGAGCGTAGAAGCCATACGCAGTCTCCTCTCTCCCTGCTCTGTAGCATTCTCCTGCTTGTATCTGTAATGTGTAAGAGTTAAAAGCATTTCATGGTGTCTGCTCCCCTTCACTGACACAGTTTATGGATGTGTGTATCACTGGGTTCACTCTTACAGATTCAAATGCCTTTTGGGTGTGGATAATTTCAAAAACCTGTTGCATGCAGTTCTGCTCTAGGGAAAACTCGGGTTCAGGAGTTGGATTTTGAACTATCTCCTCCAGACCAAAGCATGTTTGTTTAAAAATTCCCTCTAAGGTCTCTGTATTGGGTCAGGTTGGTCACCTGACTCTGTGACAAGGAAAAAGAGAGAAAAACAGAAGATCCCAGGAAAAGATGCGTTGCTCTTAAGAACAACTAAGAAGTAGGGATTTCCCCACTTTTCCTTGGTCCTGTTCACTATCTTTAAAGTCTTTGTTGAAACTTTAACTCTGTATTCTCAGGATTTGTAAGTTCATTGGGTATGATTTAAAAAAGCTATGTAGATAATGTTAATTTGCTATATAGCATACCATATCAGTAACTAGGATTCAACTCTTAGAAGGGTGTATGCTCGAGGGCTCACCTTGAAGTACCAAGTGGCTTGTCACCATCCCAGCTGATGGCCTAGGCTCACCTTGGAGTGTATAACAACCATGTGACTTACCACCATCTTGGCAGCCATATGACTCAGCCACCATTTTTACTAAGGATAAAGAAAGGACGTGCCATGTGACTTCACCGCCATATTGGTTAAGGTCACCATTACAGTCCCCCTGCTTAAACAGGCAGCAACAGGCTTCTAAGATGCTTTGTTTTGAAACTGAGTCAAAACTGGTATTTTGTAAAATTACATTATAAAAGGACCACGAAAACAAGGATCCTAGTCTCCCTGTTGTTTATGATTTTAACACCAAAGGATCTTTAACTCAAGAATTATAACTTTTAAGGTTTAAACTTAACAGGAATAAAGTAAGTTTGAAGTTCATTTACTGTAAGATAGTAATATAAATCAGGTATTTTAAAAAATTGGTTATGAGAAATTGAATGCTTCAGTAAAACAGATTAAATTTACAATAGACGTGCATGGCAGGCTCACATAACTCCCTTGGATGGAGCACAAGTTCCCTTGACACTGTCTCACTAGAGCAGGCTCCATGTTAGCTTTGTTCCAGGGCGAGGATGCACGAGGAGGACGACCCAGGAGAAGGCCTTCCACCCCTGCCTCTTCTCCAGCACAGGCCATGCAGCCCAAACCAAAAACCACTCTCCTTATTTAGCAATGGATTATTCTTCATGTTTCACGTGACGGGGAGATGGGTTCTCTTGCCTAATGGGGGCTCTCAGAGACTGCACCACGTCCTAAATGCCTCAAACAACCGAGAGGCAGTAGCCATTACTCTGCCCTCAATAATTTCCCAAACTGGGGAATGCTGTGAACAGAGGAGCCTTGCACATGAGCCTGACTGGTATGAGACCTGCATGCTAGGTCAATCGGCCATGCCTTTTACCCTGACACGCAGTTCCTCCTCTCAGCAAGAGCTAATTTCAGTCCATGCCCAAACCACCCATGTTCCCTCACTAAAGGAGGATGCCTGGCGCCCTGTCATCAAACTCGAAGCTCTTTGGGAAGTTGTTCAGAATACCCAAGTGGTGCCCTTGACAGTTGGTTTTGTATCGCTGAGTCAAGGAAGATCCAGGATTTCACATGGATGCTTGTGTGTATTTTCTAAGAGATTCCAAAGGCCAACCATCTGTTTAATTTGGTTATCTTGCTTTACCAACGATCTCTCTAAACATCCAGTCTCTTTTTGAATAGAATGATGTGAAACATATTTACTGCTGTCATTATGTGATGACCTAGAGATCTGCCCATCCGCAGAAGGAGCAAAGAGTGGGCTCCAGCCTTCTTTGTTAATTTGGTCTGTGGTGTAAATTATTTATGACAGGTTTGACATGACTGACTGCTTCCCTTTCTCATCTGTTGGTTGGGTGTATGGAATGAAAATGTAAGAGACTTTTAAAAGGTTCTGTTAATGGGGTTAATTTTAGAAAACTTTGTAAAGTAAATCATTTGCTCCTGACAAGGCAGCCAAGTCACGGAGGATGTTGTAGAGTCTTATAGGGAGGTGTGTGCTGAGAAGCAAGGCAGTCACTGTCTCTAGGAGTATAATTTTAAATTGCAAATTGAAGATCATTTCTTTTGGGGGACTACAACTTAGAATTAAATTGTCTCTTTACCCAGCCTGACAGTATACGATATATTTACTATACAACCTTGGAATACTGGTATAGCAAATTGATGTTAACAAAATATGTATTGTCGTGTTTTCAAATACTAGATATGGTCATTTAAGGTAACAGTCCCAATTGAAAAAAAATACCTTATCAAATTAATTCTAACCATACTGGTTTTTTCATTAAATAATAGCTGGTGGCATTGATATTTGAAACAAGTATACAAAATTCATCGTACATGGGAGCAAGGAATGTCACTCAGACACCTTCTGTTCTGATTTGCTCCTTGAATGCTCCTTGAATGTTAACTGTCTTCTTTAACAAAGCCTCCAGGTGCTTGTTCCTTATGCAGGAGTCTGATGTAACAAACAGCTGGTTAGTTACCTTATTTATCATTATCATTATTATTATTATTTACAGAATTCTGGTATATGGTCCAGCCAGTAGTACAACTGCATTCAGCCCCACATCAACTTGATATTTAATGTCATGTCATATTGACTCGTGTTAACCTTGATGCAAATTCTTCTTCATGTAACTTTGTTGCACAATTATTACTTCCTGTCTACGTTCTGGATCCTTTGCCAATGGTGAAGTTTTGTCACAGGCCTTTGGACAGACCCTCTTTTGAGACATCCTGACTGCTGCTACCCTTCTGTAGGCCTTGAAACAATTACCACGAGATTGAGACCCCCTGAAGCCCTAAAGGGGATTACTGGGCCATGGGCCATCCAACGCACCCCTCTTCTTGCCAGTCTAGACATTGTTTTGGGGACTTAGAACTGAAACATCTGGGTGGAAGCCTTCTATGCATCAATTAACCTGAATCTCACCAGCTCAGAGCAGCTTAACGTCCTTCAGGTTAAGAGGACTGGATCTGACTGCTGCTAAGAATGGGACCTGTGCCCTCCAACAATGCTGCTTCCACACTGGCTAGTCCTAGCTGGTTTTAAAGGGGCCTAGAGGCAGGGACCAGACGAAAATTCACCCATGAGCCTCCTCCTATGTATGGGCTTCTGGTTCCCTTCTACTCTGCTTCCTTCCACTGATCACTTTTCGTCCTTTTTATCCTCATACCTGTTTTAACCCTGTCTTTTACATGTTTTACTCACTGAATTTCACCCTACATGCAAACAAAATGTTCTACACAAGCTTCCCAATGGCGCTCACCCTACAACGGCTCCGTGTGTACCCAATACATCAGCAAAAAGGATTTTTTGGATGCTGTGGAGAAACTCTGCCAAAAAGGAACCTCCCTCCCTTCTGCCAGGCCAGATACAGTTCTTTACATCAGTCCTCTGGATACAGTTTTTTACATCAGTCCTCTGTCTTCTCCTGTCTCCTTCCTTTGATGCTCTGTAGCTCCCTACTGCTTCTGCTAGGTCATTTGGTGCAGCAGTCCTGGCGATGAGACCAACCATTGCCACCCAAACAACTCTATGTCAACTTCCTCCCACCTCAGTTCCTCCCCTCCCTCAACCTTCCAGAGAGTTCTCTCAGTTTAACTCTGTAACCAAATATCTGCTCATAGCTCTCTAATAATCACTGCCAAGCCTCTTTAGGAATATAGGACAACAATCGCCTGACCCATCCCAGCTGATCAAGCTACGGCTCTTCTAACTGCTTCATGACCCAAGGACCCCTATTCAACCCAGATATTCCCCTGAGAAAGAATAATTCTTCTGCCCTGCATTTTTATGCCCCGGCAGAGTTAGGAATGATGGTTTCCTGCTGAAGAACTACACTTCCCAGCTTCCCTTGCAGACTGCAGAAGTCATTTCCATCCCACAAGAGGCTGCATTTAATCTTCTCTGTAGGCATTCTAGCCATCTGCACATGTGACTGGCATGTGACAAAATGCTCCCTTGCTGTGAATAAGTATGGTCCCGAGTAAGGTCAGACCAAATTTTTCTCTCTTTCCACCTTCTCTCTCTCTACAGCTGCTTTTAAAAAAACAACAAATTAAAGCCGTAGAGCCAAGCTCCCTGAGAATGGTTAGTTACCATATGAATGGTTAGTGCCACGTGTAGGTACACGCTTGAGGTAGAAGCAAGAACTGGTACTGCCAGAAGCGTGGGCACAGGTGTGCATACCCACATGGTCACAGAGATTGCTTGCCTGCCATGTGTGAAGCCCTAGGTTCTGTCCCTGGCACCTCATAAAGCCTGAGTGTGGCACATGCCTGTAGTCCAGTCCTGGGAAGTTCAAGGTCAGGTTGGTGAGATGGCTCTGTGAGTAAAGACACTTGCTGTCAAACCAGATGACTTCTCTCACGGACTGGAAGAAGAGAACTGATTCCTGAAAATTGTCCTTTGACCCTTCACATTGCTAGGCTATGCATGTCCCTCCCAATAAATAAAATTTAAAAATGTAAAAGAAAAACCACTAAAAAGAGATTCAAGGTCATCCTTGGCTAGTTAGGAAGTTTGAGACTAGCCTGTGCTACATGACATTCTTGGCTACATAGAAAGTTTGAGACTAGCCTGGGCTACATGAGACCCTTCCACAATAGCAATTGCTTAAAGGTGAGGACCAGCAGGTGTCAATTACTAGATGGTGAATGAGCAGCCCGTGGGAACCTATGCAGTAGAATGCAGCTTTGCTATAAAACAGAACGAAGTGTTACCAAAGTGAATGAATGGAGAATATATAACAGGAGACATCAATCTTAAGGAGCCACAAGTCGTCTAGCTGTTTACAAGAAATTACATGAGTTGGGAAGTCTGCAGAGCCAAGAAATATATCCATGGCTGCTCAGGGCTGGAGGGAGGAGATGGAAGCAGTAATGGCTAACAGGCATGGGCATTATCTTAGTGATTACGAAATGCTCTAAAACTGATGTCGGTGATGGTCATACACATCTATGAAGATATTAAACATGAAGCATAATACTGAAATATGGAAAATGTAAAAGTATTTATGATAGAAGACTGTGTACTCTAAATGCACAGATCAATGGCATGAATTCGATTTCAGTGACACTGTTGAAAGGAAATAAAAAACTGTAGGTTGGAGGACCTGGAAGAGTCTTAGAGACCCGTGCATCATGGGTAAGGAGAACCTGAACGTTCCTTAGGGACTGTGAACCATGAGTAAGGAGAACCTGGAAGGGCCTTAGGGACCCATGCATGGGTAAGGCATGAAGGGATTACAGAGCTGAGAACTTTCACCCCAAATAGAGAAACTGCCTAGAAGCCATGGTAAAACAGTAAACATTTTAAATGTACGGTTGAAGTCATAGGGCAGAAAGAGCAACAACGTGTCCATGGGCACAGTCACAGTCAGTCACACGGGCCTATACACCCTGTAAACCGCAGCCTTCTATGGGCAGGTGGCTGTTCTGTCAGTCTAGATGGCAGTGGAGGTTGGGCATGGCTGTACACTGCTAGGTTTTTGGCCTCACTGATCTAGAGAGCTGTGCTGTGATGTCCCCCACCTACACAAGGGTTCCTTCATCATGTGCTTGAGAGAGAATATCCCGCATCCTGCTGCTTTCTTCACAGCCCTATGCCAGAATTCTTGCTAAAAGCTGTTCTTGGTAAAAGTACATTCTAGTGATCTGTCTACTGGTAAAAAGAGGGGAGGAAGAGCGGCGGGAAGACCAAGGTCGAGCTCTAGCCCAGCTCTGATCCTGTGCCCGTTTGAGTTAAGCTTGCAGCATAGCCCAGGGGCCCCAGGTGTGAAATCAGATCATCCCAGAAGGATTCGGTCCCTACCCCATCAGGAGAGGGGGGCAGTGTGCTTCACGGGTTTCTCAGGGATTGAACCCAGTTGCAGGTGAGCATACAGTCCCAAGTCACAAAACCCACGAGGAAAGGACTTGCTAGGAGTGATGGCGACCCCGTGGTGTCAAGTGGGAGGGCCATGCAGGGTGTCACAGAACAGGGAGAGGCTGGAAGGGAAATGCAGTGAGAGACTCAGGGGCAGGACAAGGAGACTGAACAGGGCAGCTTCCTGGAGCTGGATTAGAATTGTCAACCATAAGTTCATGGTAGATGGGGGTGATGGCCCAGCAGGTGATGGGCAGGAAGGCTGGGATGTGCCAATCAACTCCCAAGTCCTTGTTCTCCATGTGAGGCTCAGGGTGTTAGTGGTGGCCTGGGCACTGACTGACTGCCTGGTTCCACGCTTCTGGGCTTGGTGGTAACCACAGAGGGACAATCACAGCACACTGTCAAATGTCTCCAGACTTCAAGCTCATGCCTGCTATTGGCTACGAGGCCCGTCTTGAGGGGTTCTATTCCTGCCGGGTGCCTAGGACACCCCGGCATGTTCAATGGTTGATTCTTATTTCTGTCATAATCCAGAGCCACCCGTGTGTGCCCTCTGATGGCAGCAGAACATTTCCTGTGGAAATACGTTCCAGATGAGACGGACAACACTTGCATAATGAGATTGATTTACATTTTAGAAGCGAGAAGATTTCTTTGACCAATAGTTGCTTTTAGAGATTTTTTTTTTTTTATTTCCAAAGCATCTGCATATATAGGCACAGAGTCTGTGCCTGTACATGCCAGGCCTGCTTGCCCTTACATTCTTCCCAGGGTCCATTCTTTCTTCCTCTGCAGTAGCAGGCCTCTGTTCCCCATCCCTGCACTGCCCCCACCCCCACCCATCCCAGTGTTCATCGTTTCTGAGGCTGGACCTTGAGGGAGAAGCATTGACTGAAATTATCTTCGCTTTGGGATGGGGTTGACGGGAGAGGAACCTGCAGATCTCTTTTCCAAGTCAGGCAATGGGGTGGAGGGTATGACAGAGACTTCTGAGGGGCATACGGGGACTGCTTGGCTGTCACTCACACCCAGGCGCTCTGTCTGCACAGCTGCGAGGGAAGGGAGTGGTGTGTGTTTCAGTGATACAGCGCTGTGAGATGAGCTCTGAGATAGGGACGGCAAACACAGGGACAAGGGCGAGCCTTGGCTTGGCTCCTGCGAGGCAGCATCAGGAGACCTTTCTGCAGCTGAGCAAATATCCACTAGGCCCATGGCTAGCACTGAAACCCCAGGAGGAGCTAAGGTAAACATGGGGAGGGCTAATAACGCACAGGGCCACAACAATAATCTAGGATTACCCCCAGCACACCTGAATGGCCACGGTGGGGAGTTGCTTTGAAAGCTGTCTGCATTGCGTTTCAGACTCAGACTTGGATGCACACTGGCTTCCGTAGACGTGGACACAGGAAGTAATGGGCTCTGCTTCATTGGTATTTTCCAGTGGGAACAATAGTTCTTGCCAGCCTCAAGCAATAAAGGCTAAGGGGACACTTAACAAATGATGACCCGAGGGTAGCTCCCTCTACCACGGGAGTCTTCATGGTGTAACTGTCATATGTGGCCTCAGTGTTTCTATCCTAAGCCTAAAGGTTGTGTGTGTGTATGTGTGCGTGCACACACGTGTGCTCATGTATGACCCTTTTAAAGTCAGAGGTCCATGTTGAGTATCTTTCTATTGCTCTCCACTTTAACTTTGAGACAGGGTCCTTTGCTGAACCTGGAGCTCACTGATTGGCACTGCTGGCTGCCAGTGGGCTACAGAAACCCACCCTCCACCACAGCCTTGAAATTCTAGATGTGTGCTGCCATGCCCAGGTTTTTTCATGGACACCGAGGTCAAGCTCAGTCTTTATGCTTGAGCGGCTAGCACATTACCGTGGGAGCTGATTTAGATATTGGGGATGCATTATAACATGGTTATTGTAAGTATAGGAGCCCCTGAGAGGTCATGTAGCATGCCTTGTCATCAGGGCAGAGCCAATCACAAGCCATCGGTATTTTAAGTCTCTGCCATGCTGCATTGGAGCTTGGAGCTATAAACCAGCTAGGCTATACATTGTGCCTTTATCCAGATTGGCTGGTCCTGACGCCGGTGAGGGAAGGTGCTGCTGGTCTGGTTTGGGGTCTCATAGCTCAAGATCCACAGAATTTCATAATCTGCCACAGACTCCTTTCCCTGCAGCGAAAGGAGGAATGTTTTCCAGAATGTTTCCAGGCTTATGAGAGGTTCTGCAGAGAGGAAGTGCCTGCAGAGACAGCTGGGCCAGTAATGTCACAAATACTGCTGTGCAGTGGCAATGCAAGCCGAAAGCTTTAGGATCGAGGCTCAGACTCAGGCTGTTGTCACGCAGCCCACACCCCGGGAGTGTGATACGGAGTACCAGCTCTGGGCCCCTCAGGGAAAGCAGCTGAATGCTCCTCTAGCTGGGGATGGAGGTGGGGGAGATACTACAGGCATTATCACATGCCTCTGCTGAGCCTTTGAGGTCGTGCGTGGGCATGTGTCTCCATACTGTTCTAGACTGACAGTCGAAGGAACTGGCAGGTGTTGAGGCCTTGTCTGGTGCCTGGGCCCAGAGCAGCAGGTATGAGTCTTGGTATGGGTCCTTTCCAAATGAGGCTGTGTTGAGGAAGCTCAGTGTGGAAGACAGTTAAAGAGAGAGGCAGTCCTCAGCTCTACTGCAGAGACACCTGGAATGAGACCAGTGCAAGCCCATGGGGCTGATTTAAGGATGTCATTCACCCCCACCTAGAGGAGGAAGCCCTGGCTTTCAGTACTTTTGAATGTGGTATTGTCTGGCAATAGGTCAAGGTGGACCCAAATCCAATATGGCCGCTAGCCCTGTGAAAATGGAAGTTTAACTAAAAACAGCCAAGGAGAAGCTGGGGCCACTGGAGTCCAGAGGAAGGACAGTGCGATTCTCTCAGACAGAACCAATCAACCCACTGTGATCATGGACTTTGTCTCCCAAAGGAGACAGGGTCTTTATCTTTGCAGCCTTTGTCCCATAGGTCCCAGCAAGCCACAGCAGCAAATTGGAACGTGGCCCTCCCTGGTTCGAATAGTTAGGTTCAAGCAAGCAGGACTGGAGGATTCTGGGAGGAAGCCACAGATTTGTAGTGGACTTCATGCAGTGTCCCCACAGGTACATTTCACATGGAAAATGAGCTCCAGTCTTACACAGGGCCACCCCAGGACAGCATACCACTGAGGAAGAGTTACTGGTTAGTCGCATGTGCTCTTTGTCCACTCTGGACCCCAGGAAGGTGGTACAGCCTGTGTGAGTGGTCTTCTGCCTGCCGTTAGATACAATGTGACCAGCCACCTGCTGTTGGATACAATGTGACCAGGCACCTGCCATTGGATACAATGTGACCAGCCATCTCACACTCTTGTAGTGTGATGGCCACGAACATCTACATGGGTGTTGTGCTTCTAGAGCTCAGATCCTGATGACCCCAATGATTTTCCTTGAAGTCCTTGGAAGCCAAATGACTCCCACACCACAGGCATGTTCTGTCCGTGAGTCTGCCAGCCTAGCTTGCTCGGCAAGTTGCAGGCCAGGGAGAAAAGCTGACTTTCAATAAGTAAGTGGAAGGTCACTGAGGAATGGCAGGCAAGGTTGTTCGCTGGCCACCACACTCATACATGTATACAGTCATCTGTACACATACATGTGTATACCTGCATGTACAAATATATACACATACATATGTACCCCAAATCAAACATGCCAGTCAAAACAGAAATAACACTGTGGTTGGTATTTGCTTATTTAAATTTTGTAACATTTGTAGCTGGTTTTGAATGTTCTTATATAATAAAAGTAAAAGAGGGAGGCGTGTGCAATTTTCTTTCTTTTTCTTCCTTTCTTCCCCCTTCCACCTGCCCCCTCTCCCCCTTCTCCCTTTCTCCTTCTTAATGAGTTATCGCTATAGAGGGAAATCTACCTAAAAAAAAAAACTTCTTGAATTCGATATGCCTAACTCTTCAACTTTTGCATTAATGTACATTTTTCTTTATATTTAATTTCGGTGACAGCCAAATTGCACGCCCTTAATTAAATTAACACAAATTAGACTTGAAAGGAGTTGAGGAATGAAAATTCAGGTTGTTTCTTAAAAGCTTTCCTACTGCTGAGGCATGCTGAAAAAAAAAAGCCCTCTTCTTTAGAAATGGCACCAATTAACCACACAGATGGCATCACTGCCGTCTTCCCTGAGTCGGGCTGAGGCCCAAGGCTTGGGACCTTGTAACTTCAGAACCAGGGAGTCAGACATGATCAGTGTGATCTGTGAAAGGACTGGCAGGCCAGGCGGCTCCCAGGAGTTGGGGCTCCGGCCATTCCTGAGATGTGCCTGGCTGCAAGCATTAGGGAATGTCCTAGACTTCACAGGTGAGGTTCAGGCCTGGCAGAACTGGCACTCAGATCTCCCCAGTTTTGCCTTTAAGGTCCCCAGTAGCCTGCAGCAGGAGGCTACACCTCCTCCATGGTGCCTCTCCTGCCCCAGCCAAGGCTCTGCTGCCCTTCAGTGGGTGTCTGTGAGCACAGTGGTAGTCTCTCCAGGGAAAGGGTTGCTCCTCTAACACTCTGCATCCTGCTCTGGTCTTCACTTCCGGGCAACTGAGCACGCCAGCTAGCAAGTTTTCAGGAATTTGAAGGTGGCTGTCCTGGCTTCCATGACCTTCTCATGCTCCCCGAGCTGTCTTAGCTCAGGCCATCATCACAGATTCTTAAAGCCGAGACTTCCTGGACAGAGAGACACACGCCCAGACCTCACAACAGAAACAGGCAGAGGTTGTGGCTGTCTGTGCCCTAACAAACCATCTGGGGCTTTCTACCTCCAGGGTGATGATAGCCCTGCCCACCATCCAGGACACGGGCTGGCACTCAGCTGTTCCCAGATCACTTGTACCCAAGGGCAGCAGTGGCTTAGAAGAAAACCGGCCAGGATGGCCTGGCCTGGCATTAAGGGGATTTCCTCTGTTATCCAGACTGAAGGGTAGAGGCACACAGCCTCCTGCCTCTCTCAGGTCAGGAGAAGAGGAGGTGGGGCCAGAGTGGCTACCCTTTTCTCTGCCATCAGTTGGTTCTTGTGAAAGTGCCAGCTTTGGTGGTGGGATGTGGCTGAATGTGACTCTGGACACCGTGCCCTTGGGCCTTTCCAGGGAAGCTATGGAAGAACAGGAAGGTGGGTGGAGGAAGAAGAGAAGGAAGCGGGCAGCGGCCCCTAGCTGTGCAAGCCCTTGCTGCGCACACACTCATCCTGGAAGCCTGCCAAGAGTGGCAGTTAGCGCTTTGTGACTAGGGTACAGGAAATGGGAGGGATGCAGAGTGGCAGGTGATGCCCCCCGGGGCACCATGCTGTCCTCCTTGCAGAGGGCCATTTTTGCTATTAATCTTGGAAAGAATGCTCTACAAGGCTCCCTCCCGGCTACAAAGGGCCGCCTGCAGGTGAATATCGGCGATGCCTTCTGAGGTTGAAATTACTGCTCTGCTCCATTGGAAAACTCAATTTTCCTTTTTAATCTTTTTTTTTTTTTTTTGAGTGGGTAAAGAACGAATGGAATCAGTGATGGTGAGACCCAAGTGGGCTCCTGCACTGGGCAGGAGAATGGAAGGAGGGCCAATTGAGGGCGGCTGTAAAATCAGACCTTACCCCACATCCTAGTTATGCACACCAGAACACCAAGTGGGACATGCTGAACACACACAGATTCTATACATCAATGTATCTCTAGGTAGCTTGCAAAGGGAAATCTAAGGGCCCAGCAATATGGGGTAGAGAAGCATTTCAGGCAGAGAAGACACCCAAAGTACATATCTGGGGCTTGTAACCGCAGATCCAGTGAGGCGAGCCTGAGGTAGATCTGAGATGGGCACAGTCCTGATACAGTGTGTGTGTGTGTGTGTGTGTGTGTGTGTGTGTGTGTGCACGTGCATGCACACACACATGTGTATGCACATACATCTGCAGTTGGACAGGTTATTTCTTTAAAACTGCACTTATGTGTGCACGCACATGCACTACACATAAAACCACGGTATGAGATATTCAGAACTCTTGATACCAGGGAGGCTGAGGTAGAAAGATGAAGACTTTGAGGTTAGCCTGGGCTACATAGTGAGACCATGCCAGTGAGAAAAAGAAAGAAGGAAAGAAAGAAAGAAAGAAAAAAAGGAAGGAAGGAAGGAAGGAAGGAAGGAAGGAAGAGAGAGAGAGAACAGGAAAGGGAAAGACAAAGAGAAAAAGAAAGAAAGATAGACAGACAGACAGATAGATACCGACACCTCTGACATAGAAGTATGGGGTAGCTCAGTCTGCATCAAGGAGGAAACAAACACCCACACTCCTTTTGCTCCCCAGGGGACACATTTGCTGAAGAACCTATTGAGGCAGCCAGTAGATCTGAGCATGTGTGAAGGATTTCAGCTTTACCAGATGTCTGTTACACTGTAGCCACATGTGCACTAGGGACCGAGAGTGTCCCCACTGATAAGATGACATGTCTATTCCTCAATGACCAGGAGCACATAGCCGATTGCCTTGAAGACATGTCACTTCAATTCATAGACATGCAGTTTAGCTGTCTCTCCCAGGAGATGAGCTCAGTTAGATTACCAGTGCCTTAGTGACTTTTCTGTCATGGTGATGTAGACCTTGACTGAAACAACTTAAGGATTTATCTTGGCTCATGGTTTGAGAGTTCAGTCCATGGTCTATTGACCTCATGCATTTGGGTAGCGCATCATGCTGCGAGAACCTAGCAGGAGCATTGTGCTTCAGTTCTTGATGGACAGGAGCAGAAAGCACAGGGACATACAAGAAGATAGCATAGTCACAAGGACCCGCCCCCCAACTCCCATGATATGTTTCCTTTAATTTGTCCCACCCCCAACTTCCCACCACCTCCCAATGATGCTGTCCTATGAATCCACAGAGGCATTGATCCATTCTATTGGTCAGAATCCCCATGATTTAATCACCCCTGGAATCATTTTCACAAACACTCAGGGAGTGCTTCGAGAATCCATTAGACTTCTCTTGTTGATAGTCAAAAGCAACCAGCATGGCAAATCTGTACATACCCAGGATCTTAGACTGGTTCTCTCAGGCTGGATCTGGCTTTCCTGCTCACCCACGGCAGACTCCAGGCCTGGAAGCTCTGATTTTCCGAGTGGGAGCTGTCTCCCACTGTGAGTTTATCTCTGAATTGGTAGGGAAAGCTTCCCCTGTTCCTCTCCCTTCCCCCATGTGAGATAGCATGCCTCACCCCTTCTTTCTGTCCCTTAGGTATATGCCAGGACAGGGTGTGGTGAGCGGGACACAGTCCCACGGCACGTGCCCACAGGCCTGTCACATGTGACTTCTTCACTTTCAGAGGTGGTTGAACCCTGTGCGCTGCTGACTCACTTTTTTTTCTTGAAGTTGGAGCAACCAGATGGAGCCCTGGGCCACAATCTCCAAGCATGTGATACCCAGAGGCAGGCGCAGCCAGGGCTCTCATTACTCTGCTTCCTCCAGTTCAGGCCCTGAGAATTTTGACTTCAGGGAGACTTTCTGTGCACATCTGATTGGCAAGAAGGCAGCACCAAAGAATGTGGGCAAACCTCGAGTGGCAGCTGTCTGGGGATGCTATTTCACTCAGTAGAGGGCCTGTCAGGATTCAGAGTCCTCACAGAATGCCAATCTCACTGTCAGGGGTGAGAGAAAGCTCCCCCAAACCCCTCAGCCATCTGCCAGTTCCTCATGCATTGGGCATGTTGTCTACAATTTAAATATGGTGCCAGCACTTGCATTTTACATTTGGGAAAGTAAATTCTGTACTACTCTGGGACAAGGGAAGGAAAACTTGAGTTTGAGGGAATACCCAAAGCTAGAACCCACCCTTTAGGAATATTGCACTAACAGACGTCTGTTTGCATATGGGCTCTGGCTTACTCAAGATGAACATGCTGAAGTTAGCCAGTGGGTAGACAGGGGGTTTGCCAGTGCATCTGGCATGCAGAGGGCGCTCAAGTGTGTGTGAATGTGCATGTGTGTGTATCTGTGTAAATCTGTGTGTTTGTGTGTGTGTGAGTGTTCATTCATGTGTGTGTGTGTGTGTGTGTGTCTGTGTGTGGGTGTGCATGTGTGTGTTCATCTGTGTATGTCTGTGTGTGTGTGTTCATTCATGTGTATGTGTGAGTGTGCATGTGCTTATGTGTGAGTGTTCATTCATGTGTGTCTGTGTTTGTGTATGAATGTGCATGTATGTGTTCATCTGTGCATATCTCTGTGTGTCTGTGTGTGAGTTTGCATGTATGTGTGAATGTGCATGTGCGTGTGTCTGTGTACATCTGTGTTTGTGTGTGTGTCTGTGTGTGTGTCTGTGTATGAGTGTGCATGCATGTGTATCTGTGCATGTGTGTGAGTATGCATGTATGAGTGTATGTATAAGTGTGTGAGTGTGTTAGAGTGTGAATGTGTGTGTGTCTGTGTGTATGTATGTGTGTCTGTGTATGTGTTAGAGCTCTTATAGCATCCTATAGTTGGAAACCATGAAAGGTTCCCTAGGCCTTACTCTCTGTGAGGGAAGCTGTCCTGTGTCACCATGACAGCAGAGGCGGGGAAACACTGAGCTCACACAGCAGTGCAAGGCCTCTGTGCTCACCCAGTGGCCCATCTTGGACAAAGAAGCTTTAGTCCGGCTTTTGTCTACTCTAAGCTCAATACTTTACCTGAAGAAAGTGCAGTTCTTCCACATAAGGCCTTGATATATATGGATATTAAAGTCCTCATCAGAACCCAACACACAGTTTCTGTTTCTTGAAGAGCTGAGCATGTTAATTGGAGAGCCTTGGCCGGGTCCCTTGTGTGGTGGCTGCATAAATCTCTAGGGGGTGACAGGCGTACAATGGCCTCACTCTTTCCTGATCAGGCTGGCCCGTGTCTGAGCTATTTATTAACTGGGACATGAATGGGTAAATGAAGGGCCAATTTATATGTTGCACGGAAAGATGTATTAGGACTGCCGTAAACATTGATTTCGTCCTTCTTTTCTTCTGGGTTGGGACATATATGCAGAGAACGGCGGTCATATGGGGTATCCTTATCAGATCTTAGATACTTCCCCGACTGTCCGCGGCCATTAACCTTGCAGATTATCTGCCTTGAGTGATTAGTGCAAACCACATAAAACCGTATTGATGGCCAGGCCCGGGTCAGGATGGGGTGCCGGCTTACTGGGGCTGGGGTTTTGCTGACTTTGTGATACAAATGATAGGATTATGCTTGGGCCACCAGATTGCTAATTTGTCATTTCTTTCATGGTGTTTCCAGCATGATCCTAATAGATGAGGCACAGAATCCTGGCCTCGTGGAGAGGCCGGCGGCAGGACATTCTTTGTCCGCAGCTCATGTCTGTCCCCATGCGCTGTGCCATGTCCGTGCCCATGTCCTGTGTCATGTGTTCTGCTTCTCACCTATACCGAGGCTGTGTGGATTTCTACCTCTGTCTTCCCATCACGTCGTTTGCTTCCGACGGGTCGGATGGTGAAGCTCCATCTTTGCTGGCTACACTCAGGTTCAAAGGCTCTTCCTGCTCTGATAGGCTCCAGCTGGATGGCTTCCTATGTGGCCTTTCTCAGTCACCAGCAGCTCCAGGCCCACAGTGTCCTTTGACATTGTGCCCTGAACCTTATTCATCATCAGATCCTCAGGACTACATCGCTGAGAATGCAAATATTCCGCCGTCCCCAGAAGATTCGGGGGGGTGGAGGTGCGTTTGGAGCCGGGGAAGATGAACAGACTGTCACAGAGTTACTATCTAACTTAACCCTTCCCTTTACTGAGGAGTGTGTAGGTCAGGAAGGACAGGAGGCGAGTTGGTTGGTCTCTCACCCTTCCCTGTTTGACCCCAGCTTCTTTGTGCACTGCCATGCCACTTGTCAATGACTTGATGTCCTTTGCTTGCTCACACTGTGCTGGGGTCATCAGCTCCTCCCTAGGAGGTGCCTTTAAGGTGACAGGTACCACCAGTAAAGGGCAGGACATGTATAATGACAGTGACAGACCTCTTCCAACAAGGTCACATCTCCTAATCCTTCCCAAATAGTTCCATCCACTAGGGACCAAGCATTCAGACGTGAGCCTCTGGGGGCCGTTCTCACGCAAACCACCACCATGACTTTGGGTTTCAGTGTTGGGATTGGAGCTCAGGGTCTCAGGGATGCTGAGCACATCCTCTACCACTGAGACATGCCCCAGCCTGAGGAGTCATTTCTTTTTTTTTCCCCCCTAAGATAGATAAAAATTTTCATTAATTAATTTATTTACTTTATATCCCAATGGCAGCCCTGCTCCCCCCCTTTCCTCCTTCTCCAACCCTCATCCCCTTCTCCCATTCCCCTTCCCCTTCTCCTCAGAGAAATGGAGCCCCTCTTCCCCATTACCAACCAGCCCTGGCGATCAAGTCTCATCAGGACTAATCGCATCCTCTCCCAATGAGGCCAGACCAGGTAGTGCAGCTAGAGGAAGGGGATCCAAAGGCAGACAAGAGAGCTAGAGACAGTCCCTGCTCCAATTGTTAGGGGACCCACAGGATGACCAAACTACACGTCTGTTATAAGTATGAAGGGGGCCTAGGTCCAGCCCCTGCATGCTCTTTGGTTGGTGGTTCAGCCTCTGTGAACCCCCCCATGGACCTAGGTTAGTTGATGCTGTAAGTCTTCTTGTGGTGTCCTTGGCCCCTCTTGTTGACTCTGTAGGTTTTCTTGTGGTATCGATCCTTCCCCTGATTCCATGAGCTCTGTCTAATGTTCGGCTGTGGGCCTCTGCATCTGTTTCTGTCAGCGTCTGGGTGGAGCCTCTCAGAGGACAGTTATGCTAGGCTCCTGTCTGCAAGGGTAGCAGAGTGTCATCAGGGGTTGACTCTCTCCCATGGGATGGGGCTCAAGTGGGGCAGTCATTGGTTGGCTGGTCCCTCAGTCTCTGCTCTACCTTTATCCCTGAGAATCTTGTAGGCAGGGCACATTTGGGGACAAAGGTTTTGTGGGTGGGTTGATAACCCTCTCTCCACTGGAGGTCCTTCCTGGCTACAGGAGGTGGCTATTTCAGGTTCCACCCCAGAAGGCTAAGTAACAAGGAGGGCCGAAAGGAGGATGCTTGAGTCTCATTCAGAAGGAGAAATAAAATAGACATAGGAAGTGGATGGAGAGAGGGAACTAGGTGGGAGAGGGGATGGAGAGGAGATGGGGATGGGTGGGGGTCAGGTACGGGGAGAGCAGAGGTGGGTGAGAGAGGGCTGGGAGATAGAAATCTCTGGGACAAGCTGAGGACCTGGGATAGGGGAGGCTCCTGGGAGGAAATGGGGTTGACCCTAGCTGAGAATTCATTTCTTAAGGAAGAGGGATGCAGGCCCTACTTCAGGGGCCTCACAGCCCTACAGAGACAAAAGTCCTGAGATAGGTTAGTGGCAGGGGTGTGATACCAGCCCTCACCTGAAGAGGGAGCAGTATTGCCTTGTGGGGATGTGAAGAAACTCTCAGGTGTGTGTGTGTGTGTGTGTGTGTGTGTGTGTGTACACATGAGGCCGTGGCTTGCCAGTGGAGGTCAGAGGAGGTTATGGGAACTTGCAAACCACTTGCAGGAGTCGCTTCCCTCTGTACTGTGGAGGCCCTCAGAACTGAACACACTGTCAGCCTTGGTGGTACACATCTTTACCTAATGAGCCATCTTACCAACTCTTCCTTCAGAGTCTTTTTTTACCTGGCCTACCAGCGAAAGAACCATTTTGGATCCTGAGCCGAGGTGTCTAACCACGCTCCTGTGTGTATCGTAACGCCCATTCCTAGAGGATGGTAGAGAAAAAAAAAAATTTAAAAATTTCGGACAGGAACTAACTCTGTATACCAGGCTAACTTGGTACTCATGATGACCTCAAACACGTGATGTTCCTTCTGTTTCAGCCTCTCAAGTCCTGGGATCACAGGTGTGCTTTGCCCTAGTCTCCGAGTCCCTCACGGAGCCCACAGGAGGACACAGCAAGGCCCACTGTCTGTCAGCATTTGGTAGAGGCAATGTGCAAGACCTCGTTCTTCTCAGTCCCATTTCCCACATGATTCTTACTGCTGAAAGTCCTGATTTAAAATTAAAATTCGTTTTGTACAGGATATTCTCAGTGCATATCTGAAAGGATCATCGGATAACGAACCCGTCCGCACCTACATAATCGAAATGTTAGCCTCTATGGTCAACTTTATTTCACTGTACCCCCCATTCTCTTTTGAAATAAGTCCAAGGTGTCACATTGTCCTTGTGAACCTGCCAACACTTGAGACTGTACCTTTAACGGTCAAGGGACATTTAACGTATAACGGAGGGGCTGACAGGTCAGCTTGGTGATAGGTGTGCTTGATTCTCCTACAGAGGCTGAGAGCTATGGCTTGCACACACTTGTCTTTCTCTTGCTCTTCTTTCAGTCCACAGCCCCCCCCCCGCCCACCTTGTCTCGTTTCCCTTGCGGTCACACGTGGAGGGACTCAAGCTGTTAGAGTCCCTTCTGGGTTAGCTTTGCCTGGGGACTGTGTTACTGGCTCTGTCCCCTGAATCTCTCCCAAATTGGTGGCTGGCTACAAAATTTTCACGCAGGGAATGTCACTCTTGCCAGGAAGCTCTGGGCCAAGTGTGGTAGCACATTTTGGCTGTTGGCACGGGGTGAGGTGCTAATGAGATCTAGCGGGTAGAGGCCAGGGATGCCGTTCTTTCCCACAGTGCACTCCCCCCCCCAACCCAAGGTTTCTTAACCCAATACATCAGCAGTTCTAACTGGAGAGAGCTTGATTGGAGTTGGGTTGTCACCGTGATGCGTTTTTCTATCACAATGGACATGCACTGTGTGGCCTTTCCTGTATTTGTAGTACTGGGCATATTCCCCCCCCCACATCTAGAACACAGAAATAGTTGGGGTTCTACCTATGTCTTGATTCTTGACTGGAGGACAATATAAAGGATGCCTCTAAATGTTCTCCGCACAGTATTTCACCTTGTAAGCCACATCCCATGGTTGGTTCTTAAGTTCAGAAGGGAGGAAGAAACCTTTACCAGGTTCCCTGTTTCTGAGATTGGCCTAGAGCTAGGGTCATACCCTTGCAGGGATGTGCCAGTCTCCCTTCCTTTGACATGGGGGTGGCTTTCTAATGGGAGCACGGAGAATCTTTCTACAGCATTAACTGTGTTATGCGAAATGCTTAAGAAGACAAAGCAGACAGCGTGGTTGTACAGTTATTAGATTAGGAGCTGATGCCAATGAGGGGTGTCAGAGGGGCGTTAGAGGGATGTCAGAGGGGTGTCAGAGGGGCGTCAGAGGGGCGTTAGAGGGGTGTCAGAGGGGTGTCAGAGGGGTGTCAGAGGGGTGCAGAGGGGTGTCAGAGGGGTGTCAGAGGGGTATCAGAGGGGTGTCAGAGGGGTGTCAGAGAGGTGTCAGAGGGGTGTCAGAGGGGTGTCTGAGGGGTGTTAGAGGGGTGTTAGAGGGGTATTAGAGGGGTGTTAGAGGGGCATAAGAGGGGTGTTAGAGGGGTGTTAGAGGGGTGTTTGTTAGAGGGGCGTTAGAGGGGTGTCAGAGGCATGTTGCAGATGTGATCTGGGATCTGAACCACAGCTCTTCTAGTTTGGTAACTGAGAATATCCTGGGGTTGAGAACATCCGTTCTGGAAGGGACCCTGGTGAGCAGGGTCTCTTCCACTGCTCAGCACACTGTCTTGTCTCCATCATCTTCCCAGCCTTTCTGGGCCCCATCTTCCCAGTAAGCATTATTCTGTGTGTGGCTCGGGGACGGCTCAGTGTGTAAGGCACCACGCCAGGGATGAGAGCCTGAGTCTGGGTTCCAGAACCCACACGTGCCATGGCGTGTGTCTACACTTCCAGGGCTCCTGTGCTGGTATGGGAAGCAGAGACGGGAAGTGCTAGAAGCTCATGGGCTGACTTGAGGTACACGGAGAACACAATAGGAGACATGGTTTCAAATATGGTAGAAAATGAGAAGAAGACACGCTGAGGTTGTCCTCTGACCTACACACATTCTGTGGAATGGACACACACACACACACACACACACCCCAAACTGACTTATATAGAGTTCTTTACAGTGTGTGGTCTTAGCCCAGTACCTGGTGTGTACAATAACATCAGTTCCTGTGACTGTGAGGTGGCCCTTTGTGAGGTGGTCCTGGGCCAGCGCCTAGGGCATCTCCTGACATTTCAGGACTGGCCTGCCTGAATACTTCAGAGAAGAGTCTAGAATTGAGGTGGACTTGAGAAGAAGGAGAAGCAGGGAAAGACAGAGACAGGGGCTCTGCTAGTCAGGGATCTGCCTCGGTGCTGTCTTTGACAGAGAACTGTAGAGCTGGACTGCACAGAAGGAGGTGAAAGGCACTGCTAAGAAGCTGTCTGGTGATTTCTGCCCACAGTGGAGCTCAGGTGGGTTTAGGCCCAGGACGCTTTGGTGTAGGATTTGGGAACCAGCTCTTACTCTTCTGACATTTCTGTTTCTTCCAGTCCAATGTAATCCTGGAAGTATTGTGTAGGTTGAACAATGTTTTAATCTTATTTTCATTGCATGTATTGTGTAGTTATGGGCTCTTGAGGGCACGTCCCTGCAGAGGCCAGAAGAGGGTGTTGGATCCCCTAAGCTGAACCTATTAGCAGCTGTAGATGCTGGGAGCTAAACTCTGTCCTTCTGCAAGAGCAGCAAACGCGATTAAGCCGAGACACCTTTTCACTCTCCCCTTTTATTTTTACAGTTTTTAAAAATTATTTTTTATGTATGTGTGTATGTCTGTGTAAGAGAGTGTCACAGATGTGTGGGTGCTTGTGGAGACCAGGAGAGGAGCTGGCCTGTTGTGGGTGCTGGGAACTGAGCTCCGGTCCTTGTAAGAGCAATGAATGCACATAAAATGAGAACAAATCTTCAAAAAGGTGGAGACCGATTGAAGAAGATGCTCAAAGATACTCATTGTTGACCTCTGGCCTCCACATAGATACACACACATGCATATGTGCATACCCTCTTGGATCTGCACCCTCTTACACACACACACGCACACACACACACACACACACACACACACACCTACACACTCCTATACACACACCAATCCACTTGCATGAAGTGGAAACTTCTAGTTCTTTGGAAAGTTATGTCAAATGATGTTTTGCTGAGGCACACAGGTGAAAGGATGTCTTGCTAAAGCAGACATGTGGGAGAGTCTGTTGCTGAAGCAGGCACAGGTGAAAGGATGTTTTGATATAGCAAACACATGGAAGGACCTGTGATGAAGGAGTATAAATATGACCCCCATTGCCTCCCGTGGGAGATGAGCACTGAGCATTGGTTTGGTTTGCTCTGCCTCTCTATTCTTCACTAACGACACACATGTATTGGTTTGCCTTACATAGCATTGTTGAGCTCAACTTGTGGTGATGCTGCCATTGAGAGAAACTTACCAAAGAACTGCTCATGAGGTTCCCAAGGCAGCTTGCCACTTCCACAGCCTCACACCTCAGGCTGGTTGGCGAGTCTAATGGTTTCTTCAGGATTGAACTACAGCTGCTGGTTCCTGCCTGGTGTCTGCCTGCTTAGAGGACTGAACTGAAGCTTCTAAGTAATGTTTAGTGTTTGCTACAGGACTGAACTTCTGCCAAGAAGATCAAGCTTGCCCCCAAAGAACTATTGATAAGCAGGTGTACTTCCCCCATATCATAATAACTTTTCTCTTCCACCACCTCTGCTGGGTGGTGGCCTAGAGGCAGGTTAAACTCTTATTAAAAATAGGTTGCAAATAATTTATGCTACACCTGCATTGTTTTATATACATGCATACACACACCTATACCTTCTTATACATACATACACATGCATGCACACATACCCTCTTATACACACATGTACCTGTATCCTCTTATACACACACATACATCTTAACTCTCTTATAAACGCATATAGTCACATATCTGTACATGCACCTGCACTGTCCCATAAACACACACATGTACCTGCATCTCTCTCTCACACAAAGTATACATACACATGTACCTATACCTTCTTACATTCATACATACATACACACATGTGCATGCATATGCACGTGCACCTGTATCCTCTTACACACACACACACACACACACAAAGTATACATACTCATGTACCTATACCTTTTTACATACATATACACACATGTTCATGTATATACACATGCACCTGTATCTTATTACACCACACACACACACACACACACACACACACACACACACAGAATAGATGGGGAACCCATCACCACCAGAGCCTCTCCTTCCCCTTTAGGGCCAGTGTGGTATATAATCACCGTCACTTCAAAGGCCTTAATTTTAAAAATTCAAATCCTATTTCTTTTCCGGTCTCTCTGCTTGCCCTGTGCCATCCCAGTGGCATCTCTTTGGCACCCTTGAGGCCCTCTTCTCAAGTTGACTCTCTCCTTCAGGCCTGTAGCCTGCTGCTTGCCTCTCTCCATTACAGCCCTGATCAGCATAGCATGCCTACACCTTTACCTCCCAGGTCCCCTGCTTCCTGCACCGCCTCCTCAAACACAACCCACCTCCTAAGCTCAGTCAGAGAAAGAGATGCGCTGTCTTTAAATTGCACTCCAATTAATCCCCAGGAGTTCAAGCTCTTGGTAAGTGCAGGAAGTGTATTATAGTTCTTCCAGAAAATGCTACATTTCAGCAGCTATCATCATTCACTAATTTGCTTTTTAAGGGTAGACATGCTTATACCAAAATACTTACAAGCAGGGAGACTAGAGCACTGACCAACATCCTTCCCTGAAGGCTGGCTACACTGACGCTCTTAGTTGGGGCAGGAGGTGTTGGGGGTTAGGGGATACTCTTAAATTCCTCTCTCTGATTACCAGCTTGCCAAAGACATGATTTTCCAGGAGAACCCCAAAGACAGGGAGCAAGAACAGACCGTGCGGCTGGCTTGGTAATGGTGTGTTTGCAGGTTCTCCAGAGCTGCCTCTCGCTCATCTTCCAGACTCTGGACATCCGGCTCCCTATGTTCTGTAGGATTCTCAGCATCAGAGTAGGTCTAGACACCACCCTAGCTCCTGGAACATTCTGGAAGGGGAAGGTTCAAGCAGGTGCATTTCATAATGGAGCCAAATCACACAGAAGTCTTCTTGGAGGGGGATCAGTATTCGATCTATGAGATTAGTCACCATCATTTGCCGACACACACTGGCTGTATGGGTTACAGAAACAGTGATATTTGGTCTTTTTTTTTTTTATCAACTCAGTCAATATGACATATGTATGTCTTCATTCATGGTCACTTTTCTCTCTTCAGTGAGAGGGGAATTCATTTCCTAAGACGTGCTCATTGCTGGAGCCTGAGGCATGTCCCAGAGGCCCACTGAGCCTCTCCTGCTGCTTCCACGGATGTGAGGCAAGTTCCTTTGCCCATGGAGGTATCAGACTACCTGCCTGCCATGGGTCACACCTGTACACCAGGCCTGATAGGTTGCCTGTGACAGCCTTGGATCCTAGCTGCCTTTCCCTGGCACAAAACTGGCTTCACGTCCTCCTGACTGAGGGATGGTGGGTAAATCCTTACATTCCTAGGGTTACTTTTTTTCACCTTGCAAAAGGCTCTGTGGTGCTTTGATCTCAGAAGGTTGCTGCAGGGGAGCAGAAACTTGGGGGCAGAGTTCCCCCCATGTGAGGACCTTGGCAACTGCTGCTTTTGATTATGAATGGCGGTACCGAGAGGAGGGGAGTTGGCTGTTCCTGATGCTTAGTACAGGAGAACAAAAGTTTCTTCGTTGACATCTGCTGTGCATGGGACCAAGGACAGGCATCTAGCTCGTCCATCAGCTACTCTCTACAACCCCGGTGAGGGTGTGTGGGGAGATCAAGACTCAGGCTGATGGGGAACACGGTTTTGAGTTACCAGTGATACACTAGGTCTAGTCTAGAGGCATTCCACAGCAGTTATCCTGGCTTCTCAGATGTGGAGGCCAAGGCATGGGGTTGTGGAGCCAGAGGTCACATGGATGGTAAATGGCCAAAGCTGGCTGCGGTCTAGTTATCTAACTCCTAGCTCTGCATTCCTTCATGGCCACAAACATCAGGTTCTTTCCTGGGGTCACTTTCTCCATCTGTGATGCCTACAATCTCCTTAAAATTCACTCAGGTATTTCACGCTTTTTTTTTTTTTTTCCACAAGAAATCAGAGACAATCCTTAAAAACAAAAATTAAACTTGGGGAGAAGTGGTGGTCCATGCTCATCGCTGGACATTTGGGAGCCAAAGGCAGGAGGGACAGGAGTTCAGTGTTATTCTTGGCTACACAGTATGGTCAGGGAAGCCTGAGCTAACACAGAAACAAACTAACTAAAAATAGCAGACTTGCAAAAGAAACAAACTTGCACCTTACCTGCATCAGTTGGCACTCCAGGATCCTGACAGAGCCTGGCGGCTCTTGAGTCTTCCTGACCAGCAGTAGTATTTAGCTGTGGCAACATATACAGACCATCAAGTTTACGGTGTTTACTACCTCAACTGCCCTTTTGGTCATAGCTATGTTGAGTGTGTCACACTTGGAGCAGATTTTACCAGTCTTCCCTCAATTCCTGGCTGCATCATCATGCTTTCGGTCTCCATGAACCTGAGGGCTCTAGGGAACATCTGAATCAAATAATACACTTTGCCTCTTGTGTCTAGCTCGTTTGACTTAGATAACATGGTCAGTGATCACCCCTGCTGTAGTGTGTGCAAGAGCATCCTTGTCTTTAAAGGCCACAGATTATGGTATCTCTGTGTTGCTCATTCACTGATAGACGCTTGGACACATGGGATTCTCCTTTTTCTTGGCTATAGTGGACATATGTGGACAGGTGCCCACAGTTCCTGGAGGTATTTCCTGATTCTTTCTCTTGTGCCTACCCCTGTACAATCTGGCACCTATAGGATATCTGTCACTGTTCTAAAACACTGCTTTCTGTTAGGCCAGGGCAAGCATCTTCCACAGTGGGCTCCTGGGCCCCAAGCTAAGCGTGTGCCTTTCACCAAGTCCACAGGTCACCTGGGGGTCTGTCACATGCTGGAGCTCAGTTATCTCCCACTATCATGCTGCTGTTACTGCCCCGTGATCTGGTCACCTCTCCTGCCCCAGCATAAGTGACTCAGACACAGGTGAACCTTTTGTGACCCCAACAAATAAATGTGCCGGTAGCATTAACAGCGAAGGAGTTTAGTACGGCACTATGGACAGTCTCATTCTCTTCAGCTCCTCCTTACCCTACCATGCTCCACGTCCCCACTCCTTCCCAGAGCCTGGATAGCCCTAGACTTTTGTTCAGGGACTTGTGAGCTTTTGCCCTCCCAACCACAGCTCCTGTATGCGGATGCTGAAGGTAGCAGTAAGCTGGGACCAGGGGTTGGGAGAGAGAGGGAGCCGCAGAGCTGGCCGTGTTGGTGTCACAGTATGAGCTTGGTGCTATGACCAGTTGCCTTTTCCAGAAGAAATCCTGCAGTTTTATTTTCAAAACAGAGACCTTTTTACGCCAGGGAAGCAATGGCAGACCAAATAACAGAGAGCACTCTCCATCGACTCCCTGGGCCATTTGACTCGCCTCGTGGTCAGCCCTTTGGCTAACTGCTGATGGAGTCTAGAGATTAGCATTCCAGTTACCAGCTGATGTCCTGTTTGTCAATTGCCTAAGTTTTATGTTCTGATTCTGGCCTGGACAAACAACAAAAGCTGGGCCATCAGAGAGGACCACCCCATCTGTCACCAGCCAAATCAGATACCTGGGATAGGGGGGCGGGGCGTTGCCACAGTACAGCATCTCTCCACAAGAACCTAACCAAGCTTTGCAGATATTTCTCAGGGAGGGGATCACTTTCAGAAGGGGACCTCACATGTCTGTAAATACTACAGACCTAGCAGAAACAAAATCTGCCATGTATACCCTAGAGGACAGCACAAAATGTCACCAAGAGCACTGGAAGGTAGGGCCTCTCTCTGCCTATCCTGTTACCTCCCCCACCCCCAATTTTATGCCACAGAAGCAAACGGAGTAAGTTCCACCTTTCCATTGAAGCCTCGGTTCCATATTCAATGACCCCGCAGGTGCCACTCTCTAATAAACCATTTAGCGACCAGCCAGCCTGTGTGTTTACGCGGGTAAATTTGTTTCACTGAGATTGCAGAACTCTGAACTTTCACTGTGTGCTATTTACTGTATCGAGCTGTGTTGAAAGGGGACTCCGCGCCTTTCCCCGGCTGGGCGTTCTGCTAACAGCACTTTAAAGAAGTGGAGAACGCTCTGTGATCGCCCGACGGGAGCGGGATCAATAATAGTTCAGCAGTGTCTGATAATTGGAGTAGCTGTTATACACAAGAGCTCGGGCCGCCTCGAGTGACTCTTATCAATCTATTGTCCATCATCATCTGATAATCAGACCGAAAATATGGTGGGGAATTTTCCCTTTTTAAATCAAGCTTGTGAAAAACATTTGAAATAATGATGGAAAAAAAAAATCTCATTGTTCCACTCAGCGGTTGGAAAACCGGGAACTGGAGGAAGCATGGGAGGATGCAGACGGGGTGTGTATTGCTGAGGGAGAGGCCAGACAGACTGTTCTAGAACACGTGCATCAGGCTGAAGAAACCCCATGGCTGGAAGCAGAAGAGCTGTGCTCTCAGTCCAACTCCCAGAAGTCACTGGGGGCAGCGGAGAGGTTGTGACACAGCTGTCAGAAAGCTTCAGGTCCCCTTGGAAGCTTGAACTAAGAGCTCGTTCTCTGTAGTGAGAGGACCCTGCCTGGGGCACCAGAGCTCTTCTGTTTAGCCTGCTACCTGACGAAGGATTTCGAGATGGTCTTGGAAGCAGACTTAGCTGAGACTGCCTTTGATGGCCACAGGGTATCTTTTGCTGTGAGAAGGTAGGAGAGGAAGAAGAGGCAGTTGGTGACTACATAGGGTGTTGGTTTGTCTCTGTCTTTAACCCTTGGCTCTCTCAAACCTGGGACCTCCAAGTTCTACCAAGGCTTGTATACTGCAATATTGGAGTGCTTCCATGTCTGTCCCTCTCCCAGCACATTCCTTCTATGTCCTCATGGCCCAGGCAGGATTCACGTATGTCTCTGGGGGTACAGAAGCTGGGCCTAACACTGTAAGGGACCTGATGTTAACATGATCATGTGACCTGGCTCAGGCCACGTGCTCCACACACACGACCAGCAGCTGTCCAACCCAGACAGCCTCAACCACGGAGACAGCTTCAACCACGGAGGGACATCAGTGGAGGACAACATGCATATAGCCACTGACCCTGAAATGCCAGCTCCAGCATCTGGCCAGAGATTGACTAAAACTGCACACACACACACACACACACACACACACACCCTTTTACCTCCCCAAACCACCACGAGGCTGTGTGTCTGGTCACCTAGAAAGCCTGGCAAGACGACTGAACTGTTCATACATGTTCTAAAGTAAGATGAATGGCTGCAGGGGTGTCTCACTGTCTTTCAGAACCAATCAGTGTATGAGCAATCATGAGAGGGAGGAGTGGGAGAGCAAATCCAGGTTTCTGCAGGAATCACGGCTTGACTCAGCAGGGCCCCACTCCACCCAGGGCATGGGGTTCTCTCCCGAGTCATGCCTTTAGCTCCCTCCTACTCAATCCCGAGCAGGGAAAAGTGGGCATGCACACCCTCAACATACTCATACAAGTGTGTATACCCAGTAGCAACACACATATGTGTACACTCACAAATGTGGACATGCCACACCCATATGTGCACCCACACAAGCATGCATGCCCACTAACATGCCTACACATGTGCACACCCACAGATGTAGAAATACCCTCAGCATGTGCACACACACACACACACACACACACACACACACACAAGAGCACATTTACAGTCATGGACATACCTCCACCCACACCATGCACACACACACACACAAGAGCACATTTACAGTCATGGACATACCTCCACCCACACCATGCACACACACATGCATGGATGCTTACGTATGTGGGCACATGCAAGGATGTATATCAATGCACGAACACACATAGTGCATGCACAAGTAAATGGGACAAGAAATGACTAACACAGTAACTTACTAGGCAGGGTAAAGGCCATGAGCTTTGGGTTCCTGGTTCTTGCTCTAAGGGTTCACACTTGGCACATGCTGGCTCCCTCTGATTGTTGTTTTCAAGGGGCAAACGAGGATTCTGAGCTCATTCTGAGGAACTGAGAAATAATAGGGCTGAGGTGGCATTCGGGCACCTGAGGGAAGGATGAGGTAGGAGAGAAGCCAGGAAAACTGCTGAGGCAGGCTTCTCAGCACATATGGCTGTAGGTACACAGTACATCAGACAGGTCTATAGAGCACTGTGGTGGGATTGGAACACGTGCACCCTTATTTGAGCCAGAGTGGGTGTCTAGGCAGAAACCCCCTCTTCTTCCCTTATGGACAGATCACTCACTGTTAAGTACCTGGCACTCCCAAATGATGAACAGCAAGGTCACTCTCCTTGTTTACCACTTATACTCTGTGTGTGTGTGTCTGTGTGTCTGTGTGTATCTGTGTTTGTGTGTGTAGAGGTAGAAACAACAGGTATGAAACAAATAGAAATAACAAAAAATCTAGTCCTACCTTAGAATCTGGGCAGACAGAATCTAGGACAACCCACAGATGCCCAAATCATGTTCAGAGCTCTGACTCAGGTAGCATGATGTCACTGTGTAACCTGCTCTCATCACCTATGATGTTTGTAGTAACCTTTCTTTCTTGCTGTGCTACAAGAAGCTATGTGAGGGCTGCTCCAGTTCCCTCTCACTGCTGACCTAAAATAGCCCAACGACAAGCATCTTAGGGGAAGAAGGTTTAGCTTGGTTTTACCCCTACACAGGAGTCAAGGTGGCCGGCACTTAAAGTAACTAGTTGCATCATAACCACAGCCAAGGACAGGGGAAAAATGAATGCAAATACATATACCCTCATTTGCTTGCTTGCTTGTCTGATTGCTAAATTTCTCCACTCATACATCCATCCTAGGAGGGGCTGATGCCACTCACAGAAGTCAGTTACTTAAGACAATTCCCCACGGACATCTATCATCCTAGTGAGTGGTGCCACCCACAGAGGGCTGAATCAATTACTTATGACATTCCCTAGGCTGGAGAGATGGCTCAGCAGTTAAGAGCACTGACTGCTCTCCTAGAGGTCCTGAGTTCTATTCCCAGCAACCACATGGTGGCTCACAACCATCTGTAATGGGATCTGATGCTCTCTTCTGGTGTGCCTGAAGACAGCTGCAGTGTGCTCATATAAATAAAATTAATTTAAAAAAATTAAAAAAAAAGACAATTTCCCAATTCCCCATGGATGTACCTGTGGGCCTGCCCAGTAGTGACAATTCTTCACCAAGACCCTTTCTAGGTGACTCAAGGTTGTGTCAAGTTGACAGTTAAAACTAACCAGAGGCTGGTTGTCCATGCATGATCAGGAAGCAGGGATGGGATAGGCTATAAGCTCTCAAGGCTCACCTCAGTGACTCACTTCCTCCAGGAAGGCTGCACTTCAGAATATTCTGCAACCTTCTATATCACCACCACTACCACCACCGCCACCACCACCGCCACCACNACCACCACCGCCACCCCACCACCACCATCACCACTACTACCAGTTGACAACCAAGCCTTTAGACACATGAACCCGTGGGTACTTTCTGAACTGCAACATCCCAAAGAATGTGATTCTCACTGCACCCATGATTACTCTTGAGGGTTTAGGGAAAGATGGTGATGGAAATGTTTGTCAGGGTTCACTTAGACATGTTCTCTTCTGATCTCGCCCGTGATCGGTGGACTCTGTGAACGTGGAGTCCATGCGTGGAGGGCTGCTGTGGTTGTGAGTGTGGAGGGCTGCTGCAGTTGTGAGCGATGTGAAAGGCTTGAGGAAGGGCTGAGCAGGAAGAAGCCCACAAAGTGTTAGAGATTAGGAGGCCGTGAGGCATCTCTGAGGAGATGATGTCTAGACAAGGGCTTGGGGAAGAGAAGCAGCATCTCAGAGGAGCGCCTATGTGAAACTGTAATTCACATATGGTCACCTATAGTCACTATGGCATTACATCAACAATCCAGCTTTTCTCCCTCTGCCCAGAGAAGGAGCCCCTGCTCCCATGTACCGCCAGTGCCAGGAGGCAATTCTCCATGCCATTTGCAGCATTGCACGGTATCTTTAGCACTAATGATCCCTGGCCCGAGTTGCCACAAAGGGTCTAGAATATTACATAATCAACTCTTAGCAGCGCCGAAATAGTGTTATTGAATTAGGCAGAATTGCTTCTGGATGTGTGGCTGCTCTTCCTGCAGTAACTATCTGATCACTTACCGGCTTAATGTGAGCCCACGATGGATGTTTAGCTCTGTGTGAGAGGAAATGCTTGCTGATGTCCACTCATGGGCTGAACATGACAGTAGGCACGGGACCTAGGAAGAAAAGGAGCATGGGTTGTTGAAAGAGGGATGGCCTGTGTGTGAGGATGGAGCTGGGTAGCCATACTGCCTTGAAGAAAGAGTTCTATTGTATGGACACACACACACACACACACACACACACACACACACACACACGATAAAAACCAAACCCAAGCACTCAATATGACCTTTCAGGACACTGTTAGAAACCACACCTCACACAGAATCTCAGATGGGACCAGCTGGGAGGAGGATGTGGTCTAGCGTTTACCATCCATGAGGGACAGGTGGAACCCCAGACAGCCTGAACTCTGTGTTCACCCATCCTGACTCCAGCATATAGCCTGCTGCATTCACATCCAAAGCATGCACTTTTCTTCTATAGTCATCATGACGACCAGGCGAGCAACCGTGCACTGGAGAGGAGCTACCATCTTGGTGACTACTGTCCCTTACCAATTTGCATAGCACCTCTACAATAGGAGGTTAAGATATGGTTTTGGGGACTGGAGAGATGGCTCAGCAGTTAAGAGTGCCGACTGCTCTTCTGAAGGTTGTGAGTTCAAATCCCAGCAACCCCATGGCGGTTCACAACCATCTGTAATGACATCTGATGCCCTCTTCTGGGGTGTCTGAAGACAGCTACAGTGTACTTACATAACAATAAATAAATCTTTAAAAAAAAAAAAAGATATGGTTTTGGCACTGAAGACTGCCTGTTCCTTCTCTGGCATTCAGACTTCATGTTCCTACCTTCTTCTCTTCCTCTATTCCAGTAGAACCTGCCAGGCCCGTAGGGTCAGCCGCCCCGGCTTCAGCTGCTGCCTCTCCTCTATTCATCCACTATGGTGGATTGTGTACTGATGTTCTCAGTCCGGGAACTTAGGGAGGTCATCTCACTTGGAAATATGACCTTGAAGGTGTGATCAAGCTAGACTAAGGTCATTCTGTCTAGGGCTAGCCACGCACAAGTCTGATGTCCACATGAGAAGAAACCGGCTCAGAGGCACACAGGAAGGGTGACGGAGGCATAGACAAAGAGATGACCTAGCTGAGGAAAGCCACAGGTGTCTGGTCACTGCCAGGTGCTGGGAGAGAGGCCATGAAGGGACCAAGTTGTCAGAACCTGACCTCAGGCTTCCAGGCCCAGAATGTGATAGAACATGCCACCTTACCCTAGTGTGTGGTTATAGCTCTGACAGGAAACCACACAGTAACCCTACAGGATTCTTTTTAACCCATCCCTCTTACCACACTGCCCACCCATCTCTCAAGTTCTCCCATCTCCACCCAGTGTTTAGCCTCCTGCTTCCTCAGATGAGGCCTGACAAAGCTCTAATGTTTTCACCTGCCCATTCTTCCTCCAGAGCACACACTGCACAGGTAATGTAATGTGCGTGCATCGATGCTGACTTGTGCACTGTCTGGCCCCTTTACTGCTCCTTGAGCATCAGGAGAACAAGGGCGTGGTGTATTCTGTTCAGTGTTACAGACTGGGACTCAGCAGGGATTTGGCTTGGGAGATGTTCAGTACTAGTTGGGCAGATGAATGAATGATCATATGGATGGGTGGACAGATGGACGGATAGATGGATGGGTGGATAGATAGATGGACAGATGGGTGGATGAAAAGATGGACAGATAGGTAGATGGACAGATGGATGGATGAGTGGATGGGTAGATGCCCAGATGGGTGAATATATGGACTGTGGATAGATGGATAGATGGATGAATGAATGAATGAACAGGGAGATGGGTAAGTATGTGTGTGGATAGATGTATGGATGCACTATATGGATGTATGGGTGGATAGATGGATAGGTAGATGAATGAATAATAAGATGGGAGGGTAAGATCAATAGCTGAGATAAATATTATGTACATGGGTGGATGAACAGGCAGTGGATAGGTGAACACACAGATAGTCAGATCTTCAGGCTAGAGGATGAGGGGCTGGATATATGATTGTCGGATGACAGATGAAGTATTGGTGGATAGGTAGATGGATATGTGATTAGATTTATCTATAGGCGGGTAAATGGGTGGGTGAACAGAAGGCTCCCTGGAAAGCTGAAATGAATAAGAAGGAGATGAATTCCTTGATTTTCCCAGTGTCTCACAAAATAGAACTCTCTCTGTGTGTGCTACTCAGGCATAAGAGATGGGGTCCCCTCTCTGTACCCCCTTTCTACCTAGAGTTTGCATGTTCACAAATATCACTTCACATAGTCCTCACAAGAAGCCCGCACTGCCCTGTCTCTGTTCTGCAGGTGAAGAGCGTGAGGCTGACTGGGACTCGCCTGAGTTCAGCCCAGGAAGCCATCTCGGTCTCTCACAGAGCCCTGTGTGATCAGAGGTTCACATGGCTGGCACAGCCATGCAGTCGTGGCCCTGCTGTACCTTGGAGAAGATGCAAGGCACAGCCTGTGTGTTTTCCAGAATGCAATGTTCCACACTTGTGCTTCTGCTGATGTTGGAGGTGTGTTAGAAGCTTGTCTCACTTGAACATTCTCCTAGTTTTTTTATATACTCAGAATTGTACCTTGAGGGAGGTCAGTGGAACATGGGGGTCAGAGAGACCCTCCTCTCCCCATCTGGCTCCTCTCCAGGAGGATCTTCACACCTCATGCCTGTCCTCTTTCAGTCCTTGTCATGAGGACTGTCTCTAGTTCTGGTGACCTACTCACACTTTGCAAACCACCCTAAGAGCTAATCTTCACAGATGCCTAAATATATGTCTGTATAACTTGGCAGCATCTTTCCCAGCAGGGAGCAGAAATTTGAGAGTGTGTAAGTTGTAATGTGCCCTACCCCGGATCCCATGATGCAAGGGAAAGGTGAAGCTGAGAAGGTATGGCAATGTGTCTTCAATGGACACAGACTGAAGCTGGCTCTAACCACGTGCATCTGGTGATGGAATTGGCAGCTCAAGGGCAGGCTGCCATATGCCTTCCAAGGTCTCCCTGGTGAAACAGAACAAGGATGACTGCATTGATCCAGCCCCTGGGATAATAATGCACCTGCTCGTTTCAAGTAGACTGGGCATGAGAAAGGAGGTGAATGCCAGTCAGTTCAGTCCCAGGGTAATCACTACAATTAGTGGAGGCATACCGCATTGTGTGGGGACAAAAGTCCCTTCCTCCGGTGTCCCCGAGCTGGCTTCGTGGTATGAGTGACACTTAAGGCTGGCCCATGAGGGGGAAAGGAAACACCTGTGTGATGGTTAGTTCGTTAACTTGATGCTGCTTGCAGCATCTTCACAGGGGAAGAGGAACCTCAACTGAGAAAATGCCTCCATCAGATTGGCCTGTGGGCAAGCACGGGGTGGTGGTGGGGCATTTCCTTGATTAATGACCGATGTGGGAGGGCCCAGCCCATTGTGGGCACTGCTACCCCTGGGCAGGTGGTCTGGTCCTGGGCTCTATAAGAAGGTGGTCTGAGCAAGCCACAAGCAGCACCCCTCTATGACTCTGCTTCAGTTCCTGCCTCCAGGTTCCTGCCTTGACTACCTTCCATGATAACATGCTGTTGAGACGTGTAAAAACCCTTTCCTACCTGACTTGCTTTCAGTCACGGTCTTTACCTTAGCAATAGAAAGCAAAATTAGATGGCCTGACTACAGGAGAGATGTTTGGCAATCTGTGTTGGAAGCTGTGGGCATGGTCCTATTTGCTCTTTCTTCTTCCTCTCTGCCTCTGGATGAGCCATTTTGTAAAACTTGATGTGAGGTCATGGGGTTAAAAGGACATACCTCGCAGCAGGTGGTCAGGGCAGCAGTGGCCCCAGAACCATCTACAGCATGCCAGAGGCCCCGTAGGAAGGGAAGCCCACCTTTGCCTTGGTTTATTGTCATAGGCACCTGACATGGGTGCGGGGTTGGTCCACGTTCCCTCCCAGATCCTTGCTCTGTTCCTTTGTGGATGTCACATCATGGGTCAGTCCAGTGACTGTCCTATTGACAGAGAAGCGATGGTTGCATCAGAAGTGTGATTTTGCAGAAATTTAACTACACAGGCTGGCAAAACCCTAACCAAGAGTGCACAATCTTTCTTTATCATCAGCTACCTCAGAACTGCCGGCCTTCAGAGTGCTGTGAACAGGGTCTGGTTCCCAGGTTGTTTCCAGCACAGAGGATGCCCAACTGCACCAAAGCCTGTGTTAGCAGCTGGAGGCATTTCCACCTGTGGGCCTTTTAGCTTTTTTTCGCATCTTTCTGCAGTTAACAACACAGTGAGTGAGGGTCTACTGTTTCTACTTAATTTCTTTTTTTTCTTTTTCTTTTTGTTTGTTTGTTTGTTTTGTTGTTGTTATTTTTTTCGAGACAGGGTTTCTCTGTATAGACCTGGCTGTCCTCTACTTAACTTCTGAATATTTGTCTACTATCACACAGCATTTGTGATAAGATCCATTTGCCGTTCCCACTTAAGCTTCAAACTTAGCACCTGAGGCAACTCTCTCTCTTGGTGGGACACAGATGAGAGTGAGCCCTGGAATTGACAGGGTCTTAGGCTCGCTCTAAAATACCCTTGTGGGCATGCTGTCTCAAGCTCCTGAAGGTGGGGGTCTCTCCTCTCCCCCCCCCCACCCCCCTCTCTCAATTATCTGGGAGAAAAGGATAACTGTAAGTGGACAGGAGGTTTTACAAATTCCAAATTTATTCTTAGAAAATACGCAGGCTTATATTTTTTATTTTATCATTCCTTTGGGGTGTCTTCTGTGGATTCCCTCTCCCCCCTCTGCTGTTCCCTTCTCCCTCTCCCTTTCCTTTCCACCTTTCCCTTCTCTACTTTCTTCTTCCCCTTCCCTTCTATGCCCCTGTGATCTTCCCTCCCTGCCCCGCCCTCTCCTCCTTTATAGCCCAGCCTCCTCCCTTCTGCAGAACATGTGGGTAAAACAAACCTCAGAACAGTCTGCTGGGGGCAACTCACTCAGCCTTACGAGTTGGCCTCTTGGTGGAGCTGGCATGGACCACGTGTCCTGTCTGCAGTGCCTGGGTCTCTGGAATCTCGATGTTCAGGGCATCGGCAGCTGTGGTGGTACCTCGGTTGCAGTGCAGGGTGTCTGTTTCCTTTGACCATGCTCACCAAGGCCAGAGGACCACGAGCATCAGTAGTGCTGTGGAGTCCCTGAGGTGCTCAGTTGGCTGTATGCCTTTTCTCGGAGGGACGTCTGGTCTGACAGATGGGTCCCTTTTTGTTTTCCAGTGTAGTGGCAGATCATTTCTGCACACACACCTGTAGGGACTAAAGGACTATAGAGAGATGCAAGCCTCCTACTTGCTTCAGGACTGCCACCAGAAGGAAATTGGAGCCCAGTTTTACACACTCAGCTGGAGGTGGTAAAGTCTGCCCCTGGCCTCTGAAATTCCTTCCGGGAGCTTTGGGACAGAAGGGATGTGGCTCTGCTGTTCAGTGAGTGATGCCTTGGGATCTTGCCACACGGAACTCTCTAGGACATGTGGACATGGTTCACTCATCTCTTCTACTCAGAGAACCATTCAAGGGTGCAGAGATACCCTGCTTGGGTCTTGGGAGCTGGGATAGGGTGGGGTGGACCTTTTGCCTGCAAGAGAATGCAGGGCTAAGCAGTAAGGTGGCCTGGACTTTGCCTTCCTGGCCCAAGGTGTCCGCTGCTTATTCCCAGTAGCACAGTCCCTTCTCCAGAGCCCTTAAAACCAGCAAATATCAGCAAGGAGGTGTCTCGTTTTGAACACTACACTTAGAAGTTTCTCTTCAGAAGTGGTTCAGGGGTCCCCACCATCACCAGCTGGCTATGGGTATGGCTTTGGCCCTGCCAATCACCTTTTATTGAATAGACACTTTGTGAACATTGGAAATCCAAATGCAGTCCATCCTCAGGTACTGTTTGACAGCAAAGGTGCACTTGGAGGTAGACACGGCCTCTGTTCTCGATTGGAGAATTCGTCTGAACCGTGTTTGAACCCCGTGTTTGAGCGGTGAGAGGTGCTGAGCTCTGGGCTGAGTTTCCCCCCTAAGTTCCGCTGCATTTCCGACGTTTGCAAATAGATGGCACTTTCGGCTAACCCTAGAGCGGCAGAGAAATCCAGCAACACCGCGTGAACTGCCTTCCTTGCCATTCTACTGGAAGCCAAAAAATTAAAATTAAGCCTCTCTGAAGACAGCTTTCTGGAGCTCTCTGAAATGCTAAAACCTTAAACACACAACCACCCAGGTATGGAAAAAGAGTGCATTGTGCTCTGTGGTCTCACAGTTTTTAGTACTCATCGAGGCATGGCAGTCTTTGATCCTGGATAGTGGGGTTGGGGGTGGGGGTGGGGATGCTATAAAGAAAGTTTTATTTGAAAATATGACTGCGTGAGCCCGACTGTGTTCTCAGAGCCCTCCGAAGACCTCGCTTTCTCCCCCTTTTTTGTTTGTCTGTGCACATGTATTTGGCTGTGCACACAGGGGACACACACACACAAGAGAGTGCGTGTGCACATGCGGCTCACGAGGGTGGCACATGGACCCTCACGCACACAGAGGGGAAAAAAATCAGGCTGTTGTCTTGCAAGTGTTACTTATCATATTAATTAAAATCTGGTGACATGATAACACCACCAGCTGTGTGGGAAAGCCAGGGAAATTAACAAACGTTTGATTTGTTGTGTTGCTAATGTGACACTTATTATACAGGTCACACTGAAACAATACCTCTGCCAAAATATGCTAATGTACAGGGAACTGCTAGGGTGGTGGAGATGCTAGTGTGTGCTGAGCAGAAGGCAAAATCTTGGACTCAGAAGCAGCCTCTGGGGTCTGATCCTTGCGGATCAGCATCTATGCACTAAGGATGTAAAAATTCAGGCAAGTGTTTTTTTTTTTTTTTTGAGGGGGCAGTGGACAGTATATAGTTAAGGATGTATTTTAAATAATCCGAGTATGGCTAGCAAATAGTCCTGAGTTTTGGAAGCTGTTTCATTATCCCATGAGAGTGATTTCTGCGGAATCTGAGTGAGTCGGCTATAAACACTCATCTATGGTCCGACTCTGTGGTCTCGGCTTTCGGCGTCATAAGTACATCTCGTTTAAAGACCCACTGTGGCCCCCATTTCTAAGTCCTGGAAGCTACAAAATGTTTCTGCTATACTCAATGTCTAAATTGTTTTTTAAAATAGTATAAGCAGACCACGTTAAACATCGTTGTCACATCTGTCCCCTCCTCTCCTGCCAGCCCCTCCCCTCTGGTCCTGCATCCTTGGCTCGAATATGTGGGTTTCTGAATGTCCGGAGGACGGAGTAGAGAAGAGCTTACAGGGCTACATCACGTGGGTTTCATGGAGCTGGGCTATGCATTTGCTCCCAAGGCCCACAGAGCATCTGGCTTCTCTCAGTGATGCCTCTGCATCTTCTCCCTGCCTCCCTGTTTTGATGGTGTTCAAGTGCTAAGTGTGGCCTTGAGTGCATTTCATAATACACCACACAAATCCAGGCCGGGCACAGGTATCCTTTGTTTTATAGAGAAATAGCTCAGCTTGAAAGAAAGGTCAAGTAACGAAGTCAGGCGTAAGGTCAGGGATGAGATGTCACCTGACCAGGTGAAGTCACAGACCTGCAAGGCAGTGGACAGGACACAGGCTGGAGGGGGTGGGTCAGCCCCATGGCTCTTCAGAATCTCACTGCACCCTTTATGACAAAACAAGACAAAATAAAAATTGTTTGTCTGTGGGGTCTGTCCTAGGAAAATGTCAGCACAGCACCGAGACAGGCCAGGAGCAGGTGTGGACCACACTTTCTTTGTGGGCTCATCTGAGGACCTCAGCATATGCAATATAAAGTTATGATATGCAGTTTCCCATCTGGGTCATGGCTCTGTGTGTCGTAGCATGGGGCCCTAAAGCCTTCATTCTTCCATGGGCAAGGGTCTGGCAGGCCCAGGCTTGAAGTAGCTACTTCTGAAATGCACAGTGACAGTTGTCTTCGAGCTGCTTGTCTATGCTGAGCAGAGAGAGTCCTCGCTGCTGATTAAATCTATATAAATAAACACGGTGACGACTCATGAGAGAGAGAGAGAGAGAGAGAGAGAGAGAGAGAGAGTAAGCGAAGCACCATTGGGATAAAATATGATACTGTGCACACATATTCTTAGTCATTAGGAGGTAATTTTCAACCCTATTCATGCTGCCGGAGCTCGGCAAGGTTAGCTCGCCAACGACACTTCCTTTTCTCTAAATCCAGTGGCTTTAATTATGCCTGCGTGACAGAACTGGCATTTCAAAATACAAAGACATTTAACTCTGAGGGAAAAAAAAATAGTTTATTTAGCTTTGAATGGATTTTTTTTTTTTTTTGGCTTTGAAGAGCTTGTTTTTTTTTTCTTTCTTAAACATTAAATTATTAATGAAAGAACAAACCTGATAAACGGTGGGTGGCTGTTGGTTGTGGCGACTGAGTACATAGTATAAAGCAGGGATAATTTTCCTGTGGCTTGGGGGGTCTTCTCTCTTTCTCCTGGAAGATACTTGCTGAGGATGCAAGAGAGGTTTAGTGTGAGCTTCCTGCCTGGAGGCAGCCTGGGGTGGTCGGTCCTGTGCTCAGCAACGCTGGGGCCGAAGGCTCGGGGAGGAGACTGGGGTGTAGGGTGTGATTTGAATCTCTTAGATAAGGGCCATCCAATGTCACTTACTATCTGTATACATAAAGCCACTTCATGCTGGTAGGGATTCCAAGTGTGTCCCTCTGTCAGGGTGAGCTGAGTGACTGGAGGATACCCCTCAGGAGCTGTGTGATTCCAAAATAATAATAATAAGAAGAAGAATAAGAAAGAAAGAAAAGAAAAGAAGGAAAAAAGAGAAAGAAAGAAAAGGATAAAAAGAAAAGGAAAGGAAAGGAAAGGAAAGGAAAGGAAAGGAAAGGAAAGGAAAGGAAAGGAAAGGAAAGGAAAGGAAAGGATCAAAGGTGAGACACTAGCACCCACCAGTGACACAACAAAGTCTGACCAATCCTGAGCCTATTGTAGTTTGTTAATGGACATTAAAAAAAAAACAAAACAAAAAAATCCCCAAAAGCAGTGGCTAGTTAATATGGAAATTTAACTGCCAATCACCGGATAGGGGTGTGGAGAACTGCTGCCTGCTTCTGGCTTACCTCTGGTCACCCTGTTTTGTGCTTTCAGAGCACAGAGCCCAATCCGGTTGGTGGCAGAGCAACTTTAAAAGGCTGTACATAGCTCAGAGAGTTCTGACCAAGTCCTCTGACACATAGGGGAGCCACCAATGCTGATGGCTGACAGCTGACACTGTATCTAGGACTTTGGCCTCATCTATTCCATAGTTTTTTCTCCACTGCAGTTCTGGCTGTTTTTTCCAAATGCCTGTTTTTATCACCTTTGATTTTTTTTCCAAATCACCCTTCAACCAGCTTTTCATGCCCTCTGACTCCCTCCCTGAAGTTGGTCAGACCACCAGCATCTCAGCATGCCCACCCCCACTGTACCTTGCTTTTTTTTTGGGGGGGGGGGGAGGATGCTCTGAGTGCTTCCAGGCACTGAATACCATCAGGTCACTGTGGCTCCTTGTAACCACAGTCATTTAACAGTTCATTGTAGGAGACCTAGAATGGTGAATTCACACAACACAGTAGAGTTTGTTGGAGTTCTCAGTCTGCTTAAAGAAACTAAGAGTCCACTATATGACAACAGACAGTATTCTATATACTAGGAAGCCACTATATGAAACAGACAGTATCCCACACTAAGAAGGCGCTATGTGAAACAGACAGTATTACATGCTTCCAGCCCTACAGCCCTAACCAGGGAGCTCATGTCACTGAGCCACAAAGCTATTGTGTACCTGTGCTGCTGAGGGTCAGGTTCTGACTTCTCTCTCTCCCTCTCTCCTTACCTCTCCCAAAAGTGTGTGTGTGTGTGTGTGTGTGTGTGTGTGTGTGTGTGTGTGTG
>NC_034608.1:30483221-30488221 GCF_900095145.1 Mus pahari
GAGAGAGAGAGAGAGAGAGAGAGAGAGAGAGAGAGAGAGAGAGAGAGAGAACAGCCTGAGGCATATAAGAATTATGAATTTATATGATTAGTGGCAATGACACTTAGTTGTTTCTTTGCTTAAGAGTGAGGCTCAGATGTGGCTTCTGCCACTTCACCTACCAGGGTAGCTCAGAACCATTATTTAGAGTGAAATGAACGTTATTCTGGCCATCATGCTTCTGTGCCTGCCAGCACGGATATTAATATATTACTTATTTCCACTAATTTCCCACAAATGCCGAGGAGGGTGTGGCGCAGAGAGAAGACATTCAAAACACACCGTTTGGATTTTAAGGACAGCATTTGCAAAAGAGCAATTTCCATATATCAACACTTTTTGGTGTGATCCACGAAACATTTTGATATGATTTAGCAAAAACAGCTTTTGCATTGGGTGCGTTATAGCTGGCCTCATCTGCATCTCTAAAGACTGCAGAATGGAATCACATTAGGTAAAATTCAATGCCAGCCAAGAAAGAGCGCTCCGTTAATGCCGTCCTCCAGTAGAAATCTGAAATGCACAGAAGTCATACAATTCTGGGTTCCGGTTCTGGCGGTAATTACAGGCCGGTCAGATTTGCATAGTTTGGCATTGCAGACGCCCTGAGACTTTCTCGCCTTGGCTCAGTCCAACAATTGCTGGGAAGGAGATCTAGAGGTGATGGATCCATTGAAAACTGGCTTCTCTCAGTTTAATCACGGCGGGTATTTCCAAAGTGAAGCTCTGGGTACAGAGTCTTATTAGAAGTGGCAGCTGTGACATGAAGCAGGCCCCGAAGCAGAGCCATGGGAGGGTACAGCTCTGCCTCCAGCAGGAACATGTGGTGTCAGGCCAGGGTCTATCTGCCAGCCCTACCATTCAGCTCGATTCCAGCAAATCAAGCTTATGAAGATAGTTCTTGGATGGGCATGTATAGGGATAGGCTCATGGGTGTGTACAGGGATAGGGTCATGGGTGTGTACAGGGATAGGGTCATGGGTGTGTGTGTGGGGGATAGGGTCATGGGTGTGTATGGGGATAGGCTCATGGGTGTATACAGGGATAGGCTCGGTGTGTGTGTGGGGGATAGGGTCATGGGTGTATATGGGGACAGGGTCATGGGTGTGTATAGGGATAGGCTCATGGGTGTGTATGGGGATAGGGTCATGGGTGTGTATAGGGATAGGCTCATGGGTGTGTATAGGGATAGGCTCATGGGTATGTATAGGGATAGGCTCATGGGTGTGTGTGTGGGGATAGGGTCATGGGTGTGTGTGGGGATAGGGTCATGGGTGTGTATTGGGATAGGGTTATGGGTGTATATGGGGATAGGGTCATGGGTGTGTATTGAGATAGGCTCATGGGTGTGTGGGGGGATAGGGTCATGGGTGTGTATGGGGGTAGGGTCATGAAGAGCTGCACTCACACCAGCCTTACCACTCTCCTGCTATTTCTGTTTCAACACCAGAGAAACTGAGACGTGGAGTTAACTCACCTCCCCCACCACCTGATTCTTCTGCCCAGGGTTGACCTTGGAGTTTGTCTTTTGTGGGGTTTCAGGCTTCCTCCAACCTAGATCCCATCAGTTCTGTATTCTCCTTTAGCTTTTCCTAACCATACCGCCACCACCATCAGCAACACTACTACCTACCACCAGTCCTGCCACTGCTGCTGCCACCATTGCTGCTGTCAACATCACCATTGTCACTATGACCACCACGACCACCACCATCATCACTACCATTATCACCATCACCACCACCAGTGCTGCAACCACCACCATGATTTTTCTGCTCTATTCCAAGTTACTTAGAACACCAAATTTTATCATTTCTTTTTATTGGAGTATATGGAGTGTACAGAAGACTTGCTTTCATGGTAACATTTATTTATTTATTTGTTTGTTTGTTTGTTTGTTTGTTTTTTCAAGACAGGGTTTCTCTGTATAGCCCTGGCTGTCCTGAAANTCACTTTGTAGACCAGACTGGCCTCGAACTCAGAAATCCACCTGCCTCTGCCTCCCAAGTGCTGGGATTAAAGGTGTGCGCCACCACGCCTGGCTCATGGTAACATTTTTATACATATATGTAAGGTACTCTAGTCAGATCTCCCCACCCATGACCCCCACTTGTCCCCTCTTCTCCCAGTGTCCCCTTCTCATTCCCTAACACCCCCTCCCACTTGCAAATCTTTTTTAAGGTGCACATATGAGAATAAAAAAAACATGCAATTTCTACCTCTAAGCTAAATATAGCTTATTTCCTTTAGTGTGTTGTTGTCCAGTTCAGTCCATTTTTTTCTGCAAATGGCACAATCTCATTTTCCTCAGTGGCTGTTTGATATCATCTCTGTGGGGACAGGCCAGATGTTGCCCACTTATTTACTAAGGGCACTGAAGTTGAGTTCAGGTCTTGGCTATTGTGAATAATGAATATGGTGGACAGGCAAGTCCATGACTCAGCTCTACCCAGCGGGGTGTGTGCACATGTGCACATGATACTTTTGATATGTAGCTCAAAAGTTCTGGATTCTGTTCAACTCTGCAGTATGAACACAAATGTTCTTCTCATCGTTGCTCCGAGGATGAAAGGCCGGTAGAGGCGAGGTCAGGGTTGAACCAGCTTTGAATGTCATACGCTGCTGCTCCATGTCCTTTCCCCCTGAAGCTTCCCCCAACCCCTGCTGGCTTGCATCACTGGGGACCAGCTGGCCCAGAGCAGACTCTAAGGACATAGGCAGAGTTTGAACCCTTATCCCTGGAGGCTCCAGCCCAAATGCCCCACTGGGAGCAGGCAGCACTGGGAATGGGGTGTTTCATCTCCCAGTCTAGCTACTCCAAGGAGCCCAGAGGGGAAGTACTGCCTGCTGATGTGTAAAAAACACAGATATTTAACAGACCAGCACGCTGGGCAGAGGACAAAAAGATAACTGGGAGGAAGAGGGCTGAGTTGTTTTCTGAGCTCCAGTGTGCGGAATCTAGACATGGCTGACACTGCACTGAGGGACTGGCTAGCTCCAGAAGCCGATTACCCTTGGTACCTAAGACTCATGCACCCAGTCCACTCGTTTATTTATTCTTTCCCTGAAAAAAACTGAAGTACAGGCATCATTTGTTCATTCACTTCTAATTTCTAATGATAACTGAAGTGACATTCAATTTAGAAGCCCGTATCAAAGCCATCAAATGCCTAAGTGCCCTTGTAATTAAATTTACTTTTTATCACGCTCCACTTAATTGCACATTGACTTTCTCTCGGCATCCATGGGGCATGCTCAGAGCAGGAGGGCCTGCCTGGCCAGGGAGCGGGTAGCCATTTGTCCTGTGGTTCGCTTGCCTGGCTGTTCTGCGAATACATGGAAAGAGTGGCATCTTAGTGATGTCGGGGTCAGGACATCCCTGTGGATACATACACTCTGGTATTCAAGGGTGGTCTTCACTGAGGAGGAGTCTCCATAGGGCTACTGTGTGACTGCCAAGATACTACCATGGTGGGTGCTAGGTCATGCCAAACTCCAGTGAACACAGAGAAACCCTGACATCAGGGAACTCCCATCTCAGAGTCTGAAGTTAGTGGCTCCTCAGGCAGTGTGAAATGCCTGCTGAGACCCAAGATGAAGCAGCTGTATATGTCTACAGGGAAAGGAGGTGGGACCTAGAATGTAGGGACAGTGACACCCAGCAGAGCTAAGGTTGAGCAAGATGGGCCCCCTCCCACCTCCAGAGGCCAAGGAAGGACTTCACACGTCATCCCTATAACAATGGTGGACTCAGGCACATGTTAGGGCTGGTTGCTAAATAGTGAAGCTCAACTAATTTTAAAGCAGCTCCATGGAACGGCTTAGGAGATTAAAGTGGAGAAGATCCACCCTGGAAGTTATTGCTAGCTTCTGAATGAACTTCTTGGAGTCACCACAGGCAAAAAAAACATCCATCCTTGGCTAAGGGCTGCATCTTTTTTCCACTTGGGGTTCTTAGACAGACAGACAGACAGACATAGCATAGGCTCAGGTCAAACATGGGCCAGCTTCCAATTCAACCTGTTCTCTGTGAGCTGACAGCCTGGGCTGGGATCTGCCACAGAAGCGCAGTCCTCCCACAGTAAGGGTTTATTCTGTGAATAAAAACCTTATTGAGTGGTTGGAAGCCATATAGAAGGATCAATATCCCTGCCACATAAAAGTGTCCCTGATAACAGCAGAGCATTAGGAGTTAATCTCAGAGATTCAGTTTCACAGGCAGGCAGCATTGGCTGCCACGCTGTACACACAGAGTTTAGAGGGAAGCTGTAAATCTGGGCCATCCCAAGGTCAGATGGTCGGGTTTAATCAACGTTTTCCTGTCTCCCACTCTTAAGCGCTGGAAAGTCTCCCTTCATAGAACCCAACTGCCACTCCTCAGCATTGTGGGACTATCTGGTTTCCATGTAGGGCTGGTGTGAAGGCAGAGTCCCCTCTCCTAAACCAAGGCCTAAGAAGGACCACCCAGAGATGCCTGTGAATTCCCAAGACTGTTCACTTTCCCTTGAGCAGAGAGGAAGCTGGCCAGAGGAACTAGGTTGAATATGGCATCGAGGAACGTTGGCAGCTTCTGCAGGGAAAAGGAGCAGATGCGCCTTGGGTTTGGAGTGCACAGGGGATGGTGAGGACTGGCTTACTGGGAGCAGAGGTTCTATAGAAGCCATGAAGATGGAGTTTGCATGAGGAGGAAGGTGATGTCTCGAGCTTCAGGCTGAGTCTCATCTTGTAGGGGAAGCAGCTAGCTTTTGCTTCAACTGTGTGCCCAGAGCAAAAGGTAACGCCTGTGATGTCTTGTCCAGATAGTGGTGTATAGTAGAAGTAATATTCTGGGTCCCCACATGTGCCACAGGCACAGCTGGCTTGATTTTTGTACGTGTGTGCTATCCTGCCAAACTCTTCTCTAGAAACCAGACACCATGCAGGGAAAGCAGTGTGGGACCACACAGTCTATGATGACCTGT
>NC_034608.1:30490721-30493645 GCF_900095145.1 Mus pahari
GGCCAGCACTCCTCACCCCTACCCTGTGCAGTCACACGGCCAGCAGGTGCAGCGTGAGGGTTGCCAGGTCTCACCTGAGCCACGGCAGCTGACACGTGTGCTCTCTGGCATTGATGTCATTGAGACACACTCACAGAATGCTCTTGTCTCTGACCTCTCTGGCCAGCCTGACAAAAGCAGGTGACCCTGGTCACCTCCTCCAAACCTGCACTGGCCTCTGCTGCCTCAGAGAGCCGGAATCCTCCTCCTCCAGCTAACCCTGTTCTCTGGCTGCTGATCTCTATTTGCCTGTGGCTTCTTGGTGTTTCCAGAAGAAGGAAAAGGCCCCAGAGATGGGGAGAGGTGATTCCTTGCACACAGATATGAAAATGCTCACAGTTGACTTTTTATTGTTTAAACCTTTAAATAAAATCAGCTAGTTAAATAAAAACAATGTGAAGTCACCACACACTGTCAGACCCCAGCTTCTGTGACTGCTCAGGGCTCTTTGCTTGTGTCCTTAATGCCACGCCACGCCTCACCTTCCAGCCCACAACTTGCTTTCATACCTGAGGCTGGGTGTTCTGAGCTGGTCACTTTGTCCCCCCCAAAGTAGTTCCGACTGAGTCAGTAGCTTTCATGGGAAGCTCCGTTTCTTACAACTCCAATTCCGGATGTTATAAATCACCTCATGTTTGTACTAAGTATTCTTGCCAACTTCTGTAAATTATGCAATCCACACAACTATTATTTTTTAATTTGTTTTCAATTTATGTGTACAATGAATGAATTGTCTATCTGTATATCACAGGTGAGTCTGGTACCTGTAGAGGCCAGAAGAGGTCAGTGGACCCCTGAAATAGGAGGTACAGGCAGTTTTGAGCCACTGAGAAATGAACCCAGGTCCTCTGCAAGAGAAGCCAGTGCTCTTAACCACTGACCCATCTCTTGAGCACCAAGATATTAAGTTTTTTTTTTTAAAAAAGAGAAATTACTTTATCTCATACTATTTTATACTTACATTTGGCACAAGCCTCTTCTATAATAGCCATAATGTATAAAAACTACCCACAGCACTATCTGCTGTGTGTGCCTTCTGGTCTATCTCTCAGGATGAGAAACTTGGCTACTCAAACAGTTTGTCCCTGAGAACCCAGCCCATCTCTGAGCCCCAGGCCTCTACTCAGCCCCTAGCTCATCCTTTAGCCTGCATCCCTGAGCCCAGCCTTGCCCATGAGCCCCAGTGCTTCAGCCTTCCTGGTTCTTCTGACTCTGGTTGTGGCTCGACTCATATACCCATCTGATCATATGCTTACTCATCTACTCCTCCATTCATCTACCCATTTCCCAGCATTCATGCATCTTTCCACACTATTCCCACTATTAATCTGTCAGCTGTCAATCCATCCATCTACCCATCCACCTATCCACCCATCCTTCCACCTATCTACCCATCTATTCATCCACCCATCCATCCACCCACCCACCCATCCATCTACTCATCCACCCGCCATCTATCCACTCATCCACTCATCCATCCATCCATCCATCCATCCATCCATCCATCCACTCACCCATTCACCCATCCACTTCCCATTGTCCCCTCTCATTCTTCCTATCTGTTCATCTGTCTGTTCCTCCCCCAATCCCTGCCTCCTCTGTTGGATTCCCACTGGTGCTAAACATGCCTACATTCCTGGACCTCCTGCCATGCTCCCACACCTTCTAAGTTCAGCCACTGGCACCATTTTAGTGTGTCACTTGCTCAGCAGACAGACAAGGTTAGGTCCCTTCCGTGCAGGCAGATTCTTCTAAAGTATTGCCGTGTTCTGCTACTGCTCAGTCAAGGGTGTTCTGAATGTCACCTGCCGTGATCTTGGGGACCCTCCTCCCATCCATTCCCATCCTGACCTCTTTTTATTGAGAAGATGCCACGGGACCTCCAGACTTCTGGGTTTTTGAGGCCTTTGCTCCAGTGTGTATAGGATTCACTCCTTGACTGTGGAATCTGTAGCTCATCTAAGATCCCCTCCCCCAACCACAGAGTAGACACACAGCCCGTGGCTCTGTACCTCCTGAGACCAGGCCTCAGTAAATGATGACTGACTGTGTGAGTGAATGAATAGGTGACAAAATAGCGGCCTCAGAGGTCTTGTGGTAATAGTCGTTGGCACCACCAAGACACATGCTATGCAGTGAAAAAGCTTACTCCTCTAACAGCCTGTCTCCCCCTCATCTTCCATTTTCACTGTTAGAGACACAGTAATGACCCTGAACTGCATCTTAATCATTGCTTGGCAAAGAGGCTAGACCTCAAATGTCAGATGGGGAGCCTTATGGTCCTGCCCCTGCCCAGCAGAGCTCCACTGTCAAGCCAGACGCTTACTGTAAACCTTTCAGGGCACCCAGAATGGGCCAGGAGCACACAGTGTTATTGACTTGTGCTGGAATGGCCGTCGGTTGTATTGATTTGAAAACTAAGTGTTGTTTGGGGTAGGCTGAGGTCAATATCTCACCCTGGAGAGCGGCACACTTGTGTTTTTCTCCACGTTTGAGTGTCTTCATTAGCGGTTCCTGAGAAACAGTGTGTCCTTGGAGCCCACAGTTCTCCGTACTCTCAGGTTGCCGTGGTGCCTTTCCCATCTCTGGTGATAAAGCCCATGCTTGCTCAGCTGGGTGTGAGCATTGTCTGTCTGGTTTGAATGAAAACAAGACTTCTCACAATGTTAACGTTCAGGATATAAGGATAGGGGCTGTGGAGTATTGGCACAGTACTTGCCATTCAAGGAGAGGATCCTGAGTTCAACTGCAGAACTCCTGTGCAAAAGCCGGGTGTGTTGGCAAGCGCTTTAATCTCAGTGATGGGGAGACAGAGGAGGATGGGGGGGCAGGGCGGGTCATAGGCAGAAGCTTAGGTGGGTGGGGTGGGGTGAGGAGAGACAGTG
>NC_034608.1:30493865-30517360 GCF_900095145.1 Mus pahari
AGGTCAGCAGCAACTGAGGAACAATATACCTGAGGTTGATTTTCTGGTCTCTCTGTATGCATGCACACACAAGTGCATGCGTACTTGCATGTGTGTGCGTGGCTGCATACATAAATATACATGTCAAACACAGGCATACAGAAGCAAGGTCACAGAGGAGGCACACTAGGCATAGAGAAGCCAGGCGACCCAGGGCAAGGCTCGGCACTTATTTCAGGATTGTATTGGTTGGACATGAAATCACACCTGAGGTTGTTCAGTTACACCCATGTGTTACTATGTTAGGATGACCTGGCATGTGAGATATCAGAGCAGACAGGTTCACTGAACTGCATGCTGTGTCAGGTATGGTAGCCCTGTGGAGTTCTTCATGATGGCCATACTGTGTCCTGGGGGCTCTCTGCTCCTTCACATAGGCAGCTGGTCTTGGTGACCGGCCACAGACACAGATCATCTGAGAGGAGAGATGGGTGTGGAGTCCTGCTGGTCATACCGCTGTGACAGAGTTCAGTCAACCCTGGGTGTCAAATGGGAGGGCAGCCTGGCCTTCTTACACTCTCCATCTTCCTGGAGCTCCGCAGGACAGTTGCCTGGTCTCTGCCTGCGCTCCTCTGGTTAACCACCTTCAGCTTCCTCAGTGTCCCACACAGCTGCTCTTCAGTACCCCACTTTAGTGAGACTGTATCTACGGAGCATCTGAGGATGTTTTCAGTCCTACACCGGGAGGCTGCTGCTGGTATTGTCCATGTCACCTAAGGCCCTGCTTGGGACTGTCCCTACAGTAACACCAGGGCTCTCTCTAGTCAGAGCCATCTGTCATAGCCTTCATGTAGGCCATGCCTGTTTCCAAGTATGAGAGCCCAATATTACATGGATTTATTTTAACTTAAATATTTTAGATTTATTTATGAAATTTTGCCTGCACGCGTGTGTGCTGTGTGTATTCATCGCCCGTGTGGACACTGGAAACAGAACCCCTATCCTCTGCAAGAGCTGACAGTGTTCTTAACTGCCAAGCCATCTCTGTAACCGCTCCATTTAACTTTGAAAACACTACTACCCCATAGGAAGACCAGCAATGTCAACTAATCCTGACCTCTGGGAGCTCCCAGAGACTAAGCCACCAACCAAAGAGCATACACTGGCTGGTCTGTGGCCCCTGGCAGAGGACTGACTGCCTTGTCTGCCCTCAGTGGGAAAGTATGTGCCTAATCCTGTAGGGACTTGATACCCCAGGGAAGGGGGAATGGGGGATTAGGTGGAGGTAGGTAGGTAGGTATGGGGGTTATTGGGGAGCAAAGGGGAGGGGGATGGGTAAAGAACTCTTGGAGGGGGGACTGGGAAGAGGGGCAACATTTGGAATGTAAATAAATAAAACATTTTTTAAAATAAAATAATTACTGACTTTTAAAAGAAAAAAAAACCCTACCAACTTTGAATAGTAAAACCCAACACCAGGAAGAGTCTCCATTTGTTCTCCTGCCACCAGGTCACTCTTGACCCTTTAGGAGGTGTGACCTGAAACAACCCCTTCGGGGGGGGGGGGATGCTTCTTCCCTTCCATGCCTCTCTGTGGTCAAGCTTCCTGAGCGAGTTACACCCACCTCTTCTGCCTGACCTTCTTCATTGTCTCTTCTACCTCGTTATCTCAGGTTAGAGTCTCAGCAAGGAGTTCATCGGGAGAGAGAAGGCTGCTCCTCGAAAAGTCACTTTGCGTTCTCATTAAGGACCCTTCGTGTGTGGTCCGCTTTGCCGTTGGTCGGTGTGTCTCTGCTGGCTCATACCTGATAGCTGTTACATCTGACAGCCTGACCTGGGTGAGGTGAGGGCCATGCTCTGTTGCGAAGAGCGAGGACATCAGGCTTTAACCAACCCTACCTTTCTCATCCTCACCCCGTCCCACCAGCACTGAGAGGGCAGCTTCTAGAGCTCCCTCTTTCCTGTTCTCAAAACCTTCTTCTCCTTAAAAAGTTTGACTAAGCCTAGAATCTGGTGGAGGTCCCGTCCGCCTTCCCCCATCTCGGTTCTGCTCAATGCTCTCCCTGGCCTTCTCTTCCCATCCCATGTGGCGCACGTTTAAATTCTCACCTCCACTCCCTGAAACACATGTATGAAATAACTCCCAGCATTCCTTACCTTCATGCATGGGTCTTGGCACCTGGCTTTCCTTTGTGTCTGCATGTAGTTCGCATTACTGTAGACCTCAAAAGTGCAGCTTCCTTCTCTGGTCTATTTATACTTTCGAGTGTTTGTTCTCTCCTCTCATTGACTTGACTGTTCCAGTGTTATCTGTCCTAAGAAGCGTGTATGTATTTAGTTTATGACCCAAGTCACAATTTTAAATAGTACTTCCTCCTACAAACAACATCAGCTGTGTGAGGATGTGACCTCACCTCCGTCTTGCTCTCCTGTGCGGCAGAGGATATTTTTAATTCAAAAACACCTGTTTTGCTTCCGTTTGAGAACACGTGAAGCCTTGAGGTTGCTCTCCTGTAATCATGGAGACAGTGGGCTGTTTGGGTCCTGTGATCTCCAGTGGCAGTGAAGGGTGTTCTTCAGGTACTCTCAGAGTCTGCTTTTCGCTCTTCTGCAGAGATGGAGAGAGAGAGAGAGAGAGAGAGAGAGAGAGAGAGAGAGAGAGAGAGAGAGAGAGAGAATATCAACAAAACAGCAACGACGAAATGGGATTTTCAGGGAGCCAGAAGCAAGGTTTCCTGATTATATTCCCTTCATTTCACTCCCGTGAAGAAATGAAAGTGTCCCTCAGCCTGGCACGTGAACATTCAAGGACAGGATAGAGTGGCTGAAGAAAGGACCCAGGAGACTTAAGGCAGGGGTGTAGTGTCCAGGGTGCACATCTCAAGTATCCTCACTGAAAGCTGGGACTCTGGGCTTCCTCTTGGCAGCCATGGTCCCTGAAGACCTCCCTAAAAGCCTAGGAGTACACAAGGTGGTGACACACAGAGTGACGTTCATCATTCTTCCCTTAGGCTTTTGCCTATGTCAGAGTGGCAAACACACAAAAAATAGATAGATAGATAGATAGATAGATAGATAGATAGATAGATAGATAGATGATAGATAGATGATAGATGATAGATGATAGATAGATAGATGATAGATAAATAGATAATAGATAGAGATAGATAGATAGATAGATAGATAGATAGCTTGGTGAAGTCTGAAGCGCTTACTCAGGCCGGCTCCTGCACTTCTAAAGACCAGTTGTGCTTTTCAGGCAGAAAACAGGGGCAGGCATATGTGTGTGACAAGACCACCAAGGAACCATCTCGGGCCAAAGTCTGGAGTGAGGCATACTTAGGCTGGGTGGCAGAAGGAGGGACTGAGCATCAGGGACTGAGTCAGAGAGACCAGTGTCTCGGTGAAGTTTAGACAACAGTTGGCAAGGATGTCTGGAGGCACCAGGGAGCGGCATGCTGAGATCAAAGCCCACACTCAGCATCACTGTCTCCTTGAGAGCAAATCTGCTGCTATGGGGCAAAACTAGAAAAGGGGCCTTACCTGAGGCTGTGGGCATGGATGGGTAACCCGGGCTTGGCGGTGTTTTCCACCCAGGATCCACCGGTGACGAACTGGATCCTGGCAGAGGAGAGAGATGTTTGACTTTGCAGGAAGAGGTTAGGGCTTTCCGCAGTTCCCTGAACTGTTTCCAGGTTCTGGATTTCTAAAGATTCAATGTGCGTGACTCAGCAGCAGGTGACTCATAGGCCAAGTGTGACTACCTGGAGCAAGGGACAGGAGGACAGCGCTGTGCCCGGGATCACTCATGCAGGTCCAGACTGCTCACTGCAGAGCACTGGACATGCAAGGGCAGACATCCCCAACAAATTAACCCTTCGCAGCGCAAATCAGTGTCATAGGCTTTGAGGTTATTAGAACACAAGTTCCATGGGGAATTCAAGAGGGAACAGTGAACGTGGTCACATGTTAGACATCTTCCACACTAACGACTTCAGCTTGCTCATTTGATGGGGAAAATCCAGAGGTGCCAGGAGATTGAGTTGAGGGCATGCAGGGGTTGGGCCACATCTCAGTCACATGCTGCTCACTCTGTGACTCTTCCGTATATTGATATTTTTGTGTACGTTTGCTTATTTTACTCATGGCTAGTATATTTAAAAGGGCATACAGAGTGCCTCAGTATGGAAGCTTCATCAAGGATGTGGACATGTATAAGGCCATCCTTGTGCTTAGGAAAGGGACATGGAATGAGAGAGGTCTAAATGTAAGAGTATCTGTAGAAGTCTACATAGAAGTGAGTGTACAGGCAGGGGCTTGGGGCTTGTGGTTAGTGTATATTATATGCCTATATGAAAATGACCTGGAATAACAATAAAAAAGAGAAAAATAAGTATATGTACAGAATTGATGATGCATATGTAATCTCACTTAGGTGGTTTAAGAAAAGCATGTAACACGTGTGCATTCATGCATATAGCCTATATTTGTGTAGGCTTGCATGACCTTCCACTAGATACCGGCTACAATTCCTTCCACGGGGGGGGGGGGGGGGGGGGGCACCTCCAGTGAAGTCTCCACAGCAGCTTCAAAGTCAGAAATCTCTTTTTTTTCTCCAGTTTGGCTGGTCAGTCCCCAGCCTCAGCAGTGGTTTACTAGCTTAACTCTGTTTGTAGGGGACATCAAAAGTCTCCCTAGAGTCTCCCCCCTGGTGGATAAGTAGCCTTCTGTTTACTTTCTCTTTGTTTTGCTACCTGAGGCTCATGCACCTCTCCTCCTTCATGGGGCAAATGTTTCAATTTGGAGGAATCTCTCAATTGGGAGAAACATGTTACACAACATCTCTTCAGCTAACCTGCTCTAGAAAATCAATCACAGACATTCCAAGAGATTTTCCTCCTAGGTGATTCTAGAGCCTGCCAGGTTGACCGTCAATGTAACCCACTACAGCTCCCTATTGTGCCCAAGAAGATGCTCTGACAACTGGTGATCCAGGTATAAGGCCTGGCTAGGGATTGGTGGTAAATTAGATACACACAGGCAGTGTCATAGGGGACTTGATGGTAGCTGTTTTGGGGAGGGAGTGGAACAGGAGAGCTGGGGTTCACCTAGGATCATGCTGGGGTACAAATGAGTCCACACACCTCCACCTCAGTGACAGTACACACAAGGACATGGGGCCCATCTTTCACAATGTCGTCTTAGATGTCTTCTTGCTTTGGGGGTTTAAAGGCATTCTCTGCTCTTACAGTTTGGGAGTAATTCAGGAGATCAGCTGTCCTCTGGAGTCTTCGGAATTAGTCTCAAAAGTGGCATCTAACTTGCTTGGAAAAGCACACCCTCCTGAAATAGCTAATTTGGCAGGAAATCTGGGTAAGGTCCCACGATTACATAAAAACTAGTGTTCATTTCACACAGAGTATCAAGTTGGTCTTTAAATAGCTGTCTCATAAGCACTAGCCATTTTATTATCCATTAAGTCATTCAGCATCTACCATCCAGGTTCTCAGGTTATTTTCCCCAGAGGAGTTGCTGATATGCAGTATTCTTGCAAGGAGAACCGAGGATGTTGAGAGGAGAGAGAATACCCTGCAAGCAATCTCTTATTGCGTTTGCTTGATAATTTAGGCAAAATGCAGACATCAAATTTGAGACAAGTAAAAAGGAAGTCTTTAGAATGCGTGGTAAACTCAGGGCTGTTTGCTGTAGTTCAGCCAGAGGGTTTTTTTGGTTTTTCGTTGGTTTTGCTTTTGTTTTGTTTTGCTGCCGATGTATGGCAACTGTAGGCATAAGTCCACCATCATGTCCCCATTCTGAGTGGGATATCACATCAGGCACAGGCCAGAGAGACAGTATTGTCTCTACTGGACCTGGAGACCTTGTATGGCTGGGAGATGGGCAATGCCTGCTGAAGGTCACTTGGAGATTCCACAGCAGAGCCTAGGGCCATTCCACATCTGCTTCGAGAGTCTCTTGGGGCTATCATGTCCACTCCTAAGTGAAATGGGGTTTCTACACATTCTAAAGGCAGGACAGAAAACTTCCATCCAGGGCTTTCCAGACTTTTTATTTGGAGGTCCAGGATCCAATGTTTATCAACTAGCTGTCTTTGAGTCATTTCTGTTCCTGTGAGTAACCCCTCACTTACATACACCCTTGTAAGTAACCCCAATAAGACTCTTTGGTTCACCAAGTTGGACTTTGGTGTTGTCATTAACCCCTATTTGGGATGGGTAGAGCTTTGATCATGTCTCCCCTGGAACGTACAGCATAGCTGTATCACACGTTCGGCTCTCCTGCTGAAGTAGTTTGCTGTGTTTCATGAAGTCCCTCCATATTTTTGCTGCTGGTTTGCAACACAGTCTTACAATGTCAACACATCTGAAAGTACACTGTTACAGGAACCACATGAGCCTTCTGAAAATGGCCACAGGATGTGGGTGATGCCCTCATGGTACTGTGTTCTTTCCGCTACACAGGTTTGTATCCCCCATTCTTGTGATTTCCTTGGGCCACAGCAGTCTTAGGTCAAGTCTCTGGTCAAGTCCCACGTGGCTCCCATCAAACCAGCAGCTAGGAAACGGCCTCAGCTGCTGCTATAGAAACATGCTCCTCACCCTCTGGCACAGACCAGATGCTACTACCATCATTGAACATTTCCTTTGTGACTAGCCAGTCCAGCCCAGCTTACTGCTCCGATCACACTTCATGTGACGGTGGGGTTCTCTTAATCCAATAATAGCAATCCAATAACAATTTTCCCAATTCAAACGGCATTTACTCCTTTCCTTTCTTGGTCCCACACCAATGGCTAGAGGCCCTGGGTCACAATTAGACAGCAGGGTAGTAGAAGCCCTGTGTGGTACACTCACAAGGAGGACCCAGGTGCCTCCCACCATAATGATGTTGGCTGTGTTCACAATAGCACTGGCTGGGGTTTGAAATGTGTCATTTTTCTCATGGTGGTAGATTATCAAGTCCCACGTGTTCCAAGAGGTTCTTGTCTCTCTCCTTAAATAATAGATGGCTTGTATGCTTTGCCAGGCCTTGGGCTAAGAGTTTAACTTGCATAACAAGTCTACAATGTCACTTCCACTAGCTAACTCTCATGCTCAGAGGACAGTGGCCTGAGGTCACCAGTCGCACAGTGTGGAGCAAGCTAAGTCCAGGCTAGGAATCTCTGACTTCCTGCTCCAGCTCCACACCTTCACTGCACCTCATCCTTTTCAAATAATAAACTTGGGGGCTGGTGAGACGGCTCAGTGGATAAGAGCACCCGACTGCTCTTCCAAAGGTCCTGAGTTCAAATCCCAGCAACCACATGGTGGCTCATAACCATCCTTAACCATCTGATGCCCTCTTCTAGAGTGTCTGAAGACAGCTACAGAGTAATTACATATAATAAATAAAGCTTTAAAAAAAAATTCACCTCGCATCCTCATGTCTTCACTGCCTTGCCTACTTTCCTATTTCTGTGAAAAATACGACGGCCAAGTCAACTTATAAATGAAAGCATTTAATTTGGCTCATTGGCAGAAGAGGATTAGAGTCTGTGATGGATGGTTGAGTGAAGACGCGGCAGAAAGTTCATCTCTTGACCTATAACCACAAGGAAGAGTGAAAACACTTTCTCAAAGCTCAGCCCTAGTGACACATCTCCTCCAACAACACCATACTTCCTAATCCTTACCAAATAGTTCTACCAACTGGAGACATGACAGTTCATCTTACTTGTCAACTTGACTACATCTATAATCAACGGAAACCCAAGAAGCCGGGCACACCTGCAATCGATTTTCTTGATTGGCTCATTGAAGTAAGATGATCCACCCCAAATCTGGGCCATGCCTTCTGGTGGCAGCCAGAAGGGATCTGGAAGAAGTGAGATTTTGCTTTATGCCTGCTGGCCCTCGGTCCTGATGGCAAGTTCATTTATGCTCTTCCTGAGACATTCCTTCATTGTCATTAGAACCTACTTCTTGGGGGTTCCAAATGTAGACTGAAAACTGTCACCTTTGTCAGACTTCTCTGGGGCTGGGGCTCCAACATGATATTGTGACTACTGAGGCATCCAATCCCATGAACAGCCATCAGGTCCTTGGCCTTTTTGTCAGAAGACAACAACTGTTCAGACTACAGTCTGTGAGCCACTCCATTAAACCTCATCTATATGAGCGATATGATACATACATATACATAGATATGGGATATCCATATTCTATCAGTTCTGTTCCTTTAGAAAATTCTGACTAATACAGGGGACCAAGTATTCAAATATATGAACCTATAGGGATTATTCTCCTTCAAGCCACCACATTCATCTAACTATATATTCTATTCACTTAGTAAAGTCAACTTCAGCATCATCATTATCTTGAAACGTTCCCAGTCCCCACCTGGTTCCCAGTCCCTAGTCCTGCACATTGCCCCACAAGTCTCCACAGAGAGTATCTCCCCCAACTCTGTGCCCTGCCCATACTTACTGAGGGATAGGCCACCTGCAGACATAGGCCAAGGAACTAGGACCAGAAGCCCACATGCAATCAGATGTGTCCTAAGCCCTGCTCTGCCTCATCCTCTAGAAACTCTAATGTAAAACAAAACGGCCTTCAGGCGTGTCCTTGACCATCCAGGTAGGAAGGACCGGGCAGATATGAAACAAACCATCTTTAACTACTTATCTCCCAAGGACGACGAAGAATAAGGGTTCTTTTCTTACTTCATTTAATTGAAGTTGGACTCATAGGTGACTTGAGTCTCCAGACCCATCAAGCCATTGACAATGTTAACCTTCTTCAACCCTGCATCTGTGCCCTACGTCTTGCTTAGATTACATTTATCCAGGGCAACGCAAACCCAGCAACCAGCGGCCATCTTGGCTGACAAGGTCTCACGGGTCTCAAGCGAACTCGTAGTTATTAAGGACTGCCAACTTCTCATTCACCTGTGAGTTCCAGGACCTTGTCAGCCTGCCTTTCCCTGGCTAAGCCACGTGAAACACCTCTCCATGCCCCCAAGAGGGTGGGAAATAGTAAGATCTGAGCAAGAGTGTGCTTTGAGAACCGAGAGGGTGGCCAGAGAGAAGTCACTGCAATCCAGGTAGGAAGGGACAGGCAGAGGAGAGGTGGTTCAGAGAGAGAGAAAGAGAGAGAAAGGCAGATACACACACACACACACACACACACACACACACACACAGAGAGAGAGAGAGAGAGAGAGAGAGAGAGAGAGAGAGAGAGATGCTCAGGCCTGTGTGCAAAGCTCATGTGAACCAAAGAGTCTTATTGGGGTTACTTACAAGGGTGTAAGGTATAGGTGAGGGGTTACTCACAGGAACAGAAGTGACTCAAAGATAGCCAGCTGCATCACCAAAGTCCACCCCAGCATAGGTGACATTCACAAAGCTGGGAGCTTGGAGCTCACTGCACAGCCCGCAGGCAGACTGGCAGGTTGGAGGGTGTCTCTTAGGCAGCTCAGTGAGGCCCGAGCCTCATTGCAGGCCGCTTAGAAGATCTCTTCCACTTCTCCCATCTGTTTGGCTGGTCTCTGATTGGGCAGGTTGGCTACACCGAGTCTCTTCCCCAAGCCCCATTTACCTGAAAGTAGTTCTTCCTGTTTGTATGAGCTTGGGGAGGGAGAACTGTTATTTTCAGGGACTTCCTGAAGCTATTGAGTTGTTTGCTTCCTCATTTTAATGAACGTCCCAGCAGGATGGAATATTTCACAGACCACCCTAGAATATCATACGTCCTAAGGAGCTTTCCTCCAAGACGCAACGTTCTATCTGGGGAAGAACTTGTCACGCAACAAGGTGTCACAAATGGCTAACATCATTCTGCTTGAAGAGCAAAGAAAGGATGTGGCATCAGGTCACACGGAGAACCCGAGCAGAGGTACATTTATCACGTGACATGTAGCTTTTCTGAGAGGGCAAAGACTGTTCAGTACCAAATGCCAGAATAAGAGGGAGCTGGATGAGAACTCATGACCTAATTCCATAGCTAGTTTATAAACTCCAGTTATAGTGCACTAAAAATTCAAATGGAAAATAATTAAACTGTACAGTAAGAGAAAAACCGAGGTGGATTTTTTTTTTTATGATTGAGGGGTAAAGTGACTTCCCTTTATAAAGCACTAACCAGAGAGAGCTTAAATGTTCATTTTTAAGCCCGTGTCACAGAACTGGGGCTCAGTCTTAGCTGTTGGTTCGCATAAGTAACTCCATTCTCTCAAGGTACAAGATCGTGATGTTACACCCCCAACACTAATGAAAAAAATGGTAAATAGAATGAAAAATTGTAAAAGTCCCAAAGCCATGCATATCAGGAGAAATGCATCAAGGGCTACAGTGTTCAGTCGTTGGAAACCAGGAAGGGCCAGCAAGCATTTGCACATGGAGACCAGCAAGCGGCAGAACTGCCAAGGGGCTACGGCTCATGGAGTAATCTGGTCATGCCTGGTTCCATCTCTCATCCTTTCTACACACATACCTGGACACACCTGGGGAGGGGCAGAAAGTGCATGCCACTTTTGTGTGGGTAATAGGATTTTATTTTGTATTTTCTAGAGCTTTCTAGATTTTTAAATCAACATTATGTTTCTTTTTTTCTTATATATGCACGCAGGAAAATGTGTGCTGAGATGCCAGAGGTACCTTCCACGGTGGCCCATGCCAAGCCACATGTGGCCCAGATGTGACTCTCCACCTTGTCCTTCCCCAGTTCTTTTCAGTCATCTTAGGTCTAGCAGACATATGCAGTCCTAATCAAGTTTATTTGACCTATAAGCTGTGGGGGTCTTTGGAAAGGGGTTGGAGGGTGATGGGAAATCCATGGTGTCTCGGGACAGGAGTGTCAGCACATGGTACTATAGACGTCTCTATTGTTGTGATAAGATGCCATGACTAAGACATGTTACAGAATAAAGTTGATTTGGGGTAACGGTTCCAGAGCGTCAGAACCCACGGTGGTGGAGCAGAGCTTGGCAGCTGGAGCAGAAGGCTCACACCTCGAATCTCAAGCACAAAGCAGAGAGAGCAAACTTAAAGTGGAGAGAGTCTCTTAACTCTCAAAGTCCTCCGCCAGTGACGCCCTCCCAGCAAGGACACACCTCCGAGGCCTCCACAGACAGTGCCACCAACCGGAGACGACATTCGGCATTCGGATGCCGGGGACCATGAGGATATTCATTTAACCCCCCTACAGCACGACTGTTCAATTCTGGGGTTGTCATCACATAGAAGATTCTGCAGCCTCTGTGACTCCTCCTGGCTGCTTCTGCCAAGTCTATGGGACACTGGTGTGAGTCCTGGATCTGGCCTCTTGGGCTCACACTCCAGACAGTGGCTTCTCTCCAGGTTGCTTCCGTGTTGGTAGAAAGCACCTATCTATGCTGTGGCCCTCAGCTCCTGATTCCCATGGCTATGGTTCCTCAAGTTAACATGTACGCAGTGGACATGCAGAGGGATGCCACAAATAGCCTCTCTCTCTCTCTCTAGGTTTACTTTATACTATTTAAAGAACGACTGCCATCCCCGTTCTGCCCGTGGGAGGGGCCGGGCAACATGCCCACCTGTCTTATGTTTCCGTGTGTCCAGCAGCCAGTTATGTATCCCTCAGGCGTGCACTAAATATGGAGGAGAGGCACTATACACATCAGATTTATTTGAAGCATTTTAAAGTAAACACATGTGTGCACATACATGTACAGGTGCATGCATGCTTATGTGCACGAGCGGGGAGGCCAGAGGTTGACACACAGAGGTGACTTCCCTTTAAGTTGTCACCTGACTTCCACATCTGCACTATGTTCCCCATCCCTACGCCACTAATACATACTACATAAATATAAAACATTTTTCCCCCAAAAGCTCTGGGAAGCCTTTCTGTCTGCAGCAGCCCTACTCGGCAGCGCCGGTCTCCTCGAGCATTCAGATGAATGGAGGATCCCTTTAGAAGTGACAGCCCAACGTGTAAGAATGATAAACGGCTCTGGCCTTGATAATTTTTATTAAGCACTAAATGTCACATTTAACCTGCATTACGGAAAGCAATTACCCATGTATCAACAGTCAAGCAGCGTAGAGCACGGTGCCCGCAGAAGCACGCTCGGCTCCATCTGGGAATAAGGATTTTCAATTAGGAGGCAAATAGCTGCGGAGGGATGTGGTCCTCTGGTGGCTCCCAGAGGAGGCCGCCGAGTAGAGTCTTCATGCCGGCAGCCAGCGAGGCAGTGTCAGCCGACCGTCCCCAGCCATCTGCTGCCAGAGCAGCCGCACTTTATCAAATCTCAATATTTACAGACGCTGATCAGCTCGTGGGGCCAGGATGGCTCCCTGCCAGGGAGTTCTGGGAAATTCATTTTAAGGTGTGTTTCAGTAGGCTAATTAATTTACAAGCACCTGTTTCATGGCTGGGAGCTGATCGTGCCACAGATGAGCACAGCCGGGGGAGAGACTCTATCCCGGAAATAGATTTCAATTGATTTTAATTTGCTGATGGCACAGTGGTAGGTTTAATGGGAGTGGAGCCTGGAACCCCCATTTATTTTTCCTTTCTTCTTTTGGAATGGGTTTCATTGGTGGCATATTGCTTGGCTCTGGCATTGCCGGGAAGGGTGGCCTCAGCAGGATGTGTGTGATTCGGGAACCTGTGGCCAAAGGACTTGGGAAAGTGGTTCTGATGGAGTCCAGTGGGCTGTTGGTATGGGACTGGCAGTCAGCATAGACAGATGCCTAGGGACGTTTGGATTTCAGATACACAGCAAGTGATCTTTAGCAGCGGTGACCCCGTGGGGCTGCTCTGCCTGTCATTCGCCTGTTGTTGTTGAGACTGTACCTGCTGGATCTGGTGCTTCGAATGTGGTGACATGCTGCAGAGACACAAGCCCTGCCCTCCTGGGGCTCCTGCTCAGGACATTATTGTGTTTGACTCTGAGACAGAGATGTTTGTACTTACAGCCAAGGGGGCACCCAACCCACGTTCTCTCCTGAGGCTCTCTGCTCCTAGGCATACTTCAAAGACCTGGTCTCTATAGCCCATTCCACTTTTTTTTTTTTTTTTTTTTTTTGAGTGAAGGACTTGAACATCTTTCCTTGTGTGGGAGGCCTTGGGATGTGGAGTGATCCCAGTTGTGTGAGGAGACCAGAAAAAGGAAAGGAGAAGGCGATGGCAATCTCATACTCACACGCTGTACTTACTGCTTCTCCTGTCGCAGATGTTAATTGCTTAAAGCTTTACAAGTTGAAGAGAATGTGTGTGGCTTGCCAGTAGCGCTCTCAAGAAGGTGTTAAAGAATGTGTTGGGTGAGACGGGTCTGGCTTGCCATTCCTAGCAAGTTGCCTGTGGCGGCTCGGATATCCCTTCTTCCTACAGGAGTGCTGACATCAGGCATCACGCAGCAGAGCTGGAAGGCTGCCAGTATCGTCAATGCCATCTAGGTGAGGCCAGAAGTTCCTCTACAGTCCATTCCACCATCTTGTTGAGTGGGGGCCTTGAGATTACTCAGGGACTGCTGTGGTCTGGTGGGGTGCCTTTCTCTCGACCTCCACTCCTCTTTTCTCTCCTTTTACATCCTTCCTCCCTCTTCCCTTGTCCATTTGCATGTGCTCTGGGCCCTTCCTGCCTTGGTCCCTCAAGGCATGCTCTGAGCAAGACTCATGTACACATCACTCAGTGCCACTGATAGGCCCTGCTTCCACTACAGCATCCGTTACTGTTGTACCCTCCACAAGGAGACTCAGCCTGCTGAGCCTAGGACACTCGATTAGCGTTTCTCAAATAAACTTTAAAAGCTCATTTTTTTTTTGAAACATGCTTGTGACATAAGCAGAGCATTCTGGTAATTAAGAGATGGGAAATATCAGCTATAACCATCTGGGTAGCCATGTCCCCCAGGGAAGGAGTGAAGGGACAGAGGAGGCAGAGTCAAGCCTGGGCTCTGAAACCCGCTGCACCACGATGAATCCCCGCTCCCGTCTCTTCCTTTGCTGTCTCATTCTCCTATGCACTTTCTAAACATACTTATGTACACAGGAAATGAGCATATTCATGCCAGTGCTGACTTGAACATGTAGGCAGATTCTGCTGCGTCCTGGCTGCGAAGCTGTTAGAGATGAGGTTGGTTGGTTGGCGTGAGAAAAATTGCTTTCTCTCATTAAGTCAATAAGTGTCCTAAAGAAGGAGCCCCGATTGCACGTGTAGGTGGACCAGCCTATGTGGATGAGAGCAGGCCACCGCTGTGGGCAGAGAGTCCAGCCACTGTGTTCTATAACAACCGTGAAGAGTGGAGTCACTCTGTGGACAAACACCTGAGGACATCGTGGCGTGGACGCGGGATGGAGACCTGCAGTTTACCTCCAGCTTACCAAGGAGCATCCTGTAGTCCGCTCAGTGAAAATTGTTCTACCCCGTGAGGCTCCTCCCTCTCCAGAGCTGTGTTTTACCAATGGTCACTGCCCCCAGCACTGTATTCTCTCCCTGGTCCTATGATGTGTCCAAAGGGTGGACCTGTGGGAGAGCAATGAAGAACCTGTAGAGGCCATCACAGTCAGAGAGCCTGTGGTAGCAGAACACCAGGCAGGATTCCCACCTATGTGCCATAGGCAGGGGCTGCTGTAATATCCGGTGCAACTATAATGGTGTAAATCTTTATTCGGTGGGTCCAGGAGGTGGGAGTTCAACATCAGGCACAACCTCCAGTGAGCCCTGGGCAGGCTGGCCTTCCTCACTCCCTCACACCACTGGAAACAGGCTCCCTGCTGTCTCTCCCTGTGAGCACACAGGTCTCAGATGGTTGAGGGGGAGGAGCTCAGCTACCTTTAACATAGAGTTCACATCACCATTACGTGTAAGAGGGACTTCAGCTACCTTAAAGATAAATGCTCACACTGTCATTACATGTATTTTTTTGAACTTCGGACCTTCGGAAGAGCAGTCGGGTGCTCTTACCCACTGAGCCATCTCACCAGCCCTCCAACAACCTCAGAAAATGCCACATCCTGAGATGTTCCTCAATGAGTGATGGGCAGCAGGGAGCCCAGAGGTTATATGAACTCTTCCTTACAAGCCAGATGAAGGGTCATGAAGCGCTCTCTGTCATGGCACTGTTTTGCAGTGTGTCCAGTCCTGGTTTCAGCAGAATGAGTTCGTGGGTTACACACAGATTCATTGCCTGTGATGGGTGGTTTCCATCTTCAACTTGGTGACTGACGAGACCTTCTGGTGTTTCTGTGTTTACAGAGAGAACTGGCTGAGGGGAGAAGATCTTTCCCGGGTGTTTGAAACACTGTTCTGTGGGCTGGGGTCCTGCATGGAATACAAAGGGGAAAGGTTAAACCTCACCAAGCAACAACGTTCGTTCTCTGCTCCTTGGTCTGTCAAGAGGTGAATGAGATCCTTCAGCCACCCCTATTACCCGATGTTCCAACCATGATGGTTATACTCTCAAAGGCTGTGGCAAAATAAGTCCTTCCTCCTCAGGTTGCTTGTCAGGAGTTAGGTTATGGGGAGAAATGAAGTCATCAGAGTTCTTTAGTGGCTGTGAGGGAGACACAAGGATAGCCGGCGTACAAAACGTGAGCCTAGAAATGTTCGTGTGGGGCTGAGATGGCTCAGTAGGTAAAACACTTGATGTGCATGCAAGTGGACCCAAGGTCTATCCCCAGGGCCTAGAGGAGAGCTGGCTGGGTGTGATGGTGCCTGCTTGCAATCCCAGCACCAGGGAAAAGGAGACAGGAGGTCTGGCTGGCCGGCTGGTCTAGCTATATCAATGGGGTCCACGTTCAGTCAGAGACCTTTTCACAAAAAGTAAGATGGAGAAGTGATTGTGGAAGACATCCGAGGTCAACCTTTGGCCTCCATGTTCACGCATAGACGTGCAGAGAAGCAGCAGAGGAAGACGTCTGATGTTTATGTATGATTAGTTATGTGCTTGCACACAGGCACACACACATGTACACAGGCACACACATGCATGCACATAGGCACATGCAGGTATGCACACAGGCACACATATATACAGGTATACACATGTACACACATGCACACAGGCACATGCATGCATGCACATAGGCACACGCATGTATACAGGTATACACATGTACACACATATATGCTCACAGGCAGATGCATGCCTGCACATAGGCACATGCATGTATGTACATAGGCACACACCTACATACACACACAGGTATACACATTCATGTACACAGGCATACACATGTATGTTCATAAGCACACATGCATGCACACAGGCTACATGATATACACTAATTCGCCCCGTGGTTTGCTCTGAGACAGATAACCAGTGTTGGCTCCGAACAGAAGTCAGGCCCAGGTCTAAAATGTAAGTGACTGGCACTTCTATACTGTGCATGTGCCCAGGAGTAGTGTCCATATCCATCTATGGACAAATTATAAGTGTGCTTCGGCCTGATGTGACTCTCCTAGAATGGCACAGAACCCACTGTACTCTTCACACAGATCTTGTCCCAAGAAGCTAGGCAGCTAGCAGACCCGGGAGCCTGGGAGGCTGGGAGGCTGGGAGGCTGTGTACTCATGAAGAAACCCCAGATTTCCATCTTCAAGAAAGGCCTAGGGGGCCCACCAGACTGGGCTCATTAATTTAAGACAGTTGAGCTTGTGTGCGCCGGGGCTCACAATTCAATTATGGAGGGAGATAATCTTCCTGGGGTGGTTCATTGAGGCTGTGATTTTTAATTAATTCTGTGCATGTGGGGATGCTGTGGAATGCACAGTCTGAGCTCTCAGGGCTGTCACCTCTGTGTTCCTGTTGGTGGACTCTGCCCAGATGCGTGCCTGTGGGAACACTCCTTAAACAGGCTGGGCCACACTAGCTCTCTGCCTCAGGGCCTGGGTTGAGTCAGGGGCCTTGCTTTCCTACCCCTATGGAATGGCTTGGAGCAGTGTTCCCTGCCCTGTTCTCTTGTTCACACCCTAAAACCTTAGTGAGGATGCGATTTAATAGCAATGAGTCTCTTATTAAACTTCTCTTTGTTTTGTTTTTGGGACAGGGTTTCACATACCTAAGTCTGGCCACAAACTTGCTGTGTAGTTAGCAATGGCCTTGTGCACCCGATAATCCTGTCGCTGCGTCTGGAGTGGTAGGATTGGAGGTGTGGACCACCACACCTGGTTGGGATTATATGTATGCCCTCATGTCTGGCTTTATATGGGTGCTGGAGATCCGAAATCAGGTTCTCATGTTTGCGCAGCAGACACTTCGCCTACCAAACTATCTCCCACAGCCCCTTAAACTCAGTAGTTTCTTATCCCTTCAGTTTCATAAGTTGTGGAATTGTGTTTGGCCGAGGAGATTCATTGACAATATATCTCGGTGGCTTTTGACTTGGCCAGGAGACCTTCTGGATGCGTGGCTAGCCAGTCAGATACACTTGACCCAAGGCCCGGTTAAGTTGCCTGCTCTAGGCTCTCTAACACTCTTCGCTGTAAGATCTCATTAAAGACTAAGGCTTGCTGCTTACACAGAGAACCAGATCAACCTACTTGCCTTCTGCCTGTAGGCCACAGGACCAAGGCACAGTGGCTTTTTAAGGCAATGCTTGAAGCCACGATCAGGGAAGAGGCGTTGTTTTCGATGACATCTGCTGCTGTCATCATACTGTGGTCAAACACACCTGAAATAAGATTCGGTGTTTAAAATTTTCATTTTCTGTGGTTGAGGAATTCATATGCAGGAGGCAAGGCTGTACCTTGAGCCACACCTCCTGCCAGGTTTAACCATTTAACCACACTTTCTGGTGGTGTGTGCACTCTTGTCCTTGTGTGACTATCAAGTATGGCTTACCTTTATTATTGACTGGCTTATTCCACTCGAGTGTCATCTATCGCTTCAGCACAGGACAGGACAGGACAGGCCCAGGCCCACTGTGTGCATAGACCACACCTGTATTTTCTGATTGTCTGCTGACGGGTGCTTGGGTTGCCAGATCTGGGGTGAATGATACTCTTATGAGTAGGAGCACACAGGTATCTGTTGTTTCTGCTTTTGATTCTTCTAAATATACAGTTTCAGGTTTTTTTTTTTTCTTAAAGGTAATGCCTGTCACATTACTTCAACTTGGAAGTGATAAGTGCTAACTGTGCAACATATTCTGCTTCCTTCAATGTACAAAAGCTCCTGAAGGACGGGTCCTCAAGGGAACCGTGGAGGGAGTTTCAGGTGGGCGTGAAGAGCTGCCCACCGGGAGGAAGGCAGACTCCTCCCCTCTGTGATTCTGAATCAGAAGGGACCACAGCTCATAGCTAAGGAATTCAAGTTTTACTTAGGGGCCAAGAACCAGAGAATGCCTTCTTGTCTGGCATGTCCTGTAGGTGACAAAGCCACCAGAAGCCCCTGCTGCTTCCTCCTGTGCTCTGCACCTTCATCGTGCTGGAGAGCAGTCTCCACTGGCTTTCTCAGAGAAGGCGTGGAGGTGAATTTCCTGAACACCCCTGAAATATAAACATATTTATGGAGATCATTTTATATACAGAGTCTGAGCAATTGATGTTTTTTTAGTCTCCAAGCTAATAGGAATAATCCCATTTTCTCATGTGTGTGTGTCTCCATCTCTTTCTCTGTGTCTCCATCTCTTTCTATCTCTCTGTTTCTGTCTCTGTCTCTGTCACTCTCTGTGTGTCTGTGTGTCTGTCTGTCTGTCTCTGTGTGTGTGTGTGTGTATATGTGTCTGCCTGTCTCCCTCTCTCTCTCCCCCGTGTGTGTATGTGTGTGTGTGTATGTGTATTGTGTCTGTCTGTTTCCCTCGCCCTTCCCCCCATGTGTGTGTGTGTGTGTGTGTGTGTGTGTGTATGTGTATACGTGTGTCTGTCTGTCTCCCTCTCCCTCCCCCCTCCCTGTGTGTGTGTGTAGACCAGAGGCCAGCCTCAGCTGTTTTTTTCTGAGGTGTCCTACATCATGTTGTTTGAGATAGGGTCTCTCTATTGGCATGGAATTCATTGATTCGGATATACTGGCTGGCCACTGAGCCCCAAGGATCTGTCCTTAAAACAAAACAAAACAAAACAAAACAAAACAAGACAAAACAAAACAAAACAAACAAAAAAAAACCCCAAAACATGGTTCTGAGCAATCTAACTCAATCATTCAAGCTCATAGGCAACTATTTACTAACCAAACTCTCCGTGGCCCGAGAATCCTTTTTTTTTTTTTTTTTTTTTCTTGACAGTAATTGTTCCAAGAACAGCTGGGTGACAAAATGCAGGCCGGTATACTACAAGTGGGACATGGCCAGCAGGAGAGTCTGAAAGTGTACAGCAAGGGTGCCCTAGCCTTTTCTTTCAGACTCTGCGCGTGGAAGCCGCCGCTGGTTTGCTGAGCTAAGGATGAAGCTGGATGTGAGAACCGTGGACGTGGGAACCCAGAGACTTGTGGGGAGAGGGGCAGGCAAGGCTGCTAAGAGAGCCCACTGTGTGCTCCAGCAGATAGGCTGCTGACAGGAAGGTGGACAGTCTGCTGCTTCCAGCATGGTGGCTGCTGGGCGATGTGTACGGTGTGGAACTGAATTTCGCTTGTCTTAGATTTAGCTCTGACATCTGCTGTGTTGGCCAGCACATCCCTAGGCCCTGCGGCAATGGCTGATGCCTTCCATATCTGAGCCTGGCTCTGCTCAGCTGCTACAGTCCCCCCTCCCTCTTCCTTCCTGCCAAGGGCTGGTTGTCTGTTCCTCTGTTGGTCTCTGACCTCATCTTGGTGAGAACTGGGGAAAAGACTTGGGTCCACACAGTGTCTGGTCTCTTCTCTGTTGTGGACCACCCTGAGGTTTGGTAGCATTGTGGGAATGACCTGATTCACCCTGTAGATCCTGCTTATGTTGGTTGAAAGCATTTTCTCCCTAATGTACGAAGCAGTGGCTTAAATTGTAGGCTGATTTGATTTTTTTTTTTTGACATAACCTTGGGTCTACATTTCTCATTTTTGATGAATATTGATATTGCTGTTAGGAATGGTAAATATCGCTGGTCCGTGGTGATGCATTACTTCTCTTTCACGTGACCGTCTTTTCTCTCACCATCTCCTCTTTTTGTTTTTCCTTTTCCTTTTTCTCCTGTTGAGCTTTTCCTGCTGTGGTTGCAAGTAGACTTTTGGACACTCATTTCAGTTTTCCATGGCTCTGGTTGCTGGAGGAAGTAGGGTCAGTTAGCCCTGAGTAGATCTGTTAGCTCTGAGTGTCTCTCAATCCCTCTCCCTCCCCTCTCTTATTTACAACTTGTCTTAAAAAGTTATACTTGTTTCCCTGAGGGTGAAGCCCTTTGTGACCTTTACTTTGTGGAGTTAACTATACTTTGTAACTCCTTGTTGAGTAAACTCTACTTTGTGACGCTTACTTTGTAGAGTAAAAACTACTTTGCAGAATGCTACTTTGCAGAATGCATTTCACTTGCTCATATCTCTTTTCTAATCTAGGAAGTTTTTGCCAACGCTTGGGGCTAACCCGCCCCAGGCCCCTTTCCTTCAAGTGGAGGTGACTTGTCCAAGGTTACTCTTCACTGCTGGATTGGAATAGGTGATCCTCTGGTTGCCCACTCCTTATCTGCAGATCCTCAAGCCTTCTGTTGGCACACAGTGGCACTGGGGCTGCTGCCCTGGGTCTGTGGAGGGCAGAAGTGGTGGAACCCAGTGCAGAATCCTCCTCTAAAGTAAGTCAAGCCCAGTTCTCAGGAGTTAGAAGGAGGATCAGAAAACCAAGGCCAGCCTTAGCTACATCATGAGTTCGAATCTAGCTTCGTCTCTATGAGACCTCCCCCCCATCTCAAATAAACAAACAAAATAAACAAATAAATGACACTGTTCTCCACTGAGGGCAGCCCTCCAAGTAGGGATGTGCCATCTTGAAAGATGTTCCAAAGCCTATCTATGGTAGTCTTACTGTCCTGGGGTCCTAGGTACAACAGGGAGATGGAGGAGAGGGAACAAGGTGGGTAGCACCTGTCAACCCTTCCTTATTCCTCCCACAAGGCCAGTGCTGTTTTAGCTCCTCCCACAGGGGCAGGGCAGAGCTGGCTGCCCAATGGGCGTCTGCCTCCTACTGTGACAAAGGTCCTTTACTGAAGGTTTGGCCAACCTCCCAGTATGAGATTGGGACCGTGCAGTCAAGTCTGCCCAGGACTCTGCCTTGCACACATGCTGCTCTCCCTCTGGAAGTTTCTCCAGGAGCTAGGGAACAGAGCACTCTGAAGGAGACACCAGCGTCTGGGTAAATACCCCTGGGTACTAGTGAGCTTTTGTGGCTTTAAGATTGGAGAGACGAGTTGTTCTCAGAGGGCAGCTGAGATGTGCTCTAGGGTGCCCCAGACACTTAGGGACGTTGGGGACTAGAAGACAATGGACAAGCTGCCCAGAACTCTCCTGTGTTCCATTTGCTTTAGGCCCATAAGTAGAGAAAAGGGAAATTTTCAGGACAAAACAGCTGGCGGTTTGACAATGACTTTAGTGCCTACATGTAAGAGATAGTAAGAAGAGGAAATTATGTTTTACCTGCAATAGCCCAGCCAACATAAATAAATAAAATCATACTTGCCAGCCAACATAAATAAATAAAACCGCACTTGCACCCGTGCAGCTGGAAAGCTGAAACACGCAAGCAGAAGCTTGTTGCCAACAGTTTCTCAGACAGATCTCAGCCTGATTCCAGGAGAAAACCTGTAGTGATTTTAATAATTAAGGCATGATCAAATGTTTGTCCTTAATAATTAATGGAAAAATACCAAGATGAAAAATTGAGCTATTGCTCGGTGCGGAGGTTCATGTTAAAACACGTTTTTAACTCTCTGTCCTATGAGAAACAGGACAGGGGGCAGAATGCACGTGTGCAGGACCTGAAGCCAGTGGCCCTGGAAGGAGTTGTGTGTTCAAGGTCCTCCATTATGTTCCCAGTCTGCAGTCCAAGCCCTCAAACCTAAGCTTGTGGGAGTGCTTTGCACATGGCGGTCTACGATGGAGCAAGGAAGCCCTGGCTCTGGACAGCAGACACTCTCCGATCCTCTGCAGTCCTTGGAACCCCAATCAGTTTCTGGGGTAGGAGTGCAGATGACAGAGGAAATACATGTGTGTATATGTTTCTATGTGTGTCTGTGTGCCTGTAGAGCCAGAGGCCAACAGTGGGTGTCTTAGTCTCACTTCACCTTACCTTTTGAGACATGGTCTCTCACTGAACCAGGATTCAGCTAGACTGGCCCGTCAGCCAGCTCCAGGGCCGCCCCTGTCTCTGCCTCCTCAATACTGGGATTATAGGTACAGCACTGCACCGAGTTTCCATGTGGGTATGGGGATTCGAACTCAGATCCTCATGTTTGCATGCTTTCCTTACAGCTATCTCCCCAGCCCCCAACTTTCTACAATGGGGAAGTGTGCCAGTTGTGCCGTGTACCAGTTGTACTGTCTAAAGGTTCTCAGACATCAGCTCCATTTGAGGTCATGCGTTATTGCCTCTAAGCAGTGAGGGTTTGTAGGTGACAGCAGCCTTTACCAGGACCTCTAACCCCAGCATGAGTCCCCAGAGCTCCACCCTGGTGCTCTCTGCTCTGGAAGCCCCCAGTACTGTACCGTACCTGGGTGGTGACAGTGCTGGCCCTTCCGCAGCCTGCAGAGCAGCAAGCATCACTTATGAGATGCAGCACACACACATTCTTCAGGGCTGACAGTGTAGAGCTATGTGTAACTCGAACTAGAAAATAAAAAAAAAAGAGACACTTAAATAGGTGTCATTTGAGGCATAAAACAATCAGAAGGCTCTGCTGGATAATGAAGATTACACTGAATCGTGTAAACAGATCCGCAGCTTTCAGAGCGACCGTGCTCTGCCAGGCAGCTTCCGCTTTCTCTTCAGCTGCAATTTCTTTACATCGTCCAAGTTTATTTTCAGCATTTGCCTTTTTATAGATCAAAACAGACCTCCAGGTAGTGTCTTTGGAGAATCGCCCTTTCTGTCTCATCAGCAGATAGATAGAGCTTGCTGGAGACTGAAGGGACACGCTGCCCTCTTCCAGCCGCATCCAGAGAGTTTGGACCAGTGGCTGGCTGCAGTTTCTGTCTGATGCTGGTAGTTCTTGAGTTTCCTCTGCCTCTCCCTTCCTTCCAAGTTATCTGTCTCCATTCTACATCCTCGTGCCTCTGGTGCCAGTCGGAATTAGACAGGAAGTCCATTGTGTCATCTTCCTCTGCTGTGTGGCAGCAGGCAGTTGCCTTGGACCTTGGAGGAAAGCCATGACAAAGCATAGTATATTCTAGACCAGGAGGGATGGATTGTAAGGAAGGGCAGAGGCAGCCATCTTCCACCTGTAGCCCTTCCTTCAGTAGTGTCAGCAGAGTCAGAGGACTCCGGACTAGGTTCCAGGCACATGTACTCTTACCCTCCTGCTGGCAGGCATCAGGGCAGATCACAAGCTCCCCCTAGGAACTTTGCCTCTCTCTCTCTTTCCTTCTCTCCTCTCTCCCCTCCTCTCTCTCTCTCTCTCTCTCTGTCTCTCTCTCTCTCT
>NC_034608.1:30517610-30531400 GCF_900095145.1 Mus pahari
TCTCTCTCTCTCTCTCTCTCTCTCTCCCCTTCTCTCATCCCTCCCCCTTCTCCCTCTCCCCCTCTCTCTGACAGCTGCTGTGGCTCCCTGGGGAATGTGATCATGTGAGGAATTGAGTTCACTCCCTGGAAGGTCATACTTGACCCCTGGGTCCTGTGCATTTTCACAGATATCTTGTTCTTGCCTTTTCTGAGCTGGGTCTAATGTTCCTGATATAAAGATGACCCTATGTATTACATCTGCTTGCAGCTACCAAAGCTGCCCCTGTGGGGTTGTGTTGCTGAGCTGACTGGTGTCCCACTTTTCTACATCCCTAACCTGACTCCATCCCCTTTCTCCAAGACCTGTGTATCTCCATTACATACTATATTGCATATCTTCACTGGATGCTATATTGCGGAACTCCATTGGATACTATATTGTAGATCTCCATTGGATACTATATTGTAGATCTCCATTGGATACTATATTGTAGATCTCCATTGGATACTATATTGTGTATCTCCATTGGATACTATATTGCCCTACACCATGGGTCTCCTTCAGCTCCTGTCAGATCTGCATCCATCCTTGGGTTTTTCTAAATCTCCATCCTGAGGGTGCTGCCCATCGAATGCAGTAGACACTCTAGAAACCCTTGACTACCAATGCATAGTCAAGACACACACACCTCACTGGGCTTGTTGGGCTCATGCTCTGGCATCTCTCTACCTCTAAGCTGACAGGACACAGTCATGCTCCTGCAGTAAGCAGACCAGAGAGGTGTGGCTACTGTTCTAGTGACTCTTTGGAGGTTAATTTGATTGTCATATGTCAGAACCTAAACTCATCATGGAAACAAGCCCCTGGGCATGCCTGAGAAGGTCTTTCTATTTTAGTTAATTGAGATGGGAGATCTGCCCTAAGCTCAGGGGCTGTTTCCTAAGCTGGGGTCCCAGACTGAATAAAAAGTAGAAAGCAAATGACCAGCATTTTTCATCTTGATTCTGCCTCCTGACTATGGATACAGTATGAGCAGCCTCCTCACAGCCCCCTCACACTCCTGCCGGGATGGCTTTCCAGCCATGATGAACTATGGTCCCAACTTTTCCCTTCCTAGCTTGTGTCTTATTGCAGCTATGAGGATAACTGGTGCCACTTCTGATGCCCAGCAGTGCCAAGTACTGTTGTCACTCTTACCTCAGCCTTTCCAGGTCTCAGAGATGAGAGCCCCTGGCTCCACCCATGCCTCCACACACCGTGTTCCTGCCTTCCTGGACACCCACGTGTGGGGTTCCGTGGGAGGATGGCTTTGTCTGGGAGAGGATGGAATGAGCTGTGGAATCCCCTGCAGATGCTGCTGTTCCAGGAACACGTGTACTGTGGCATATCGCGTAACGGTGCGCTGTGGGGAACCGCAATGAATAGAGGGGCATACAATAACATGCATTGTTGATGTTTGTTAAAATAAAGATATTCAATTTATAATAAAAGGGATTAAATGCTTAATTCATGCCTATGTTAATATTTGTCTGCAAGTACACAGATAAATGGCGGCGCACCTTATCACGTCCAACACCTGTGCGTACAAGTTCCTCTCCTGAGATCTCCATGGGATTGTATGTTTTACAGAGCTTAAACTTTCATTTCCCAAAATAATGATATCATTCATTTACAGATATAGATAGGCATGCCATACTCCAGCTTCAGACCAAGACGAGAATTGTGGCTTGGGCTATGGAATACAGGATTAATTACAGTGGTGATAGGCCGCTGTCTGCCACCACAGCAACCGGTGACTTGCACAGTGGTAGTGGCCACACGCTTTGCGTCGGGAGCTAGTAGGGGGTAGAGTATCGGCTGCCCACCCAGCAGAGCGTTATGATGTGCTCAGCATTGTGCAGGAGGTGCTATGTTCATAGGCTGTGGGGCTTGTAAATTGAATCTGATTTTTAAATGTGCCAGGGGAATTTACTACTTAAAGAGACTATGTCTGGAGGGGCTTGGGGGGATGGGCATGTAGCTGTTTCTAAGAGGACTTGCTTAACTTGCATGCAACCCTCAGCTGCATCGCCAGTACTGCATAAACCAGGTAAGGTAGCATACTCTATCTAGGGAGGTGAAGGCAGGAAAATCAGGAGTTCAAGGTCATCCTTGGTTGTACACAAGTGTGAAGGTAGCATGGGATAATGAGACTTTGTCTTACAGAGATGAGAGAGAGAGAGAGAGAGAGAGAGAGAGAGAGAGAGAGAGAGAGAGAGAGAGAGAGGCTGCCTTTGGGTACAACTCTTCAATGGACAGCTGACAGATGCTCACGGGTCAGAGGTCACTGGTCCTTCCTGGGCAGAGATAAAGTCGGGTCACATCTCTCCATGGCTTTGTAAAAGCTAAATACAAAGCTATAGCGTGGGACTCCGAGCCCAGGGCTGTGTTACCCAGAGGTGCTGTCAAGGATAGCGTCTCACTCACTCGCTTGGCCTTGGCTACATCAGGATACACAGCTGTGGGCTGTGACAGAAACATGTCCTCAGAGTCTGACATGGTGTAAGGGTGTGAGTATGCTGTGAACCCCTGGGAGTCAGAGGCAGCTCTGTCTATGTGCTCCCCAGCCTGTATTTACAGTATCCATGTCAAGACAAGGAAACAGGCTTACCATGACTGTGGAGGTTTTCAGGGTCTCAGCCAGTTGCGAGGTCTATGACATTCACAAACATGAGTGTCTTTCTCGGGTGTCCAGGGATCCCTGCGTTTGTGACTTGATTTTCACCTAACATTCTCCTCCTTCAGCCATTTTTAGGCTCAGGCTGCTGAGTATGATGTCATTTCTCCAGTTATAATTGCAGTGACCTCATCTCCAGATAAGGCTGCATTCAGAGGTCCTGGGGACGATATCATTCAAACATGAGTTTTGGAGAACATAATTTGACCAGTAAAGGGCTTGTGCATGTTCTTGTGTCTCTGTATGTTCATATGTGTATATTTGTGTGTGTGTTTATGTGTGTATTTGTGTGTGTGCTCATGTGTGTGTGTCTGTGTGTGATTATGTGTGTCTCTGTATGTGTGTGCTCATGTGTGTGTGTGTTTGTGTGAGTGTGTATGTATGTGTCTTCAAGGGTTGCATGTGTAGATGGAGGTCAGAGGCCAACTTCAGGGGTTCTCCTTTACCATTCTCCACCTTCTTTGTTGAAAGAGCATCTCTCATGGTGCCTGGAGCTCACCCATTTGACTAGACTGGCCAATGAGTTCCAGTCTTCATTTCTCCAGCTCTGAGGTTATAGACTTGGCTTTTAAATGGGTGCTGGAGATCCATATGTAGATGTGTGTGTGTGTGTGTGTGTGTGTGTGTGTGTGTATGTGTGTGTGTGTGTGTGTGTGTGTGTGTGTTTGTGTTGGGGGGGAGCACTTTACAAACTGAGTTATCTTCCCATAGCCCCTCAGTGTGTGATGTTTTTGAGACATATTGTGAGAAGCCAGCATGAGGCTAACAGGCAGAATCAGGATATGGACACAGGCTTAAGGGGGCTGCTGAGGACCTCAGGATCTCAACCAGATGCAAGCTGTATGCAATCATCTTTGGCCCAAAGTGTGAGTCCCCTGTGGTGACATAACAATGTCCCTCCACTTGATCAAGTCATGGGATGTGAGATAGCTTGTGTGACCACTGCTGTGTGCAGAGAACATTGATACAAACTCAGCAGAGAATGACGGTGTTAAAGAATGATGGATAAACTATGTTCTCATGAAGGCAGAGGTAGTCAATGGAGTCTGATGGATAAACTATGTTCTTGTGAAAGGCAGAAATAATGGAGCCTGATGGGTAAACTATGTTCTCATGAAGGCAGAGGTAGTCAATGGAGTCTGATGAATAAGCTGTGTTCTCATGAAAGGCAGAAGTAGTTGATGAGTCTGCCCACAATGTGCAGGCTTTTCAGGAGGAAGCTGACCCAGCAGGGATGAAGTCTTCACTGCCCCGAGTAAGGGCAGAGCAGAGCTGCAGCAGGAATCAGGGAAGCTGTGCCTCATGGATGCCAGGAACAATAATCCAGAAGCAAACATCAATATCTGCTGGATGTGAGTAATGAGGTTTTCAACACAAGACCCTGAACTCAAAACCGACTTCCTGCAGGGACCCTGGCTATGCCTTGTGCTGTACATTCTGCTAAGAAGAAATTGCATATCATGGTGACAGTTTGACTTCATTGCAACTTGACTCTGTTTGGAATTGTCTAGTAGGCACAGCCCTGGGAACGTCTGTGGGGCTTGTTTCCAGAGAGGTTTAACGGGGAGGGGAAGGCCAGAGCAGAACGTGGGCAGTGCCATCCTACAGATTAGAGTTCCATACTGAATGGGAAAGGGGAAGAGAGAAAGGCAACCGAGTGCCCGTATCCATCCTTCTCTGCTTCCTGAGAAGACGAGATGCGGACAAGCAGCCGCCACACTCCCTGTATCATGGCGCTGCCCAATATGCATGATTAAATTGATCATCATCTGTAAGTACCATGTCCTGTTGCTACTCGAAGCTTAGAGGTCAGGAAACCTAAGAGCTTGAAAAAAGAAGACAACGTTGAAATTTTAGTTTTCAAAGACCAGTGATGTACCATGACATGCCAAAGAGGGGTGTGACATGGGAGGCATTGATCAGGAACACAGCCCCTGAGGTCACCAGCTCTGGCTGATATTGAATCAGTGGGTACCTCTCTAGGTGAGGGGTGAAGCTGTTCAGCACCACACAGTCCTACTTCAAACCAGTGCTTGTGACTCCATAGCTGTGAGTAAGTGGCAGGTGACCCTCAGACAGTCTCATGACTATTCTGGGGCTTCCTAACCTGATGCGGCTTGCATTGACTCACGCTGACAGGCCAGCTGTGCCTGCATGAAAGGTGAGCCCATTGCTGCTCCATAGAGTGTCTAAGTAGAGGGATACTGGAAGCGCGGGGCAGGGCCCAGAGCTGTCCATCTTTCTGAAGCATTTTATAGGGAACAGGGGACTGAGCAAAACTTTACATTTGTGTCTTTATTCGCACAGGAAGTTGTACGGTGTCTGGAGTGAACACGCAGTGCAGGTGTCACCGTGGATAGACAGCCTTAGGTTGCTGAAGGCGATCATGCGTGCTCTGGACACTCCTCACAACAAAGCAGTTTGCAAGAGCGAATGGTTGCACGGTGACATGGAGCTGTCTGATAGACCAGGTCCAATGTGGTGACTTTTGGGAGTGTGACTTTCTTAGAGATCACAAGATAACCAAGGGAAGACGTCTTTTGGCTCTGAGATACTGTGTCTATGTTGTGTGAGATTTGGCCCAGAAGCAAATTCCTGGAGAACTTCTTCTTAGAGTGTATTGCCTCCACTGTTTCCCTGCTTCCTCAAGCTGGCCACTTGGCAGCTATTACACTGTGTCTCGGGAAAACCATTTACATGAGGAGACGCTGCTGGTGAGTCTTCCTGGGTGACCTGCTGCAGGGACTGAGGCAGTGGCTTCTTGGTTCTCCATGGTTCTCCAGCATCTAGGGGAGAGGCCAGGCCACATCGGGATTTCACAGATGTGCTGTAGGTTGGAGTTCATCCTACTGACCCGTCCCCCTCTTCTTCCTTCCTTTCTCTTCCTCCCTAGATCTTTGTCCTCCACTTTGTGTTCTTCAAGTTTCTTCTTGGTGCTCTCTGGCCCTCACTGACCCTCTCCGTGGTCTCCCATACCCTGGTCCAAGGACCGTGTTTGGAAGAGGGATGTGTCCCTGTGTGGGAGCACCTGTTATCCCGCAGGACTTCAGAACATGAGCAGCTGTGGACAGTGGTAACGATGTGGTCACCGAGGCTGTCTAGCTCCGTGGAGCTGCCATGCTCCCCACCGGTCTGTGCCTGGCCACTTGAGGGTTGAGGTCACAGTACTCACAGGGAGCTGTGTAAGACTTCAGGCCGCCACCAGACACATATCAAACGCTTTCAAAGCCACGGGTGGCTGCGGCCCTGTGCGTGGTGGGGTGTGGCCATCAGTGTGGAAAGTTCTAGAATGCAGTACTGTTCCAGGGAGAATTCACTCTGCAAGACCCAGATGATCTAAAGCTCATGATCCCGAAGTATCCATGTGGATCTTCTTTCAGGACTAGCTGCATGGAAGGCTTAAACCTGACCTTATTTTCTATCTTTCCCTCCACTGACAGGGAAAGGTCTTCTGAGGAGACCTTTTAGATAGAAAAGAATGTTAAATTACACTCACCTTAAAAACATAGTGCTTTGTGATTTTTCAATTGCAAAAGCCCAAAGTGGAACCTTGAATTGCCATGGGAGAGAAGTTTAGTAAAATAACGATTAAATAAACATTTAACTGACAAACATCAGATACTGGAAACCAGCAGCCTAAAGCTGAGTTTCTAATATAAAGCAACACAAAAACCACACAGGGGTGCTTTGGAGACGTCTGAACCACAGAACGTTTATTCAGATGAGTGGTGTTGCACTGGTCACATGATCAGAAGTAAAAATGATTTGGTTTGCCATCTTAGCTCTGGGACGTCTGTGTCCTCAGCAGTTAATGTGGCATCTCTGATCCTGTTTTCTCAGTCAAAAGGAAGATAAGGCCACATATGACAGGCTTCTGTGAGAGTGTGAAGGTGTGACAAATGTGACCCGCCCAGAGGCTCTGCACAGCCAGTGCCATGAGCCAACAAAACATGGCTGTCAGCCTGTGGATCACTAGGTGTTCGGCTGGTGTGGTATTAAACATAAGGCCATGGTTTTTAATTTATTTATTTACTGACTTTTGAGACAGGGTCTCTCTATGTAGCCCTAGTTGTCTTGGAGCTCTCTGCGTACACCAGGATGGCCTCACACTACACCTAGTAAGGTCATGATTTTTAAAGCCCGCTTTGAGGAAAAGATCATGGTATGTGGGGGCATTCCTTTCTTTTCTCATTACCAGGACAAGAGCAACCTAAGGAAGGGTATTCCTTGTTTGTTTGCTTGTTTGTTTGTTTTGGCTTATGGCTTGAGAGTATAGGCCTTATGTCAGGGCAGGCATGGCAGGAAGGGTTTAAGGAGGATTCGGGTCACATCCTACCCACTGGCAGGAAGCAGAGTGATGGATGTTGTTACTGAAATACAACTTTCTCCCTTGTATTCAGTCTGAGACGCCAAGTCGTAGGATAATGTCGCTCTCATTCACAGTATGCCTTTTCCCCCCAGCCCCCCCCCATACCCTCTCTAGGGACACCCTCAGAACCATGTCCAGATGTGTGTGCCCTGAGTGATTTCAAAAGCAGTTAAGTTTAGGATGAAGGCTGGCCACGGTGGTGGGCTACTTAGGCTTAGAATTGCTACCTCCAGAGGTGACGTAATTTAACCTTTGTGAGCCATCCAACAAAGAGACAAAATGTTCTAGTCTTTGGCCTAGAATGGAGACAGCTAGCTAGAACTTGAACTTTGTGTTTATGAAGCTGGGGCCTGAACCGTCTCTGGTTTGCCCCTGAGAGCAGCTGAGGGTGGCTTGCCACACCCACTCAGAACAATACCACTTCTGGCAGAGAGAGAATGGGTGGGAAGGATGGGGAGGTCTGGGGACTGGGCTGAGGGACTTTGCTCCCTGCCCCTGAGTGAAACAGGTGAACTGTGAGACACACTGATCCAGTGTGGCCTGGGAAGGAAACTGGTCATTGCTGTTAGGTAGACAACAACCCAGGAAGGCTTTCTAGGGTAGGGCTTCCGATGGAATGGAGGCTTCCCTGACTTTTCTCTGAAGATGCCAGTATGGAATTATATCACTTCAGGTTCATCCAGTGATCTTGAGTGAATGGCCGTGATTTGCTGGGCTGGTCACCGATGATCAATGTTCTGTTCACAGAGTTCTGCACACTGACGGTCTGCGATAAAGACCTTCTCCCTGGCCCTTCCTGGGCCAGGCATGAACCTCCCCCTACCCTCTAGCTAGTGAGAACAAACAGAAGAGTGCGTTCTACTTCCTGAATAGATCTTTAGAAGAATGAAAGGCTCTGGGCAGGTCTTGTGAGGGCAGGCGTGACTGCAGCCATCATGGGCCATGGGCCGTTCATTGGGAAATAGCTGCTTCTTAGAAGTTTCTAGCCCTTGATGACCTCATGCTCTGACTCATTTCTGTGGCTTCTTATTGCACCAGAGCCACTGTTTCTCAAGGTTTGATGTTATTCCCAGCTAAGACTGATCCGAGCTCAGACCCAAGGTGGGGACTTTTCTTATCATGCCTGAACAACTGGGCTCCTGGAAATAGGAAAGGCAGCCTGCGGTGGATGAGGGATCCCTGTAGGTTCCCAGGGGAAGAAGAGTACAGCCTTGTCTTGGCTGCTGGATGCACACTCTACACTTCTCAGATGCTTCTTCGGGCTGACATAGTTTCTGATAACTTAGTCATCTGAGAGAGCCTCGGTTGCCCTGCGGGAGGATAGTGACTTACTCTGGAAATCAGCCTTGAACACTGAGTGTCTGGCATGGACCAACACTATTCTGTCCAGGATCATGTTCCTGGGGCTGTAAGGTCAAAGCTCACACTGGGCAGAATCAACCACTTGTCTCTAGACACATCTGTGAAAGGATATCTAATGGGACATGGACACATTGTGAACAGGAACAAGAGGCCCAGTGATACCTAAGCCCATCTCTGGGGTCCTGATGTGAGATTTATGTTTAAATAGAAACAGGATGCATGTATAACTAAGCAGTCCAACCATCATCATTATCATCATTATCATCATCATCATCACATTATCATCACATCATCATTACATCATCATATCATCATTACATCATCATCACATCACCATTACATCATCATCACATCATCATTCCATCACCATTACATCATCATCACACCATCACATCACCATTACATCATCATTGTCATCATTGTTGTTGTCATTATCAGTGTCATTGTCATCATCATCACATCATCATCATTGTCAACATCATTACATTATTACATCACTGTCATCATCACTATCATCTTTATCATCATCATCATCATCATCATCACAGTCATCATCACAATTATCACATTATCATCACATCATCATTATATCATCATTACATCATCACATCATCATCACATCATCATTACATCATCATTGTCATCATTATCATCATCATTACATTATCATCATCATCCTTGTCATTGCCTAGGTGTGTGTGTAGCCTGTTTTGCAACTGTAAAATCTCCCACTCAGGTCTGCTCCCCTCTGGCTGGCACCAGGTTTCAGCCTCTCCCATGACACAACATGAGATCCCCAGGGCAACTTTAGCTTTTTGTTGTTTCATCATTCTGAAGACTGAAAAGAGGGGTACACGTGTCTCTCCAGAATGTCTCTACTCCTTTGAGGGTGCTGATGGCTACAGCACACAGCCAGAGACAGAAGGAAGAAGGGCCCACTCACTCCCCTGCTTTCTTCTCCTCTTTTGTTTGTGGCCATCCTCCTGCCTCAGCTCCTCTGAGGTCTTGTTCTGTTAGTTTCTGTGTTGCTCTGGTCATTTACACTAGCTGTTGCGAGTCTCCAGCCCCTGTCTGTGGCTGAGAACTGGATGCCCGACATGGGCTGAGTTAAATGCTGAGACCCTTTGCCTTTGCCCTCTGTAGAAATTATAAATATCTAATGGGTTCTAAGTAGGCAGACAGTCCTGGTCCAAGAATCAGGTGTTTGTTAGTTACCCTGTAGGTTGCCAGTATCACTGGGCTCTAGGTTCTGCACTGTCAGGACCCCTCTGTGGGCTGGGGTGGACATGCCACAGACAACTGTGTTTGTAGGACGCTGCCCCTCCCCCCTTCATTTAAACAGAATGGCTTTTTTTCCCTTTAGACACTGGGACTTTTGTTATGCTAATGAACCGGGGACCATTTCCAATTCAATTTTACCTGGGCCTGGTCAGCTGAGTTGCTTTGTTGGCATCCCCCTGGGACCTTCCTTGTCTTTTAAACTGTAATTTAGTTGGAATGGTCGTCAATTTCCTCTGCTCATTACATTTGCTGGGTATCACAGATATTTAATCGAGCCCGTGTTCCAGGACCTGAAGGGATTCTGAAGGGGCTGTGCCTTCCCTGAGTGAGCCAGCGAGGTGGACACATTTCTGTCACCCCTGTCTGTTGTCTGGCCCTTCTTCTGGCTTTTGGTTGGGTTTCTGCGGGATCTGGCCCTAGAACCCGCTTGGTAGAGGGCTCCATAATTGATTAGCGATTCTGGTTAGGTGGACAAGCTGGCCAGCCTGCCAGGCCTGCACTTGCTCTCACAGTCCTGGGCACAGGGGGACTCTAAGCGACCACCTGTAAACTCCCTGCCAGAGCTCTCAAGTCAGACCTGCTGTATGATTAATTTTTATCAGAGTCACCAGCTGTCGTGGAAGTCCCAGCAGTGCCGTTTCCTACCCTCATCCATCCACTCCCAGCTGCGCTGGACCACGCAGGCCCCCAGCCTGGGAGCTGGGCCTCTAAGCAGGTGTTTGGTGGGCACAAGACAAATGCCCCCCACCCCCACTGTTTCCTGAAAGCTAGGACAAGCTTAACTGTTGCGTGGCTGCATCCAATTGAGGTCTGCAGGCACAGCAGCCTGGCAGCAAGCAAGCGAGCTTCTGGGCAGGTTCGCCTTCCTGCTGTCAGGAATGAAGCAGGAGCTTGGGATGGGGCCAAACATGGTAAACTGAGGCCACAGCCAAGGATGACTGAGCACTGCAGCACCACAGAAGCATGCGCCTTCCTATAATATGGAGTGCAAACCAGAAAGAGCAGAGAAGGAGGCTGGGGACAAACTGGCAGACAGAGAGAGAGAGAGAGAGAGAGAGAGAGAGAGAGAGAGAGAGAGAGAGAGAGAGAGAGAGAGAGAGAGAGAGAGAGAGAGAGCGCTGGAGGAAGGTGCTGAGCCAGCAGCTCTGTGGTAGGACAGGCTGCCTCTTATGAGTGTCACCAAGAACACTGACCACAGGCCCTGCACCCTGAGAGCTTCTGTCCTCAGGTCAGCCACTCTCCTCTCTTCCACCCTGGAACGCAGTACTATGGGTAAGCCACTCCAGCCTTCATGGCTACTGCTGCTTCCTTCCTGACAGGGGAGCCAGTGCTAGAGGATTTTAGAAGACCCAGAGTCAGTGAGTACAGCTCCTGCCTGGGAAGGTGGGGTCTCTCCTTCAGCCTGTCCTCGCGGTTTCTGTCACACTCTCTTCTGGCTTCCGTTTCTTGCTACCCCTCACCAGAGTGCTGCATCTAGACTCTCTTGCAGGGTGCGTGTGATCTCAGGCAACATTCCCTTTTTGTGTCTGATGGTGAACAAGGTGGTTGCAATAAAACCGCGAGGCATCTTAGCACTGTGGTCACACTATCTTTGACTAAAAACTGTGTCCCCAAAGGCAGCCCTGTGAGGTCCACTCAGGGGTCGCCATGTATATGAGCCGCATGAGCCGCCACGGTGCATCTTGCTGATCCAGGTGGCTAATGGCGGATACGGTTGAAGCTGACTGACCACGTGTCAGGGAGGGTAGGTGGTTGTGCATGTCTGAGTTCCCTAGCGACAGATCCCCTTCAGTCAGCGGGACCTGAATTCTCTCCTTCCATTACAAGGGTCCTGCTGGCTTTTCTCCTCTTCCATGGGGATAGATGGAGAAACGCCATCAGGGCACTCATTACTCCCTGACTCTGGCGGAGAGCATCAGGCAGTAAAGACACTTGAGAACCAGTTCTGTAAATGCTGGCCTGACCTTCCTGTTGACTGTCCCTCCCTCCTGTGTTCCCCCTACCTGGAGCTTGCCACTAGAATCCAACCCAGAAACACCTGGGCAGGAATGGACATTTGCTGAGGTTAGCGTGATGAACGGACACTCAGCAGCCGTACTGGACATAGAGCATGTGGGCGTATGCTCTGCCCACAGTGCCGGGACAGGGTGTTATTAGCTTTAGTCTTACTGTGTGACTCCCTCCCCCCCCCCACCCCCCTGCCCAAGAGGCTTGTACCTTCTCAGAGCCTTGGTGTCTCATGGAAAGGAGATGGCATTACTGGAAGGGTAAGGAGGGGGGAAAAGTGTAGACTGTCCAGGAACCATTGCCATGCTTGGAGCAGACAGAGACAGTCTCACAGTGAGCATCCTCATGTTAAGGGCACAGCAGGGTAGCTAGACCTACATATTGTCTAGAGTTATAGTTGATCATGCCCGAGGCTTGGTTAGAATGATGGTTACGGGTCCACGGGGCACAGTAGGAGCGTACACACTCAAAATAAACAGGATTTCAAGCCTTCAGGCAAAGGCTCAATGGAGGAGTCATGTAGCGTTCACAGCGGGGGGGGGGGGGTGTTGAGTTGTAGTGACTTCTGCAGTCCTTCTGCCTTTGCCTAGCAATCACCTGACACTGTCCATTATCAAGGCACGGTCTGGCAGTCCCTCTTGAGACAGTAAGTCCGGGGAAGGGTTTTTGAGACTCGCTTGTGGAGTAGTGTGTTCCTCGACCCAGAAGGAGTGGTTCTCAGCTTGTGGGTTGCTACCTCTCCGGTGGTCGATTGGCCCTTTCACGGGGGTTGCCTGAGACCGTTGAAAACCACAGATACTTATATCACAATTCATAACAGCAGCAGAGTAACAGTTATGAAGTAGCAACAAAATTAATTTTATAGTGGGGGGGGGTGTCACCATAACATGAAGAACTGTATGAAAGGGTCACAGCCTTAGAAAGATTGAGAACCATTGTCCTATGGGACCGGTGGCCCTTGATTCTCCTACACCTACAGGACCACAGTGTGTTTGTGGCTGTCCTCTGTGTTGGAAGTGCTGGGAAAGTGGGAGGTGGGGTACCAAGGGGTGTGTCATACTAGGGATGGGAGTTGAGCAGGCTCCCTGGGGAGGCAGTGAGCTGACTGTGTTCCTGGATGGTGTTCCAGGACAATAAAGAGATGCAGCCACTCACAGCCCTGGGATGACAATCCACAAGCCAGGGCAGGGGGCATTAGCCACTGAGGAGAGAGGACAGGATGCTGCTGCAGCCAGTTCTCAGAACAAGGAAGGACAAAGGCTGTTTGTGTCAGAGAATGGCTGAAACCAATCATTTCATGAATGCTCATCATCGTTGCCTTTGGAAATGCATGCCCTCTTGTTTGGGGTATATCAGGTTTAGGAAACGTCTCTGAGGGGCTTGAGGGCATACAGTGTTGGAAATCAGTGCTCCCTGAAGCTAGCCGGCCATCCCCCCTCCTCCCCTGGACGGCCTCTTGTCTCACATCTTTTCTCCTGGGCAAAACCCACGCTGTGCATGGACACGGGTCCTAACAGCCGTGACTGTGGTCTGGTTTCTCCTATTACAGGTCTTACCAATGGTAACAATGGCTGACTGGGACCAGGGGGCAAGTGGACATTTGGCACACAGCCAACAGAGCCACGAAGGGTCTGTGGGCTCAGATGTAGAGGAGCCGTTTGTCAAGGCTGCCGTGCCTCCTGTCCTAGATAATACCATGGCTGGCTTCTGGACCCAAACTGCAATAGCTGCATACTCCACTCTCAGCTCAGCAAAATGTTCAGCAGAAGTTATGCTGTTTTCTCTCTCTCTCTCTCTCTCTCTCTCTCTCTCTCTCTCTCTCTCTCTCTCTCTCTCTTTTGTCAACTTGACACAAACAGAGCTACATCTTGGAAGAGGGAACCTTAATTGAGAAAATGTCTCCATAGGATTGCTCCGTAGACAAATCTCTGGGATGTTTATTGTCTTGATTGATGTGGAAGGGGCCTAGCTCATTGCGGGCAGTACCACCTCTGGGCTAGTTCACTGGAGGCAGTGCCACCCCTGGGCTAGCTCACTGGAGGCAGTGCCACCCCTGGGCTAGCTCACTGGAGG
>NC_034608.1:30531975-30533270 GCF_900095145.1 Mus pahari
AGTGCCACCCCTGGGCTAGCTCACTGGAGGCAATGCCACCCCTGGGCTAGCTCACTGGAGGCAGTGCCACCCCTGGGCTAGTAGTCTTGGGTGCTATAAGAAAAGCTGAGCAAGGTAGCCTCTGCCTCTAAGTCCCCGCCCCATTTGAGTCCCTGCTTTGACTTCACCAATGATGGACTACAGACCGTAAGATGAAATAAAACCCTCTGCTTTCCAGGTTGTAGTCCTGGTGTATTGTATCACAGTCACGGAAACCATATCCAATGCAGTAGTAGTCCACTCATCAATCACAAATTAATTTCCTGTCTCATTCAAAGTTAACTCCGGGAACCTCCTCCCCCCACCCCCACCACATTTGGGTTTTCTGGAGGGCTCTGAGTCATATTTGCCTGTTCTGGGAAGCTGGCGTGTCTTCCCATTTGAGGCTCTAAAAGAAGCGCATGGCTCCAGAGACTGCTCACTCACGGCGGCCCCCGACCCCCTGCTCAGAGACCTAGCTCCTGTCTCCTGTCTTCACCACTGATGTCACAACCAGCCTCCTAAGGCTCTAGCACCTCCACTCCTCCATCCTGTCTTCAGATGGGTAGCTTATGAAGTAGGTTTCTCTACCCCTGAAGATGGAAGCAGGTATAGCCGGTGCCGGAGACCTTGAACACAGCCACCGCTGTTTTAATTCTTCCCAAGGACACTTTCCAACCGGCACAAAAGAGATGGAGTAGGGTGCTGAGTGGCCTTGGCCAAGGTCATCCGGCAAGGCAGCCTTGGGCCTCTGAATAAGGCTCCCAGGAGAAGGAGGAGGTGGAGCTGGCTCTCCACTGCCTGCCCAGGGTGCCAATGGGGCCTGCGGTGCAGCCTGGACACAGCAGTGACATGGCATTGTGATTCTGCATTATTATGAGATGATGTGCCACAGTGGCAGGCTGCATGGGGACATGCCACAGGGAACATAGGGCTGGGGCCGGGCTCTCTGGGATGTGGGCAGTTGGATTTTGCAGGCTTCTTCAAAATTTGGAAAGACAACTTTGTTGCCATTTCTCAGGTGTTGTGCAAGCCCTTGGCTGTACATATTTTATGTAGATCTGTCTGTCTGTCTGTCTGTCTGTCTATCTTCTTTCTATCTATCTATCATCTATCTATCTATCTATCTATCTATCTATCTATCTATCTATCTATCTATCTATCATCTATCAATTATCTATCATCTATCTATCTATCTATCTATCTATCTATCTATCTATCTATCTATTATCTATCCATTATCTATCTATCTATCATCTATCTATCTATCTATCTAT
>NC_034608.1:30533300-30545808 GCF_900095145.1 Mus pahari
ATCTATTATCTATCCATTATCTATCTATCTATCATCTATCTATCTATCTATCTATCTATCTATCTATCTATCTATCTATCTATCTATCTATCTATTATCTATCCATTATCTATCTATCATCTATCTATCTATCTATCTATCTATCTATCTATCTATCTATCTATCTATCAATCAATCATCTATCTATCTAACTATCTATCTATCCATCCATCCATCCATCCATCCTTTGGTAGGTAAGTAATGAAATCACTCACTGCTTCTAGTGCTAGGGTTATGTTGGAAGTTACACGGTCGGTCTCATGAGCAGCGGCAGCATGCAGAAGAAATGAAGCTGTTATTTAGGGTGATTATAAGTGTTTGTGCTTGGATGGGAGGGTATCCTGGGGCTCGGAAGCCCGGGAGCCGCACAGTCTGGGAAGGAAAAAGGTCTCTCAGTGGAAGGGTGTACTGAGAGACAGGAGCTGAGGAACCACACAGTTTGTGGGTGTCTGTCTGTCCATTCCAGGGACGAGCCTTCGGGGCTAGAGCCTCATGTCCTTCAGTCCGCTCATCCCTGCTCCTGGTTCTGGCTCCCACAGAACTTGCTTTTTCTTTCATCTTTTCTATTTCTATCTTGTTGATTTTTATTCTAATTTCTAAAGGGTGTTATCATCTTTTACTTTACTAATATTTTAATTCTGGTCATTAAATGCTTAATTTCTTAAAGGACAGACATTTGGCTGTGGCTTCAGGTGTCCTTGTTACTCAGTGACACGTCCATCCTTTGCCCCCTTACAGTATTTTTAATGTGCTGGTTTTCTTCTTCCCACCTCAAAATGTCCTCCTTGCTTCTTACTCATTTGTCAGCAGTTTTTCCCACAGGCACAAGTGTGTCATGACTGCCAGGCATGTTTAGAGAGGGGAGTGGAGCCAGGGAAGGACCACCAGGGAAGGACCAAGGGATTGTACACTTCAGGGATTCTCCATGAGCATTGTTACAATCTCCAACATCAATTTTATAAGCTCCCATAACAACAGAGACAAGATCCTTAAAAGTTCCAGCTGTTCTTATTTATTTTTGCATTGTGTCCTCTGTTGTCTCAGCTTCGGGAGCAGTAAGCTACGTTGTTGCCATCGCTGTTACCATACCACCCTGCAGGCCTGGTGGCCAGTGACCCTGCAGTGGCTGCCTCAAGTCATCCATGGTGGAAATCACTTTACAGAAGTGATTGCAGGGGAAGGGGGGGCTTGAAGTTTTGCTTTGTAAAGAACAAAGCTACTACAGCTTAGCTTTTACCCCTTAGCAGCAATGGTGGGTTCCAAATATCTCCCCTGTTTAGCAAACTGTAGCATTGACTGGTTCATCCTTCATGTTTAAAGTTATTTATCACAGTAATCAACTCTGCAAAAAAAAAATGTTTACTATTTACCATAAAGGAAGCTATAGCAGTGAATGCAATGTATTCTACAGCATTCATAATGAGGGGTTCGTAGTTAAGGCACAAGACATCTTTTGATTACATTTGATTTTCCTAAAAAGTTAAAAATTAAATCATATACATATATCAATCATAACAAAACTAATATTTTTCTAAGCTCAATATTTTAGTCTGAAAATTATGACATTGTGAATAGGGAAAAAATATAAACAGCGAGAAGAAGACAATCACGAAGAAATGAGATAATAATCTTCAGATGAAACAATTAAATATGAATTATGACATAATCACAGGCCCCCCGATGGGTGAAGAAGGAAGCTACTGATGATATAATCATGTTTGCTGAAATGCCTGCTGCTGTGCAGCCTGAAAAGATACTCATTCCTTTGCAAGTTCCTCCAGTTGGCTTTTTTAAAACTTTCTCAAAATGTTCCCTTGGACTAGAGATTTTTGTGCTTCAATTAAGTAAAAGATACTAATATTGAGGGGACGGGAGATAGTTCCATCGTTTAACAGCTATTGTTCTTACAAACAACCTGGGTTTGATTCCCAGCATCCACGTGGAGGCTCACAACCATCCACAGCCCCACATCCAGGGAGCTGACGCCCTCTTCTGGCCTCTGAGAGAACCAGGCAGACGTGTGGTACACATACATACATTTGGGCACACAAAATAAAAGGAACAAATTAAAAACAAAGCATGTACTACTGTTGAAAGCATTTCTCAGTGTGCCAGTGCATTTTCAGACAAGAATGTTGTTCCGTTACAGCCTCGGTTCCAAGGTAGACATGCTGCACATGGTGACTCTGACTTTTACATCAAGCAGTGTAAAGTCATCACAAGCTTGTCTAAGCAGTTAGGTATCAAAAGAATTTCAAACTTGAAAATAAAATGACCCATTGACCTTAAGACTAGTACAGTTATTTGACTATAAACCATATGTATATGCATTTATCTACAGGTACCTATATTGATGTTGTTTGCTTTTGTTTTCCCAAATACTGTCCCAACCTCTGGGCCACATCTCTAACTTAAAATATACATAATATATATAATATAATATAACGTAATATGTATAACTAATATAATATAATGTATATAAATAAATTTGCATTTTAAATACACACACATATTGTGTGTATGTACGCATATGCATGTGTGAATGGCCACCTAGCAGTGAGTGGACTATCTAGGCAATCCAAACCTCAAATTTAAAGGAATGTTTAGTTTCTAGAAACAGGTAGCTGGAAGCTGAGGGAAATATTTGGAACATGTGTACACACACACACACACACACATTCATGTCTGTTTACACAGACAAAAGAATGAGAGAAACACACAGGTGTATATGCAGGACGTCCCATGCGTGTATGGAGACCACAATGGTCACTGTGCTGTGACTACAGCCTGCAGCAGGCTTAGGTGGCAAGGCGAGACACAGACGCGGCCACACTGGTGGCTCAGACTTCAGCTTACATACTGTTAATTAGTATTAGGCTATAGTCACGAACTGCTGGCATACTGCAGCACCTGTATCCCATCTGTTTGCTGCTGCTCAAATTATTGTCAATACCATTAGGTAATTTACCTAACAACTGTGCTTTGCTCTGCGATGGGTGAAAAAAAAAAAAAACCCGCATAGGCTAGCCAAGGATGGGCCTTCTGTTTATAAATTTACACGATCCCTTTAAAAATAAAACTTATTTTCTTATATTAAATGTAATTCACGGTTATTTAAGCAACGTGGGATGTATAGACTGGCTGCGGCTATTCAGTTACAACCATGGTTAAGGCCGCTGTAGCATTCGGTCAGAATAATAGTATTTCTTCGCCCGCAATTATTATTTTCCAAGGCCGAGACCCTAATGTAGTGCAATTTTGTGTCCTGGTTGTCTTGGGGTGGTGTTATAGCATAAGCATTTTCTCCTGTCATTAAAACTCTTTGTCAACAATTTTCAATGTGTATGGAACACGCCGACCTGGGGCTGCGTCTCCCTCGCCACCAGCTACACGGTCTCTTTCCACAGTTTTGAATTAAGGGGAATTTTCTAAGATTGGATTCTTCAGCAGTGGAGTTACTATGGCAAGAGATGAAAACACACCGAGGGGTCCTGGTACACTGTGTTGCATGGTTGGTCTGCCGTCTGCCTCTGTCGTCCCTCGATGGGACGACACTTCCCATCCCTACACCTGGTGTTTGGGAGACTTCTGATCTGCAAGGCTGGCCTGTTTAGGGTGCAGTTCGTAGACAGGGCCTCCCCATGTAGCTGAGGAGATCCCGGCGTCCTGGGTTGATCGGGTGGAGGCCTGGGTGGGATTCCAAGGTCTTGCTGTGCTTCATTTCCCGGTGACGTTGCCCAGAGGGCAGCAGGTTCGGCAGGAGAGTTGCTCCTAATGGTTTATGATGACAGAGCTGGCACCTTTTTATGCAATTACAGCCCCGACTTACTCATTATTTTCTACTTAGCTTGATCTGTACTTCAAACAGGCATAGTGTATAAAGCCGACACGATGTGTGCGTATAATGCCGGTGGCCCCGCCCACCCTCAGCACCTATGCAGGTAATACCTCCTAATAAGCCAGGGAGGCAACTGCCTAATCAAGGCATCTCTTTGTTTAATCGTGTTGTGTGTTGGAGGTCAGAACTGTTGTAACAAAAACATCTATCTCGGGGCTTTTTAGAGGAACCTGTTTAAAAAAGGTTAAAGTGGGTAATTAGTACACCCTCATTTACAACTCCTTGGCAATAAGAATTGCTTTTCAACGGACCATTTATCCATGATCCGAAGCGTCACGCTGCGGGCTTCTTGACTAGGTCAGGAAATGTAATTAATAAATGATAGGATTATTTATGGTTCACGGTGCCAGATTAAAAACACAATGATCTACAGAACAGGCGAACGCCGTCCTCAGAGGCAGACTCCCACTCTCTGATCCTCGGACTGAACTGTCATGTCACCTGACGAGGTGATCTCCACAGCTGTCTCTGTGTTGTGCTCTGCTGGGGATTGAGCCACCGGGAAACAGCCTAGCTTCATGGCATGCTCAAGATGCTTAACTGTGGCTGGGGAGTAGGAGCGTGTGTGTGTGTGTGTGGGGGGGGGGTACTGTGTCTTCCTGTCCCACGGGGACTCCTACCCCTAAACATGGTTTCTGAGTACGAGCTAGGGCTCATATTAAAACCGTAATAAAAATGAGTTTGAAGGATTTGGGGAAAGGTTTCTCAAAATCAAAACATGTTTGGCCCAAGGTGGATACCCCTTTGTCTCATGCCCTTTGCTTTCCAGCCTTCTCTGAGTCTGTACACGTTCAGTCTTTTCTGACCAATGCTGGACCTGGACGGGGCTCTGTCTTCTTCTGTTCTCCATAGTGGTGAGGTTGGAAATCAGTCTGTGAGATTTGTGTATTTTCCTCTGGTCATACCTGGTGGTGGGTACCTGGACCAGGTGCCAGGCACTCTCCTCTGCAGGCTCTCGGTTGGCTACCTGCCGTGATTTTCCCCGCATGTCTTCATGCCACTCCTGGAAAGGGAGGCTGATGTTAACAAACCTCAGCAGAAAACATGGGCTGGCAAGCTGGTGTTGTGTCCAACTCCTGCCCCACTGTCCCGTGTGAGGCCCCTGTCATAGCTGGTGCTTCTTGCTTGTGTGACACACCATAGAGTGAGGGATCTGCGAAGTTCTTTCCTTCCCCATCAATGATGACTAACAGTGGGTGCCAGTTTCGTAGGATCTAGAATCATCTAGCAGACAAACCTGTGGATAGATATGTGAGGAATTTTCTGGACTAAGCTAACTGAGGTGGGAAGACCCACCCTAAGTAAGGGTGGCTCCATCCCATGGATAAGAGTCCCAGAGTGAACAAGGAGGGGGAGTGAGTTAAGCACCAGCCCGATCTCTCTGTGTCTCACAACCGCTGATGCTGTGGGACCAATCATGACTCTCCTGCCACAGTGGACTGTACACCCAAGCTGTGAACCCAAACAAGCCCTTCCTTCCTTAAGCTGCTTTTCATCCGTTATCCCATAACCAGCACATACGTTTAGTCTCTAGATTTTGCAAAGTCAGAAACATATGCTTCTTGCCTGCCTTACAGGCAGCATGATGCTGAAGTGGCACGGAGACAGAGGCCCAGTCCTGCTCCCACCCAGACAGCCTAACTCGGCATTAACTACAATGGTCACTGAGATGCTCGGTTGGCAGCATTGATGTCACAGTCAATGTCCTGGGTCCCCTAAGGGACGGGGGACTGAACACAGTGCTCTTACAAGTGACCTTCAGAAGCCCTAACTGAGCCTTGGGGGCAGTGGTGGCAGGCGGAGCTCACTGCATCTCGCACGTGCCCCTGGGACACCAAGGTCACAGAACTGAGAAGTATAGCTGGACACGTGCAGGAACTCATGCACTGACGATCACGGTTGGGTTGGTCCAACAAGGGTCGCCCAGGCTTGTTTCTTATTAGTCATAATAAAGAGCAGTGTCCCAAGGCTACAAGGTGGCACGACAAAGAACTGTCACCTTTAAGTTCGCTAGTTTGCAGTGGGTTGTCATAGCACCTGGGAAATAAATATACATCCCTGAAAGTGATGTCGGCTAGTGAGAATGAAGCTGTGCGATACCATCACAAAGCAGCCATAGAGTGGGGTTTTCTGTCACTCGGGAACAGGAGAAATGTTTGCTAACCATGCATAGGGTAAAGGGACAATACACATGCTTTATAAGCTCATTACAAAAGGACTGCAGTACCCCAGAAGTCTTTTCTAAAGAGATGTCTATCTACCTAGCATTGTGAATGAATGATCATCAGAAGAATGCAAATTAAAAACACAGGCTCATCTACCACTCCAGAAGCATAATTACCACAGACAAAAGTCTTAGGATGTACAGGCAGGGAACTGAGTCACAGGAAGGTAGAGGTCTGACCCAGTGGACAGTAGGGTGTGAAATAGCCTCTCTGGGAGCTATGGTTGTGATGGGCAATTTTGGTCAGAGCCTGTATGGTTCAGTGTGACACAGGGTGGATTCAGGAGAGTCATTGTGTTAGAGGGTGTGTCACGAAGGCAACAGTCATTCAGACCTTAAAACTTCTCACCACAAAAAACTGCTAAGTGTATGAACATGTCTATGCTAATTAGATTGATTAGCTATTCCTCGATGCTAATTAGCTTAATTAGCTATTCCTCAAAGTATCTGCATCCAAACCACACATTCCACATGGTTAACATGTACAATTCACTTTCTTCTTGGCGTCGATTAGCAAATAGGTTTTCTGAGCATCCTTTGAGTACAACTTCCAAGTGACAGAAAACAATGACAATGTTCTGTATGGACTAGAAAGGCAGGACAAAGGAGGAGGTTCGGGAAAAAATCCCAGAGCGTTCTGGAGGAGGAAGGAAGCCGAGGTGAGAATTTGAGATCTCTACCATGGGTGCTCTGAGCCTCAGAATCTAAATCCCTTCCAGTTCTGGATACAGAAAGCCCATGCAGACAAGTGCATGTGCCGGTGCCCAGGGCTCTGCAGGTCAGACTGTCAATCCTGATTCTCCTAAGGTGGCAAGGATAGCCTTCCCTTAACTCTCCCACTGGCTACTCTCCTGGAGACTCTGCTGGGTGTGAAGGGATGACTTGAGCCAGATTTTTACTTATTGGATTCTCTTAGATCCTCAGGTCATGAGACATGAGGGCAGCTCTTGCTTGTGGGACTATAGATCTGTTGTTTTTCTCCACCACCAGGTGACAGGTCCAAGTGACCCAGATCATCTTTAGGTACCCGAGGCTTCCACCAGACTTCGAAACCCATGACTTAGTGTTCCTGATGGCCCCCAGCTATGTATTGTAGGATGTGTCTATAAAAATGAAATTTTCTTGGTGGAGAGATGACTCAATGGTTAAGAGCACTGAATGCTCATGGGACCAGAGGACAAGCAATCACATCACAGCTTCTAACCACCTGTAAGTCCAGTGCCATGGGATTTGATGCCCTTTTCTGACCTCTGCAGGCACTGGCATGCAGGCAAAACACACATACAAATGAGGTAAAAATAAATATTAAAAAAAAAAAAGAATTTAATCTGCTTGAGGCAACATTCAAGGGTTGACAAGTGGCTTCTCTTTTGAGAGACCCAATTCTGCATTTTCTCGTTAGCCTTGCTTGTGAGATTGGGATATTGCTCCTGGCATCTTTGTGGTCATCTTATAGTTTGTAGTTCATATATAGGAGACAAAGGGACACCCACTGTGCCTCTTAAGACCCATCACTGGAACTGATCTGTAGAGCAATGAGGCTCTGGGCAAGCACGTTTATTTCACCATCAGTGTTTTAAATCGGTGCTTGCAGAATGTTCCTAGAGAAGCTGTAACCACTCAACCCTCTTACCAAGCCACACGTTGGAAGGAAGCTTGGGCAAACACTTCCTGCAGGAGGGGTTGGCTATGTGGTGTTGCCAAATTCACCCCAAGTTGATGAGATGAGGGAAGATCAACATTTATGTATTTACCAGTTCTCAAGGTTCAAGGATCAAACCCTGCTGCTGCCCACACAAAGCCTGCCCCTGTTCCCTCGCACTGCCTGCCCACGACCCTGCACAAGTTGGCAGCTCCTTTCTTTTTTGGTTTTGTTTTTGTTTTTGTGACAGGGTTTCTCTGTCTAGTCCTGGCTGTCCTGGAACTCACTTTGTAGACCAGGCTGGCCTTGATCTCAGAAATCCGCCTGCCTCTGCCTCCCGAGTGCTGGGATTAAAGGCGTGGGCCACCACACCTGGCACCAGCTCCTTTCTTGTATGTAAGAAGCACAAAGTGTTCTGCCCCAGCGGGGCTGGGAATCACAGGCGTTTTCCTGTGAGGGAGCAGTGGCACCTGATTCTGAATTATTCAGGTCGAAAGTATACATTTGTGAAGCTCACATCAATTTTTAATCTTTCTGACTTGTTGGGATTTTCACCAAGTTTATCCATTAGCTCCTTACCCAAATAGGAATGGCAGCTGGAGAAATAAAATTAGAGTATCCAATCGCATTTTTTTTTTTAAGTTTCTGGTAAATGGTGGCTGCTGATGCAAATGACCTTTGATGAGAATGGGAGATGGGGGTTACCACACTCTGTTCTAGGCAGTTGATGCTTTGATAGCTGCAAGGACAGTGGAGTGAAAAAGACTTGTAGACTACTTTTTTTCTTTTTGTTAGATATATAATCCTAAAGTATTCTGTGCTGGCTATTGAGGTCCACTTCCTAGTCCATATCATGAAAGAGAAGAATCTTTGTTAAGAAGCACGAGAGTAGAATATCTTAGCCATGCATGATTGCTGGAGTTAGCTGGGCTGAACTGAATGATGCGGGCATTTATAGATCTTACAGTGTGTTGGGACAGAAAGGTAATGGATCCACACAAGTTCTAAGAAAGGAGACGAAACAACATGAAATCATCATCAGGTTTTCCTGAAGTATTTTTTCCTCCCTTCAGCAGAGCCTTCCCATGTGATTCTGAGATTCCGCAGACAGCATGCTGTGTGACGTTGGCAGCTGTGACCTTCTCTAGTGCAGGAGGGGGAAGGGCCAGCTGGATGGCTCCACTGTCCACTGTTTACAAACGTCAGGTGTGAGAGAGTCATTCATGTTCCATCCCAGATGCTAAGCCTCTGCTATTATCCAGGTTCCAAGGTCACTGGTGGAGGGCAGCATGGAGTGAAACCGAGTTACTCTAGCCCATGGACAATCCTGGGCTCTCTGTCTATCCAGAAGCTAGCTTTGTGGTGGGAAGCTCAATTCTGTCAATTAAGGCAGAACACCTGCTTTTTTCTCTGATTTTTCAGTAGATTTACATTTTGAGGAGCAAAGCAGGTGCTTGAATTTTGTAGCATTATAATGAAATGGAAAATTGTCAATGTCACTGGAGTGATTGAAAAATTTCCAAAATGACATTGAATTTATGAAATATGATGAGGTTGAGGCCCAAATTCTAACCCAGCTTTCTGGAAAAGGTTCGACCAGAGAGAGAGAGACTTCTGACAGAACCTGGAGAGGCTTCACGGAGAACCAGCACCCTCAGCCACCCCAGGAGAAATTTAAAAACCAGAGCGTCAGGATGCAATTTTATGCAGCATGTTTAATCCAGCGTTTGTGAATAGCAAATTGCCAGGGCCTCTCAGGCACGCTATTCTATCTGCGATTCCAGAGCCAGGAAGAGGTGCGGGGAATTGCAGCAATTACAGGCCCATCTCATTGATTAACGCCGATTGCAAAATAGTTGCGAAAATATTGGCATTGCAGCTTCAGTCTGTTAGACCTAATACCTCCGTGCCAATCAAACCCGTTCTGCCAAAGGAAGGTACTGAAACAAGGTGGCAGAGCCATCTGTGACCCTCGGGCAGCTCTAGTTGGTGCCCTCTTACCAGCCTCGTCACTTTACCTCTCTCAGCAGCCATGACACATTGGCTTAATCACAAGGCACAGGGACAGATGAAAATGCTACATGCTTTGGTGAGTTGCAAACCATTAGATCTCATGGTCCAGTTGCATCCCATGGTGAACCCTGGGAAAGCCCGAGACTGGATGATATCTTCCTGGAAAGGGCATAGTCAACCTGCAGCCCTTGGCTGCATGTGTGCCAAGAAAGCTATGACTGTCTCAACCCACTCGTTGGTCACTAGGTCATGGGAAAGGTTGAGCCCTCCTGGCTAAGCACATGGTAAGTCCTCTGAAGTGTTGGTTGCAGTTAGCGTGCACCAATCGCTGTGTGCAGCTTCAGATGACTGAAGAGGGTTCACTGCTGGCTCTCTGTATCCATGACGGCGACCACCTTCCCAGTGTGAGCTGGGTGCCAGACTTCCTACCCACACATTGCATACAACCTCACTGTGGCCCAGTTCGTGGGGACGGGTACTCTCTAGTTACAGAGGAACTCTCCGAGGCTCAGGCAGGGTTTGAGACTTGCTAAGGTCACAAGGTTTGGGTGTGGACGATCTAGAATTTGGACTGAGGCTCTCGGATTACCCACAGGGCATCAGTGCAGTACTAGGCGCCTACCACATGCAGGTCTTCTGCCTGACACACACAAGCCTTGGGCTCTGGGGATTGAAATGATTTATTTCATTTTTGAATGAATGATTTGGCTAAGGTTGTCTTCAGACTCTTGCGAGCACAACCATCCCAAGGGAAGTCTGTGGCTCTTGCTTGCTAATGCTGGCCACTTAGAAATTAAAACAGAAATGAAGTATTTGTTAAGAGTGCAACCCTAGCTCACATTATGGTAACTGAACTTTGGGAATACTAACTTTCTCACCAATGAGACAGGTGTGGCGCTTCACACCTTTTGGGCTAGCGGGCTTTCTTCTTAGTCTGTGGCAAGACTGCTCTAGCTGATGTAATAGAAGGAAGCCAGCTAAGCATGGGGCGATTCGATGCCCTCTGGGTGATGCAGGGATGGAACATGGAGCTTGCTCACCCTCCTCAGACCTGTTGTCCCGAGTGGCTTTGCTGCCAGCAGGGTTTTCAGTGCCGTGCCTCGTCCCTGAGAAAATTCCTCCACGGGATGATGTGGGACGTCTCATGTCTCCGGTTCCCCACATAAGGTTCAAGATGCCCCATATACCTCCCTTGGGAAGTCTTGGGTCCTGGGAGGATCTCACAAGGTGGTAGTTCATCTTCAAGGATAGAAGTCTGGGGTTAAGCCCTTCCCAGAACAATGCAAAACTGCCAGGCTAGGCCAAGATGGTGGCTTTGAAAGTCACCCATGCCGGCGTGGGAGCGTCTCATTAGGTTGTTAAGGAGTGCCTGGCTGAAAACTGAGGAAAGCCAAGAGTGACCCTGCCTGGCCCCCCTGAGATGTCCTGGTTTTCTCTCCAACCCTATAATCTTTGGGGAACCAGCCTAGTGTTCATGTGAAGCTTGTGCGTGGGTGGTTTGGGGTGTTTTGTTTTTACCTAGTGCATCATGGGGCCACAGTTTGGGGAGGTTTCTAAGCCAGTAGGGATCTCTCTACCCACTGGTGCTATGTGTGGATTCTAAGAGGTGCTAGTGAGAGGAAGGCCAGCAGGGTCTGCAGGGAGTCACAGAGAAATGTGGCAGAGCTGTGGAGGAACATGAGGGAAGACATACTCAGAGCTTTCGTGGTAAGAGGAACAGCCCAGAGGACAGCAGGTGATGGCGTTGCCAGCTTGCTCAGTGGAAACTTTGTAGGTACACCTGGAAACATTGTTAAGCCTGCCTGCGTGCTCTGGGCGGGGCTGAGCTATCTTCCCCTGGAAACCTCTGCTAGTCCTGTCTTTTCTCCTCCTTGAGCAGATGGGCAGGGAGACGGACAGATTCTTCATGAGACACTGCACGAATGGTACTTCATCCCAGTCACAGCCTCCTCCCCCAGGAAGCCTGCTTCATCCTCATGTCAAGGGCCAGGAAGTGAGGCAGGGGCTTGTCTGCTGCATGGAGGGTCAGGGCCACCTTTTTATTTAGTTTAAAGGTGCTCTGAGTTTCAGTACTCACCCCTCAGAGTAAGGCTTTGCCAGGGTCAAGAGCTGCCTGGCCCTGGCTCACTGCCTTTCTTAGTAGGGCACATGGGAGGGGACATAAGGGAACCGTCAGCGGGGCAGGGCATCTCAACCAAGTCAAGGCTAAAAGCTCTAATATGGGGGGAAAAAAACCTCCCAGTTCTTTCTCATGCTGTAGAGACTGAGCAGACCGGACAAGGGCAAAAGCAACAGGCACGGGCCCTGACCGTCCTGGACAAGGGTCATCTGGATTTGGGATTCTATCTCACTTTGTTTGATGTTTCATTAATATTAAGCAAAACATCAACTGTATGAATCATAAGACTTCTTCATCCTGTAGTGTGCTCTGCTCAGAGGGAAATAGTTTCGACCTGTGTATGTGTGGTGTAGTGTGGTGTGGTGTGTGTGTGTGTGTGTGTGTGTGTGCTGATATTAGAATGATCTGGTAATTTACAGACTCCATGGGATGCGCATACCATGGTGGCTGTACATGAGTAGATGATGGTGATGGTGGTGGTAATGATGATGAAGAAGAAGAAAAAGAGGAAGAAGAAGAAGAAGAAGAAGAAGAAGAAGAAGAAGAAGAAGAAGAAGAAGAAGAAGAAGAAGA
>NC_034608.1:30546478-30564064 GCF_900095145.1 Mus pahari
AAAAAAACCAAGCAAGCCTTGATCTCCAGTCTTTTATTCATTTTTTATTGCTGGAAATTTTTACTCTTTTCTTCTTGTGGATGACAAACCCCAATAGGGAGGCTACATTTGCTCAGCCCTGCCCTGCTCAGCTTCATGAGATGATGAGCTCTCAGATGGTGACTTGTTGGTTTTTTTCTGCCATCTTGTTTGTGGATCTCTGGGGGCCTGTGTCAGTCACTGAATATGTGATGGTGTTGGTGATGGAGTAGCTGCTGACCCTAGGTCTCATCTCCTTGATTTTTCCTTGGTCTCTTGTTGCCACCCTCTCTGGGCTGTCTTTGACATGGAGGGCCTTATGGAACTGGCGTCTCTAACCCTGATACAGACTCTGTCCCAGTGGCCTACCTTGGTGTTGATGCTATTGATGCACCATGTCTGTTGCTTTCTTTGAATCACAGTACTGTTTTTCTAACCTTCTTGCTAATGATCTTGCCGCTGACATGAGGCTCCTTGAACCACTCCCACCCACTCAGCTGCCCACCGTACCAGGCTTGGTGTTGATACTAGGCTCAGAGGAGGTGGCATTAGATGGAGCTTGAGGCATGTGGGCGCTGGGTTTTGGTCTTACTGGCCTTGGCTGTGGAGATCATGGGAGTGGTGATAGAGACTGGGGTCAGAAGCAATGGTTGCAGCTCATTCCAGGGTGTGATGAAAGCTAGGTTGGCAGTGGGGTTACTCTGGGCTCCCTGAGGCCTGCTCTTTGCTCGGGCAGAGGGTATAGACATGTGGCAGTATCTGTTTAACCATGGATCTTGTGTCTACAGAATACTTCCCTTTGATCACAGTCATGCCGATGCTGAATTTTGTTAGTGCTACAATCTCATAGACATTTAAGTGAAATTGAGCAGGGTTTTGTATTTATGCCTGACCTTTTGTCTTAATTTTATACTTAAAATGCTTTCTCATCTTCAGAAAGAACTGTGTGGTCCTCAATAATGCTGCCACCTCTGTACCTTCAGGTGAGAAACCACTTCCAGTCACACATGTACAGGTGTTTGTCTTTTTCTGTTTCCATTTGCCTTCTAACTTTGTGTTTGGCATCTTTACATAGAAGAGAATGACAGGCACAGGGGAGGGGAAAATCCATTTTCCTCCTGCATCGCTAGATTCACAGCTGAGGCACCTCTAACAAAAGGTGAATTAGCAAGAGGGGGACGTGCACATTCAACTACCTCAAGCTTCACGCATCACAGGAACTTTCCAAAATGAAGACCTGAAGACACAGGAAACCAGAGCAGTTTGAGCTAAGGTGATGACTGGAGACTTGTGGGAAAGTCCAGTATGTCACATGGTGTGATGCCACATGGTGTGACCAGAGGTAGCAAAGCAAAATTGTGGGGGTTGCGGGCTTGGTGCCAACTGGGAACAGCCTCTTTTTTGTCCCCAGATATGCAAGGCAGACATGGTCCATTCTTCTGGGCTCAGGGTATGCACCTCTGGAGTGGAAATCTCTGAACCTGGTTCTGCTGATCCCTCAAATGCCAATGACCACGATCAGGGCTATGTATCCTGAACCCTTCCCCTAGACTTTCTGTCAAGAAGATTCTCTCACTCTCCACTACAAGATGATTGGCTAAATGTTTTCTAGCTGTTTCCGTTAGTGCATTCGTGGTTTTCTGAGTTTATCTTTTTTGCAGTAGGACAATGGGTATTGACTCTATGAATTGGCACGGACTACTCTTGAGTTGGCCCATGTTCCCCTCATTTGGAAAGTCTGCCTTTATCGAAGGCACCATATCCCATGCTGCACTGCTCTGCCTTTCGGTCTCTCTCTTAGTCCAATTACTTATTCTGTTGTGTTTTGACCACTGGTATTTATCAAGTGTTCTTTGGACATGTCATGCTGATAATTAGTTTGTACTTACAACCATTTTTCCTATATGTTTTTTCTCCTAGATGAATCTTACATTTAACTTGTAAAATTTCTTTAAAATTTCCATGTAAATCTTTCCAGTGCCATGGTCTGGGTGCCAGTCTTCTTCCCGACCTCATGCCACCCCTGTGGGAGCTCTTGCCTCAGCTGGGCTCTCAGGGAACACAGGCACTTGTCATTTCTGCTCACACTGTCTATTTCATTATTTCCCCTTTGCTATGGCCACATACCTGAGCAGACATACTTAAGAGAAAAAGAATTTATCTGGGCTCATAGTTTGAGGGTGAAGCCTGTCATAGCTAGATGTGAGGCAACTGGTCACATTGCATCTGTGGCCAGGGAGCCGAGAGACATGGATCCTGGGGGATTAGCTGTTTTTTTTCTGTTCCTCTCTTTTATTCAGTCCAGGTCCCCAGTCTATGAGGTGATGTCACTCAAGTTCAGAGTGGGTTTTGCCACCTCATTTAAGCCCTTCTGGAAACATTCTCAAAAATATGCCTAGAAAAATATGTTCTGAATGTTTCTAAATCCAGTGACATCGTCAAGGAAGATTGGCTGTCACACTGCCTGCCTTGGACTCTCTTCCCAGTTAGCACTGACTTCCACACAGTATGGGTTACCATTGACTTCCAAGTGGCTCTTCCTGTTCGCCTGCAGAGCTTGGCTCAGTGATATCAAGCTGACTCTGGACCTGGGGCCTGGGTGCTCACTGATTGAGCTCCGTAGGGTAACTCCTGGTATGGACAGACAGCCTGGAGAATTGTCCTCAGGAAGGTCAGACAGGAAGCATCTTGTGGCCATGGCCGTGAAGTCAACAGAAGACGTTCTCACATGAGGCATAATGGCAAAGGATTGGCTCTCCATGGGCAGCAGCAAGTTAGGGATTGGCCACCAGAATTCTACAGAGCTGACCTGCACAGAGAAGGGTAGGTGCCACAGAGAAGCACAGATTCCCACACACAGGCTGTGGAGACTAGATGCCCAGTACCATTGCTGAATCCGATGTGTGAGAGTGGGTAAGAGTACGTGCATGTGTGTGTGCATGTGTGCATACCTGTGTGTGCATGTGTGTGTAAGTAAGCAAGTGCGTGCGTGTGTGAGAGTTTGAATAGGTGTGCATGGGTGTGTACATGTGTGTGCACCTGCGTGTGAATGGGTGGGTTTGCATGTGAGTGTGGGTGTGTGCGTGTGAGGGGCATGTGGGTAAGCATGTGGGTGGTATCTGACATGTATGCCTGCTCTGTGGTTTGGGATGACCATCCACCTCTGTTTCTCTCTCAGGCCAAATATTCAAATTCAAATCCCCCCCTCCCCATTCTCTCTGAGATGAGATGCCTCAGCCATTAGAAAACTGAGCTAGTGTCTCTAGTCTGTCACATATACTTCTTTCTGAGTCTTGAATGTCTGTGTGGCTCTTGACAGAGCACTGACTGGCTGAGGCTCCTCCTGGGCTCCTAGAATCGGCCTGGCTTCCAGGAACTTTAGGTGTTTGACGTGAGTCTGTTTGACATGAGTATGTGCTGTGTTTCTCGCTGGAGGCAACAGTAGGCTAATATTCATTTTATGATTGTGTCACATGGAGAGTCCAGAAAATTGACCTTTGACACATAGCAAATGGTAACAAGGCTTCAGAGGGTGCTGGTACTCACTGCCCAATCCCTGGGATATGCAGGAGGTCCCTGACACCCTTGTCCCTGTGACAACTCACATGGCTCTCTCGTTCTCTTTGCTATGGTGGTTGCTGAATTTCTTCACCTGCCTTCTGCTCTCAGTGAGTTTGAAATGTGAAGTACTTGGCCTCCAGCCTTCTCATGGTGACACGTGATGCCATCAGCCTTCACAGAGAGTGAGCCCAGCTCCCCTACAGGACCATGGATACAGACACCCCCCCCCCCTCCACTGCAGAGTGAGCTCTCAGGCATCGGAATTTCACAAGTCCCTTTTTGTTGTTGATGTTGTTGTTCTGGGAAATATTCAGAGCTGTTTGACTTTGGGCAAAATTGAGAAACATCTCGAAGTACATTAGCTCCAAGGCCACCTCACTTCACACAGCTGAAAGTGTCACCCAGGTCTAATTAAACCATTGATTTGAAGGGAAAAAAAAAAATGCCCAGAAGACTGCCAAACATGACATGTCCCTGAGTTACGGGGCTGTGTTCCAAGTCCGCCCCCACATGTGCTCTTACCTCACAGCCCCCAGCTACAGGCAGCAGGAAGCCATGGTCTTCTGCAACCCTGACTCTCTTGGCAGGGCTCCATATGAATCAGTGCTGTGATGTTTAAAGGACTCTTGGTGTTCTGTTCCTGTGAGTGTGAGTCACCACCCTTAAGGCTGTGACACCGAAGCAGAGCCCCCTCCTGCTCTGCTCAGTGGTCGCTGCATGGAACCCAACTCCAAGGCATGTGGGAGCTTGGTATCTTTATGGTTAAACCTGGTTCCTACAGGACCACTCCACACCAACGTTTCCTAGTGATAGATCCAGGAAGGACTCTCTCCATCTCCAGACTCTTGTATTTAGCACTGGGGTAATAAACACATGAATTACCCCTAGGACTCGCAGAAGGGACAGGAGTGGGATAGTCATGGGCCTGGGGGCTCCGGTGGTATCACCCCCTATGATCTCCCACTAGGCTCCAGATTCTGCCTATCATAAGGCCGATTCTGGCTCAAGTTCCCATGGTTGTGGAATTTCAGCAAACACTCTTATTGCCTGCAGAGACTAGCTTGGATCACAGTCTCTTTTTGTCTGAGGCAGCAAGAGAACCACACTCTAAGAAGATCAAGTCTTTGTGTCCCTTCAAAGCCACCCTGTCGATGTGTGTGTGGATGTGTGTGTGTAGATATGCTTTGTATGTACCATAGTGTGGGGGGGATAGGTGGGGGGGGTCAGAGGACAACTCTGTGAAGTTTATTCTCTCCTAAACTTTACAAGGTTCCAGGAATTGAACTCAGTCACCAGGCTGTGTGTCAAGTGTCTTTGCCTGCCCCATCTGACCTGCCCCAACTTAATTTTTGAGACAGGTCTCTTATTTCACCCAGAGCCCACTTTTGTGACTAGACTGACTGGGAAGTGAGCTCTAGAGTTCACGTTCTCCACTACACCCCCACCAGCTCTGGGGTTATGGATGCAGACCACCACACCCAGCTTTTCTGTGGGTGCTGAAGTTCGAACTCAGCACCTCATACTGCATAGCAAGCACTTTACTGTTTTCCATCTGTGCCTGGGGTACCTTGACCTTGGGAAGGGGTCTTACACAGCCCTTTCCATGTGTGCCCTTACACTCAGTGGCTATTTTCCTTCTAGCATCCCCACAGCAGCCCTTTGATACTTGAGGAATTCCAGGCTCTGTAGCTCCATAGGCATACGGCACACACAGCTCATGGGAGGAGTTGCAAGCATGATTCCCGAGAACAGGGAGGTTACAGAGGCTCAGCAGAGCTGTGCAGCTGGTACCCTCGGTGAAAGGAGCTGCCCAGGGGGACTGGGCAATCCAGTGGAGAGGTGTCTAGGGGCCAGCCACTTTTCTTATCAGGAGAAGTCCATTTTAAGCTGTTCTGGTGTCATTGCAGAGCTGTTTACTGGGTATAGACCTCAGTAGAAACATGTGAAAGTATTGGCCAGTGTGGGGCCAGGCTCAACCCTGCAGAGCCAGGGTTGCCCTCTTAGCGCTACCAGTAACTGAGGCACAGGACAGAGAATAGAAGGCTTCTGAAGGACACAGGTAAGGTGGGTCACACTGAGACACACAAGTGTCATAATCTAGACCAGACTTAATTCTGGCTACATTGGGGCTATATCTACTGAGAAGGTGCTTGCGAGGGAACCAAAGTGTCACGTGGCACATGTCATGTGGCACATGTCACGTGGCACATGACACTTATAAGAAGCATCTGCCCACTTTTCTGGTCAATTCCAGTGTGCATGTATGTCTGGACCATAGCTTCAGCTTTCCTTGTATACTTTTCTCCAAACCCAAGGCAAGGCAGCATGACACGTTTGAATGCCAGGTTCCTAAATGCCTATCAGACACTCTCAGAAGGCCAGGTTTAGGAACTCTGAACTCTTATGCAACTTTGTGCGGCATATGCAATATTGGGGGAAGCAAGCTCAAAGCTTCAATAAGATTCTCCATCAGTTTCTGACTGCCTCCTCCCAAGTTGTACAGAATGTGCTCTAATGGGCCAAGCTCTTGATACAACAGAAGTGGGGGGGTCAACATGGAAAGGTGTACTTTACCTGCCCAACTCCACATAACAACCCCAAGGTTACAGCTGGGAACGTCAGCGTGGGTCAGGAAGCAGGGGTGTGGGGAGGGGTCCAGGGTGACTGTTGCTGTGTGCCTGCTTGGCCAGAGGTACCATTGGATACTTGCCCAACTTTAGACGTCACCATGGAGGCTTTTGTAAACGAGGCTAACATGGTTGAGTGGGTGAGCTGTGTTCAGGCAGATGTCTCACTCTGAAGTGGGTGTGCCCGACCTCTTGAAGGCTGTAAGAGAAAAAGACTGACCTGTTTCCAAGAAGGAGGAGTTCTGCCACCGACGGCCTTGGACCTGAGTTACAGCAAGAGCAGTTTCTAGATCTCCAGCTGACTTCAGTCCTACCCACCTCCAGGAGCACACGCCTCACTGCCCCAAAAGACAAACAACCTCGGCAGATGGATGCATGCAGATAAATGTCTCCCTAGATAGACACCTGTAGATGACAGGTTTGAACCTCTATCTGTATGGATAAACAGATGCAGGGTTACATACTCACATTTACAGGAGTGGTTCTCTTTCCTGACTAACAAAGGACCCCACTTCCCTTAGTAACATTTACTTGGTAAACACCAAGTTCTACATTTTTTTGCACACTAACTCTCAAGCTTGTTCTGTGACCTGGGTGATGGCCCCAGCAGAGCTGTGCCTCCAACGTCGAAGAAAATAGGTCAGTTTGGACCCTGCCTTCCTTTCTCAAGAGTCTTGTTATGTGTGGAGCCCCCACCACCTTGTTTTGGTGCCTTCTTGCTGGGTTTCCTTAGGCTACAGTTTGTTCCGGCAAGGCTCCAGGTGTCCACGGATATCCCACACTGCGCTGAATTTCTGTGAATATCCCTTTCATCTTTCCCCAGATCTGTTTCCAGCCTATGAGATTTTGGCTCCTGCTTGGCCTCAGAGTAACTGCTGGTGTTCTTCCTCTTGTGCTGGCAGAAGGGTGGCATCCCAGGACAGTGGGGTCTACTTGACTTTACAGGATGTAGAGCAGGCTAGCTGCTTCTCCTGAAAGGCTCACTCTCAGCTTGGCATGGCTTTAACTGCACAACAGCCCCCCAGAGCTCTCTTCCTGGCCAGAGAACTTGGCAGAGCCTGTGCCCCATGGGGAGGCGAGGGGCCCTTGCTAACCTCTTCTGTCAAGCAGGCATCTCCAGCTCTGCTCACCTCGTTGACCATGCACTTGAGCCCACTCTCCCATCATCATCCAATTACATCCTGAATGACGAGGGGGCAGAGTAGAGCCTTAGCACACACAGGAAGCCAATCCGAGTCCCTGCTCTACTGTGCCCATCTGGAGAGCAGCCAGCCCCAGCCACCGCTCGTGGAGCTGTCTCCTAGCTTAGTCTCGGTCCATTATTGCTCAGAACACTTGGACTATGAGCAGCGTTGGCAGTCACTGTGGGTGCTAGGATCGCTCTAAACCTTGTATCTGATGTTCTTGGACTGGCCGGAGCATAGCGATGTATGCAAGGGGTGCCCTGAGGCTGGGTCTTACAAGGGTGAGAGTTTGATCTGATGCAACCAAGGTTATCAGAAATGGCTGCTGGGCTGCACCGGGAATGTATGCAGACTGGTACAGGCAAGAAACCACATGCCTTTAAGGGTCGTGGGTGTCCTAGATGTATCATTGTTTCATGCAGCCTCAATAAGCACCTTCCAACCCGCGTCGGGGACATTTATTTCTATTTGGTCCAATGACATTGCTGTGGAGGAGTGTACACGTATCCTGTCCAGCACAAGAGGAAGAAGGCCGGTCTGCACACAGCTTTCTTAGCCTTGAGGAGCCCAGTGAGGTGGCTTTGTGTGATGTGGACAATGTGAAGCCTGTTCTATCCCTCCCTTGTTCACCAGGATTCATTCTCTTGGCATGGTCCTGATACCCACATCTGTGTTCCTTAGGATTTACAAGCTGCAAGTTAGAAAAACCAGAACCAGGCCATTGAAGCTGAAAAGAGGTTTTATTTGGAGCTGAGTCTAAGATTTTGAGGAAGACTGATAGCAGGGCAGTGATGGGGAGCCTGGGCAGGGGAGAGCAAGCACTCCACAGGATGCTCAGAGAAAAGAAGCTTAGGCTCTGTTTGTCACGACTTAGGTATTCACAGGAGTCCACCACTCTCAGCTCAGAGTCACGACACAGAGATTTGACAGCATCAGTGCTGTCAGGGTAGAGGCGTTGTCAAGGTCTCCATCCTTAGTGATGGGGACTTTATTGAGTCAGTCCCAGGCTGTGTGAGGAGGAAGAGAAGGCCAGGGGCCTGTAAGGGGCATACCAAGGTCATGGTTGGACATGCAAGTAGGCAAGGCCAGGTCACAGTCCAGCACCTAGCTCAGAGCAGCAGGGACCTTTGGGTGTCATGTTTGGTGAGGACTAGTAGGGACAAATAGCAAAAAATGAAGATTAAAACGAGTCAGAGAGAAACCCAAGGTGAATTATCCTGCAGTCTCGCCAGAGAAGGCCAGAAGGTAAAGTGAGCAAGAGAAACATTGTTAGTGCAAAACAGAGTAGCCACGGCTGCAGTCCCAGGCTCCCTGGGCTCTCCATCGTGGGGGTGGTGACACATTGCTCTGGACTTCTGCATGGCCTTTCCAGGATGCGTTAGAGACAGAGTTCTCTGGTAGTGGCAATGAGCTGTTAACCTGGGAGAGAAACAACTTCCCCTTGGTCTGTGTGAGAACAGGCGCATTCTGGTTCTCCCTGGACACAGAGCAGGGCGCATGGCCACCTTGCCTCCCTCAACCTCTACAGAGCCCGGCCGTCGAGCTCTCTCAATGTCCACATGCTGCTCACAGAGGGGTGGCCTGCCATGACATAGGAAGACTGCCCTGGTCAAGCCTGGCTCCGGTAACTGTCATGTCACCAAAACCTACCACAGGCTTGGTTGGCTCTAGTCTCTGAGGACATACGCCACTGAGACGGCAAATTGTCTTCGATATTTTTTTATTCCCTCCCTTTTCTACGCTCAATAAAAAGATAATGATCATAGCCACTGCACCTCTCGGTGGCTCTGGGCTTCGCCATTGGCTGTTCAGTCAGGAGTCCCTGCCTGCAGTGTTGGGTGGGGGCTTCTGCCCATGGGGAATGTGCACAAAGCCCCCGGTGAGTTCAGCCATCTTGGTATTGTCGTCTAGGATTTTTTTTTAATTAAAAGTCTGCCTTAGAGTATGTCAAGTACTTCTGTATTTTTGCCATTCTTCTTATCACTATGGCAACAAAAATATTTCAACATTTACATGGACATCATACTTCCTGCTAATGTACTGTCTGAACCGTGTGCACCGAGAAGGGAGCCACAGATGCTGGCTTCTGCTGCTGGGATTCTGGAGTTGCCAGGACAACCGAGAGACCCAAAGATGTCCTCACAGTAGCACTAAATGGAGGCTTTAAATTAATTCGCCCTCATGTGTTTTTGTAGCTTATGTTGTTAATTGAAATAATAGGGGTGACCTTCCGTGTGCACTCGGAGCACCTGTCCTATTAAAGTCGTCTGTGCCGTTTGCTTAACTACACTCATCTCTCAGGCAAATCTAGCGTGAAATACAAGGAAATGGGAGGCTCTTACCTCGTACTGCCGGGCTTCGCACATGGACTTGGCACGATGGGGAGACGCAGCCTTTCTGTCAGGCTAGAGAGGACAGCAGTAATTTATTAATTTTAAAACTTCACTTATTTTTTTTCTCCCTTCTTTGCAGGCACTGAGCCTGAGGGAACTTCTGTCAAATGCTGGCCCTGGGGAGGAGAGCAATGTTTGTTGACCTGTCTGCTTATTTTTACAGATGGGGCATCGGGTGAAGTCAGGTAGGCTACAGACCCTGGGATGCGTTTGTCCCCACTGCCTTTGTAAGGAAGCCTTGGTTCTGGGAACTTCTTTCATTGAAGCACGGTGTCCTATCTGTCCCACTCATTATTCTCTTCCCGAAACGTTACTGAAGTGACAGCCATGACTTAGAGATCAGATGTGACTGTCTGCCCCATCCTTCCTTCCCAAGGAAAACCGCGGGGCTAGCGTAGGAAAGCAAAGAAGCACTTGATTTGTTCAGATAGAACCTCGGGGGTGTAGTGCTGTCTCTAATGAATATCTAATGAAATTTGGTGTAGGGGGTAGATTAGAGAAAGCCAGTCACTGGGGAAGGCAACGAGCCTTGGGTAGCTCACACCTTAGGATGCAGCAAAGCCTTTGGGGCAGTGCCTGGTCCAGCCTTGGATGGCACAGGTGAGATGAGGTCTTGACTTTGAGAGCAGACGTAAACAAAGCAAAGGAGCAGAGGTCAAAGTGTGGGAGAAGTCACCCACAGAGGAACTCGGGATAGTTCAGCTTCTCACTCTTGCACGAGACTGGTGTCGTGTCTCTGGTGTGAGATCGGTTCCCATGTCTCTGGGGATTCCTTGCTCTTTCTTTAATCCCTCTGTCATCCCAGTTTTGAATTTAATTCCTATTATCCATGTCTATGGCTGCAGAAGAACAACAATAACAAAATAACAACCAATAAGCAACTAGCTGGAGCCCTCTGACTTCCCTGGGTGTTTGAGTAAGACAGGTCCTAAGAGAGTCATATATGGGAATACACCAATGGTAGCCAGTGCTTCTGCTTTCTTACCACTGCGGCAATGCCTGCCACAGGGAGGAGGGTTTTATTCAGTTCGTGGTTGTACTGGATATGTTTATGTCAACTTGACCCAAGCCAAAGTCATCCAAGAGGAGGGAGCCCCAACTGAGAAAGAGACAGGGCTTTGGGGAAGTCTGTAGAACATTTTCTTGATTAGTGGTTGATGGGGAATGGCCTTGATATTGTGTGTGAAGCCATTCCTGGGTTGGTGGTCCTGGGTTCTATAAGAAAGCAGGCTGAGCAAGCCATGATGAGCAAGCCAGTAGGCAGCACCCCTCCACAGCCTCTGCATCAGCTCCTGCCTCCAGGTTCCTGACCTGCTCGAGTTCCTGTCCTGACTTCCTTGGATGATGACCTGGGATGTGGAAGCGTAGGCTGAATAAACCCTTTCCTCCCCAAGTTGGTTTGTTTATGGTGTTTAATCGCAGCAACAGTCAGTGGATTCAGAGTGTTCAGTCCATGTTTGGGCAGATCGTCAGGTGGTGGGAGCTTGTGGCTGAGAATGGTCTTCACGCATTCAGTGTCAGTCAGGAGTCAGAGGAAGGGTTACAGGAAAGGGCCAGGAGAAGATATAGCCCCAAAGACCCTCCCCCATTGACCCACTTCCTTCAGCTGGGCCAGGTCTAACCTTTCCTCAGCCTCCACAGATAGTACCTCCACTGGAGAGCAGCGTCCAGCACCAGGAGCTTGTGGGAGACAGCTCACATGTGAGCCACCACACATGGGAAGCTGGAGAGCTGGCCAGGGTGGCAGGCAGGACGCCACAGGGGAACGTTCCTCTGACTCCGTCACTCAGTCAGCACGGTTCCCCTTCACAGGCCACACGTGGTTCAGCCAGGTGGAGCCAGGCACAGCCAAGGCCCGTCTCTGAGCAGGAGAGGACCCAGGGTGGCTCTCCAGCCAATCCTCAGGGACCGGTAATTACGCTAATGGTCTTCTGACTGCTGATTTTTAAAGGAATTACCAGGAGGGCTTTTAAAATGATGACTTTTCATTCGTAGCTATAATCTGCGCTGTCTCTTCATGCTTTCAACTAAACGCACAGCCGACCTAAGCATGGCTCCGGCCAGCCCCTCGCACTGAAGTCCCCTTCGCTGCACTGCTCTTTGGTCTGACAGAAGGCACACGTTCAATTTCGTTGGGATCTGACTGTTTCTACTCTGGTCCAGCTTTTGTGTTTATTTTTAAATCACATTTTATTTATTATTTAGTGTGTGGATGTATACGTAAGGGGAGGTCAGAGACAACCTTGAGCGAGTCAGCTCTTCTCTTACACGATGTGGGTCCCAGGGGCTGAGCTCCCACCAAGCTTGACAGTGGACACTTCTCCTGTCTTATCAGCCCCCAGGCTTTTATTATCCATAAAGAGATAGCAAATATTAGTTTGAGGAGATATTTCTCCTAACTTAAAATGTCTCTACTTCCTTGAAAGAGCTAGATCATTATGAACATGCATACTGGACTTTGGTTAAATGGTACTATTGCACAGGTTCACTGTCAGAAATAATTGTATGGTAAAGGAAAAAAAAACAACACGTGTTTTCAATAACATGTTATAAATGACTCATGGAGTTATTATTGCCATTTAACGATTACCTTCCTCAATTCTCCCTTAAAATTTTCCTTTTGAGGGGCTGGAGAGATGGCTCAGCAGTGAAGAGCTTTGGCTACTCTTCCAGAGGGCCCAGGTCTGATTCTCAGCGTCCACTTAGTGACTTACGACTACCTTGTAACTCTAGTTTCAAGCGGATCTGGTGCCCTCATCTGAACTCCATGGTCACTCTGTGCATAGGGCGCATAGACATATGTGCAGACAAATAAAACAAGCAAGAAAACCTCATACCCATAAAAAAAAAATTCAAACATTTTAAAATTTCTCTTTGAAACTGAGTCTCGCATTAAAGCCCAAGCTGTCCTAGAACTTACGGAAATCCCCCTGCTTCAGCTTCCCAAGAGAGCTGGGATTGTTGGTGTGAGCTTAAATTTTGTTGTTGTTTGGTTCAAGGTTTTAGAAGCTCGACTGTCAATACTGGGGTAGAGATAAAATAAGAGCGTTAGTAGGCAGGCACCTGGACCGGCAGGCGGAAGTTTCTTCAACTGATCGGGTCGGGATGAATGACTGATACTTAGAAAGGTTCGTATTCAGAACAATAGAAATCTTGCAGTCCTGGCCGTTTGATGTCCAGTCAAAGGCTGGACTGTGAAGTGGTGATCTGCCCTGGATGTTTCTGAGTAAATAGCAACTTAGAGAAATCAGAGCTGGTGTAGTGAGAGATCCAGCCTGGGGCTCTGGCTGAGCAGGTGACGCCTGCACTGTGGCCCTGTGACCCACAGTCTTGCAGGTCTGAAGCAGGAGGGCTGAGGAAGACTCCAGTGTGTCCCTGCTAAATGATGAGTCAGGAGGATCCGAGGGGACGTTTAGGCTTCCAGTGAGCCTATTCCATTTCCCTTCGTGAATTTGCTAAGTTCATTATTGCCTGCAGCGACGTCTCCCATGCCTTTGTGTGTTTAATTTCCTTTTTAATAGACAAACTGTCATGGGAGGTTACACAAAGCATTATTATTCAAAGGAATGTTTATATCACTCAGATAAATATCATAGAGAATTATGGGTTGGGAGCATATTTATTACATATACAACCGAGAAAATTGACTGGTATTATCAAGTAAATACATGCTATATTTAAATTACATGATAACAATCACCGATCATCAAGTTTTTCCTTGGTGTACTGAAATTAGAATATACAGAAAAGCAAATGAATATTTAGACTACGTAGAAGTTTGAGCATCTCCACTACAGATGACAAAGAGGACTTGGGCCATGCTAGGGAAAGGGTGGGACCCTGCCTGGGTCTCACTGTAGGCAGCCCATAGAAGTCACTCAGCATGGACCCTGTGGGCTATACGGGATCTCCTGTGTTCTACAGATAATTCTGTTACTATTAAGTTTTTGTTAGCTGCATCTTTTCTGTGGGCGCAAGAAAGAGCATTTGAAATGAAACAGTGGAAGGGTAGAAGTCTTTGAAACACAGGCAGACCAAGGTAAGCTGTGTCATGAACTCAGAAACCTTAAGACACTGGTGTGGTTTGGTGTAGTTGAGGATGGTAGCTCAAAGGGGGGAGTTAGCTGTACACGAAGACTTGCGGCTGAGGTGGTGGGCTCTGGAGGGGAGGGGATGCACGCTGCTCTCTACACAACTGGTTAGTGCCGGGTTGGGTGGGTTGGCTCAGTTTGCTGCGTCTATACCTGTTCTGAACCATGCTGTTTGGGTTTGGACCTCAAGGCAAGGGCACCCCTGAATTCCCAAAGCCGTGATGAGCCTGCTACAAGGCTCAGTTGTGAGTAACACAACAATAATGTGTCCCAGAACGGTCAACAGGATGCTGCTGAGCCACTCAGAGCGTGTTTGTCTCCATTTCCTTAGGGACGGTTCAAAGGACTCACTCAATCAGTGAGAACCACAGACACCACCCAAGTAAGTTTTTCTACAGTCGGAGAAAGAGCAAAGTCAGAGCGCCTGGCTTTGGATAATCACTGTTTAATCACTGTACCAGTCCAGGGTTCTTCTGTGGTGGACCATAATCCCACCTGAGCTACTTTGAGTTATAGGATAGTGTAAGGCACACAGTTCCTTTATTTTGTAAGTGGAATTTGAGAGGGTGAATCCATTTCTCCTGATGACCCTGAGGGGGTGGGTGTCGGTGGAACTGGTACCCTCTTCCAGGGGATGTGCCAATAGACAAGTCTTCTTGTAGACTCCCAGGAGCTTGCTCTAGACCAAGCGGTGACAGGCATGCATGCTGGTAGGTGTGCATCTAGGCATTCCTTTGCTCTGTCATCTGGGAGCTCCTGGAAGCAGCACCCTAGGGGTAAAGAGCTGCTTGCTCCAGCTTCGCCACACAGTAAGAGGGATGGGAGCTTCCCCAAGGATTTTTGCTCCCTGATCTGGGAGCTTGTGTGGGAAGCACACCAGGCAAACCCAAAGCAATGTATGGTTTTAGGACGCACAGTAGGATTTATGGAAATCTAACGCTAGTAAGGGCATGCCGAGGCCACTGGAGCAAACTGAACAGGGTTTACATGGCCATAGCTGGGCAACGCTGAGAAACGTAATGAAGGAAGTAGTTACCCTCTCAACCTGCTGTTGGGAGTTTCCACTGTTTTAGCCAGTCAACCGTGTCCTAAAAAGAATAAATGGAATATTCCAGAAGAACACACAGACATTTTCAAATAACTTTTGTTATAGAATGTTATTCTGTTATTCCATCATTACTTATTAATGTGAATAGGTTTCTATGCCTAATTTTAAAATAGAATTATTTTTTTGATGTATGTGAGTACACAGTCACTCTCTTCAGACACACCAGAAGAGGGCATCAGATCTCATTACAGATGGTTGTGAGCCACCATGTGGTTGTTGGGAATGGAACTTGGGACCTTTGGGAGAGAAGTCAGTGCTCTTAACCACTGAGCCATCTCTCCAGCCCTTTCTGTACCGGATTTATAAGTTAAAAATTATAAATAAATAATTATAATTATTAATAATAATAAATAAATTATAAGAAATTTCAGCATAGTTTTGTAGATGTTCCCACTCCTACATATCATAGCCTGTTCAGAGCTAAGACCATCAAATATCTCACACGCATCTCCTATGAAATGTATCTCTGCTGTATTGGATTCCAACCCAAATCATAAGGTAAGCATCCGTGGGACCGTGTGTGCAAGTAAATGATTGGCGAATAACTGGGATAGTTGGCAGATTTCTGTGTGGGATTCCGAATAACCCATGCAGACTCTCATTTACAGTGGGGTCCATCCATCAACTCTACAGTATGGCTGCACAAGATGACTTCCTTCCCAAGATAGCGTAGAGGGTGGGGGAAACCTCACTAACTCCCTGGGCCAGGTCAGACCAGCAACCATAGTGACAGTCTCAGTGTGTGTAATAACAAGGAACAAATGGTGTGTTTCCCTAAGTCAGGGAATTTTTCTTGAGAAGGCATAGCTCAGATAATCATGAGGAAAGAGTTGACGAGTTGATAATAAGGAAGGTTTGCAGACCTTCTGATCAAACTTCCTCAAGCATCAAGGTTAGCCACAGCCAAGAATGTCTGGGAAACTGTCCCAGCCAACCAGAGCTTTAAAGTGGCCTGATGACCTTGTGTCATGTGGGCTCCTGGGTGGACCCTGGGGACAGCCAAGGGAAGCAGGATAAAGGATTAGCAGCATGGGATCTCTCTTGCTCCTAACTGGGCCACACTCTATTGGTCATTACTAGACCAATGAGAAAGCAACCGGGAGGAAGGGGCGGGAAGGGAGGGAGGGAGGGAGGGAGAGAGAGAATGGTCCACAATAGAAGGAAAGACTCGCGAGAGTTCACGGCAGCAAGAGAACACGGCTGGGTGGGGCTCCTCACATCTGGAAAGACCAGGAAGTAGAGAGAATGTGAGGCTGGTCTTCCTTTCAATTTGGCCGGGAAGAGGGTTCTGGGGACCAGCTTCTGAGTGGCTGGTCACTGCTAGGCAACAGTAGAGACAAGGGACACACGTGTGCATGTGGTGTGCTTTTGACTGTGACAGAAATGTTTTCTAGGCATGAGAATGTAAGCCCTACTGGATCATGGAGACATCCTTCACACAGAGTCAAGGAGAGGCCTGGGAGGCAGTTGGTCTGTGTCTGGGTCAGGATCCCTTCAGGAGGCCTGAGAGCAGAGCACACAAGGCTGAGGGAGTGAAGAGGAAGGGCCAGTGGAAATCCTAGAAGTCAGAGAAGCCATGAACGTGCAAAGTCTCCGGAGCAAAGCTGTAGAACTTAAGTGAGGTCTGCCCAGTAGAGAGGCAGCAAGGCCACAGTGGGGGGGGGGGGGCTACCCAAGCCTTTCAAAGACTCCATCTTGCCACCGGTGCCTCAGACACTGGCCATGGAACCACAGCATTTAATGTCTGCCCTGCTGAGTTTTTGTCTTGCTTTGACTGATCCTTTCTTGCTCTTCCCCCGTTCTTTCCATCTGGAACATTTTTCCCTGTGCCACTTGTACTTTGAAAGTCTGTCTGTCACTTGTTTTGATTTTTACGGGGGCTCATCTGAGAGTTTACCTTGAGCCTCAGGAGTTTAGGCTTGTGAATACAGTAAAGGTGTGGCACCCCTTGGAGCCAGAGTCAGTGTGCTTGGCACTGTAAAATGCACATGAAGCTTTGGGGGGCAGATTGTGGGTTGAGTGTTTGGGTGTCAAACTGAGGAGGGGTTACTCTTTGATACTTAACATCACTTATTGATTTACCTGGATTGAAGAGTGCCACAGGAGTCAGTAAAACACACTTCTGAGTATTTCTGTGAGGAGATTCTAGGGGGGGGGGGATTAGGCAAGTTGGAGACCCCTGCTACTCTACAGGGTAGGGACCTGTATGGAATAAAAGGGAGAAGTGAGAAATCCAGCTAGTGTAGATGTGCCTCTCTCTGCTCTGGGCCACAGTGATGCAATGTGAGCTGTTCCACCTCTAGTCTCTGCCACAGTGAACTGAAACCCCTGAGACTGAACCCAGATAACACCCTTTCCTTTAAGGTGTCACACCAGGTAGTGTGTCCCAGGACAAAAGCCCACACTTACACAGACACACTCACTCCTACACACAGACACACACACACAGACACACTCACTCCTACACACACACACACACACAGACACACACACGCACACACACACAGACACAGACACGCACACACACAGACACACACACAGACACACACACACACAGACACACACACACACACAGACACAGACACACACACAGACACACACAGA
>NC_034608.1:30564299-30586835 GCF_900095145.1 Mus pahari
AGAGAGAGAGAGAGAGAGAGAGAGAGAGAGAGAGAGAGAGAGAGAGAGAACCTTCACAAATATTCAGGAATAATAGATCCCACTATGTTCATAGGAATTGGGTATTGCAGAGTAGGAGACAGGGCGTAAGGACACTCAGTGACAGAGCCACATCTTGAGAAATTACTCTTTGGAGGGCATCCGAGAGAGCTGCCCTCTCTCTCAGCATGTCTCAGCTCCAGGGCATCTTAGAATCCTCATTGCATGGGACTAGAGACCAGGGTGGCAGACCCCAGAGTCTTGCAGTGAATGGGTATGTGACTTCCCCCAGGAGGTCACGCTTGTCACAGGTAGGGATGGAATGTTGCTTGCCCGCAGTGGGGAACGAAGCGTGTGCTGTGCACCAGCCAGGCCAGTTTGGGCTACCTGTTAGACCGGCACTGTGTGAAGAGGAAACATCAAAGCCATCGGCCTTTCTATTGGCTACCATTGACTTGCACTTAATCTGCTCTGCTCCCCAGTGAGCGCTGAAGGGCCAATTTGCCGTGCAGCCTTCTGTGCATTAGCGCCCATTATGCGGCAATGGGTGTCTATCAGTGTCAATATGTCAGCAAGCAATTAATTCAGCTCACTACTCCTTGCCAGTAATTGCTAATCACTGGACCATCCTGTGCTCATGATATTAAACACCATCTTGACCATTTAGTGCCTCAGCTGCGAGCTGACATGTGGTGTCGGCTGTGAGTGGAGGATAATTATAGAAGGAGTTATCTCTGGAATCATATATATTTTAGGACCCATGTTAAGCATATATATATATATATATATATATATATATATATATATATATATATTGCTCATATATCTTCTATAGTAAGACACACATATTGCGGATCAGCTGTAGGATATATTTGGTCAGGAGAGTTTATGGGAATAATCATTGTCATGTGTCCAAGCTTTGAATTCTCTGTGAAGTTTTCTACAATGGAGAAGGAATGGCTTCTACAAGGTGTGAGGGTCATATGGGAAATACAACTGAGAAGAAAGGGGTCATGATAGAATGGTAACACACTCCCAACACAAATGAAGTCAGAGTAGACTCTGAGCTTTACAAGCAGGAAAGCCTCCAGTGTTCCCAGACAGGTCATCCCTGCTCCTGGTAAAATGATGAGAAACAGCTGCTTAAGGGAGGAGTGGCTGCTGTCTGGCTCTTGGCCCCAGGGATTGTGGGAAGGAGCCTGATGGGACGAGTGCAGTAGAGAGTGTATGGTTATAGATGCCATGCTGTGACCAGGGACTTCTGGTGTCTGCCCTCCTGTGTCCACGAACATGAGATCATTGTCACTGGGGCTGTTCTGTGTAATAGTATTGCCTGTAGGAGTGGGGACTCCAGATTCAGGGCACAGGATGAGATGTTCCTTATACAACCGAGGTGATAGTCAGACCTGCAAGAATTAAGAACAAGAAAACTGTGAAGCAAACTCAGACATCTGAAGCCAGTGCTTTGAACACATAAGAATATCTCGTGTTCATGAAGGGACGCATCTAGGTTTGCTAAGTCGCATTATAGTTGGAAATGGCTCTTACAGACCAGAGCACTTGAATGTGGTATAGCAGTGGTCTGAATATGATATCTAAGGCTTCTTCCCATGTAGTTAACATGATATTCAGGACTGCTTCCCATGCAGGTCCAATGCAGGTCCATGCTGTCCCAGGAAACTTCACATGTATGGTCATGATATGTAGGACTTCTTCCCATCTGGGTACATGATATCCAGTACTGATTCCCATGGGGATGCATACTATTCAAGACTGTTTGTTGGGTAGGTCCAAACAGTTAAAACAATGTATCAAATGTGTACGGAGTGTTACTTGTGGCCAGTGTCTTCTGAGTCTTGCACACCAGTGGCTTGCTCTTTGTGATATCTGTAGTGAAGGTCCCACTGTGATGTCTGCTATTTCTAGAGTGAGCTGTCAGACGACTTCTTCCATCTTGCAGCTTGTGATGGCTGAGCCACTGCCCCATGGCATAAACCAGTTCCATCTCCCAAAAGATCACACGTGAAGTCATTTCCTCAGCTTGAAAGCAAAGATGATGTCTAGCATGGGCATTGCAACCTCATATGTTTGCTGTGATAAGAAGCATTAATCCAGAGGAAGGTGTGTGCTGGTCACGGCGAAGGCTTTGGCTTTGAGAGTGATTAGCAATCGCTGGCTGTTGGGAGTGGCTCCAAGGATCACACCTGGGCCCTTGTGGAATAGGAGAGCCTGGCTTTGAAAAGCCAACAAGTCTCAGGTGACCTTGCCCACTGGAGTTGTTCATTAGCAGTGACTACATTTAGCCCAAACAGACCAAGCTTGCAAGGGCTTGGCAGAGGTGTCTGGAAAGGACATGGCTTGGTCCACATGCTGTCTTCTTGGTGCGACATGATGGGAGCTGGGTCCTTTTGAATACGTTGTCTTTGGAACAGTTCAGTTTGTGGAGTTTAGAGGCAGTCTTTTCAAGCAGAGCAATTCAGTCAGAAGCTAGAAGAAGCCAATTTGAATCAGTCAGTTTGGAGATGAATTGGACCAGAACAGCTGAGTTGTTTGGAAAGAGCTAGAAAGAGTGAGTTTATTCAGCAGTAAGTCTCAGAGGCTGAAGCACTCTAGGCCTAGGTTAGCAGACAGAGGCTGGAATCTGAAGCCTTCAAGGTCCAGGTTTGCAGAAGGTTAGATTATATAGAGGCTAGAAGCTTCTAGGCCTAGGCCTTGAGATAGAACAAAGAAGGCAGCACTCTGGGCTCAGCCCAAGCCATGTGTTCTCACACGTTGGGTATGGCTCTCATCTCATCCTTTCATCTGAAGAAATGAAAGCGACATTTACATTTACACTTTAGGGACCTGACTCTCTCTACCCACCTCCTGCAGTGCTGACTCTATAGATGTATACCTCAGTGCCTGGCTCTTATGTGTAGGACTTTACCAACTGAGCCATCTCCCCAGCCTTTCATCTTGGTTTTTTTTAGCTCAAATTTCTCATTGGCCTGAGGCTTTCTGATGGGGTTAGGTTAGCTGGCAAGTGAGCTCCATGGATCCACTGTCCTCACTTCCACTAAGATTGAAAGTGTGTGTGCACATGTGTGTGTGTATGTGTGTGTACATATATATTTACATGCGCATGCATGTATATGTGCATGTGTTTATATATGTGTGTGTATGTGTTATTATGTATGTGTGTATGTATGTTTGTATATGCACATATGTATGTGTGTTTATATGTGTGTATATATACATATATACATGTGTTTATATGTGTTGTATGTATGTATATTTGTGTGATGTGTTTATATGTGTATGTGTGTCTATATATGTATGTGTGTTTATATGTGTTTATATGTATATGTGTATATGTGGTATGTTTATATGTCTGTGTATATGTGCATGTATATGGGTGTGTATGTATGTCTATGTATGTATGTGTGTTTATATGTGCATGTATATATGTGTGTATATTTATATGTGTGTATGTTTATATGTGTATATGTGCATGCATGTGTATGTATATATGTATGTGCTTGTATGTTTGTGTATGTGTTTATATGTGTATATATATGTGTGTATGTTTGTATGTGTGTTATGTGTATGTGTGTGTATGTGTATATATGTTGTGTGTATTTGTGTGTATATTTAATGCACTATCTGGAGATTTACCTTAAGTTCTCATGCTTGCAAGATAAACACTTGACTCTCTGAACTCACCTTTTTGATTTTTGACATACTTGATTATAACTAAACCCCCAAATTAAATTATGTTCCATGAAAATATATAGAAAAAAAAACCCTCCAGTGCTAAATAACCCTTATTGAATTCTCTGGAAGAGGCCAGGTATCTTTTTCTGGCTCCTTTTGATTAACCCTAGCTAAGGGAAAGCTTCTTTCAGATGTAGGGGAAAAAAAGCAGAGAATGAACCTGGCATAGAAGTAACTATTTCTCAGAAATCTTTAGTGCATATATTCCTCCTCCTCCTCTTCTTCTTCCTCCTCTACGTCCTCTTCCTCCTCTTCCTCTTCTTCCTCCTCTACCTGCTCCTCTTCCTCTGCCTTCTTCAAAAAAGGAGATTTATTAGACAAGCAGGCGCATTTCCATGCTTGCATGTGACACATCTCTACTCTGAAAAGTTGAGTAAGGAGTCATTTACTTTGCTCTCTCTAGGTGTCCAGCAGCGACGGATGTAAATATTTTATTAGGCAAGCTCGCAGGTCTCAGAAGATTATATGTCTTATCAAATTGACCCTTATAATTATGTTGTCTTCTGCAACTGTGGGATCTCTTTAATTTTGCAGCTCTTTGGTAAATATTGAACACATGAGAGAAACACAATTGGAAGCAAAGAGGACAGGATAAAAGCCTTGGGAACAGAACTCTGTCACATGTAGGTAACAGGTGGACATCCTCACTGTACAGGGAGGGCCTTATCAGGCCATGGATGGGTCTCCACACTTTCTGACCATCCATTTACAGACAGTTGCTTCAAAAGTCTCTGGTCTCACCTCTCTTTCTCAGTTTGTAATGAAATTTTGATATTGAAATCTTCACCAGTTGAAGAGCCACTGTCAAGTGAAAGGAGATGCTCTAAGATTAGTTAGGTATAAATCTAAATTACCTCACCCCATCCCTTCCCAACATCACTGTGGCTTCAGTACCCCACATCAGGTAGACATGGCCATCAAACGGCTTTATGTATGGCCTCTTGGTGTGAATGCCAAACTCTCTTGCAGGGGGGCCAGTGCCAAGTGGAAAAGAGCCCCTTAGCCCCTGAGTGTGCACAGAGAGGGGTGGTCACAGGTCATGGGGCTTTCGTATGTCCAGTTCTTTCTCTGGGCCTATGTTTCCTCTCTATTTCTGCCCCCATGGTGCTTAGCCCTGCATGAGCCCAGCTGGACTCAGCTCCTTTGAAGCTCACAGAGGCCATACTATGTGGCGCCCCGCAGGGCCATCCTTCTTCACTGGGGGAGGGTCTCTGTGTCACAGCTTTCATCCCCCCACCCTATCCTTCCCACACCAAGACTAATCAGCTCTCTCACACTCTGCATTTGTACCCCCAACCGGGGCCTGAGAGCAGCGTTTGTGAGCTAAGGAAAATATGGCAAGCTATGAGCCACTATCTATGTTAAACTGTAGGTATGGGTACTTCCTTGAACTTGGGTATGATAGGAAGTGATGTTCTTTGCTTCCCTACATCCCCTGTCTTCAGCATCATGACAGCAGCATAAGCTGTGACTTTCTAACCTCCTCAAACTCTTCCCCTACTCTCGGAGTTGGGTCCCTAAAGCACAGGAGTGTTCTTGACCCTCTGTCAGCCTGCCATTTCCAGGTTCGTATGTCAGCCTGACCAAGGACACCCTGTAAGCCAGCTGTGCATCCAAGCTGTGGAGAAGGACAAGGCAATGAACATAGGGGTAGGAACACTTCTAACCATCTTGGCAAGTCTCGCTTGTGTTGGATCCACCCAGACCCACAGACTGGGAAGCAATCTCTCTGGAGAAGAAGCAGCTACTTGCTGTGAACTGATAGTTTACAAGGAGCTGAAGACATGAGAATTGGACTCTGGACTCTAGCAAATCTAATAAGCCTACGGGGATTTCTATTATGGTGTCAGAGTGGCTGAACTGGGCAGGGCTTGTCCTGATGGATCCCATAGTAGGCTGGGGTGACTACAGCTACTATGTATGGCTCTCTCTGGCATCATGGCATCATCATATCTCTGAAGTCTTGATCCCCTGGGTAGATCCCAGAGTCAGCATCTCCACAGGTCTCTCTGGCCCATCTGGTTGATATTTATGCTGGTGGCCAAAGACAAGTAGGTTGCCATGAGAACAATTAAAGCTAAAGTGTATGGATGGACTGAAAACCATTAGCTTGATCATATGGGGTCAGAGAGGACATGGGCATTGTGGGTAGCAGTCGGTCAAAGGGAAAGTGTTCAGTGGGGTCCATGTGTGGATCAAATGTGGCGCACAGCCCATGTGGTCCTCAGCGTGTTATCTCTCTAGGTTCAAGTCCTCACTCTAACGTGTGGAGTGAGGGCTAGCTCTGTCACCCAGTTGCTCAGAGGTGGTTTTCTGCCAGTATCTACTCTACAGAACAGATTGGAGACTGGAATGGGGCAGTTCATGTGGATGAAGAACATCATCCTCCGTAGTAAGCAGCCACATTCCGTGCCTGTCATCTTTGCTCCTGAGGGTGCCCACTCTGCTGGCATCTTCCAGCACGAGGGAGCTGAAACTTGAACTCACTCTCTGTCATCTACATCCCTGCTCTCCAGGTCTCAACATTCTGCCCCTCTTGCTGCTCTGGCTGTGCAGGACACACAGCTCACTCTCTGCTCTGACTCTGGGTACAGCCGAGAGTAGATCTTCCCACTCTGGAAACTGAGGCAGAAAACAGTGAGGGCAGTCTCTGGACAGGACCAGAACACTTCCTTGGTGCCACATACTCTCAAGTTCTCGAGAGTTTTTGGTTTTCAGCCTCTCCTGTGACACCCACTCTGGATGTACCCTGCTTCCTAGCTCTGGGGATGGATCTGTCCCACCCACGAACCACACATAAAGGACCATTCATAGGTGGGTCCCCCATACTTAGCAGACCCGCAGTATTGCTATGGGGAGAAAAGTCCCATGTAGCCTTTAGTGCTGTCTTGGTTTTACAGTTCCAAGGCTATGGCCTGAGTACCTGCCTGCCCCCTTCCCTTCTCCACTTCCTGTGCCCTTTACATGTTTGTTCTTGTGCTTACGCTGAACTCCAGAGTTTGACTTCCAGTTGCTTATTGTTAGCTTACAAGCACATGATTGGCACCACATGTTTACCTTATGTCCTTAGAAGGCTGGGGGTCCCTCTTAGTGCAATAGATATATGGGTTCCTCTAGGACCTCTGCTGTGGGAATCTTCTCTGCTGAAAGGACAGCATTCAGGTCTTCATTTCAGACCCAGGGAGGAACATTCTACCATTACCTTATACCAGGAAGTATAAGGTAGCTGTGTGGCCTTGCGGGTGCTCTTTAGGGGGTCTGCGAAAGCCTCCTACAGTGGTAGTCTGCTCAGCATCTTTGACAAAGGTGGGTGTCATTAGATCTGTAACATACCTTTCCCACACCAATCAACATGCAGCTGTGGTCCTTCTCCTTCGGTCTGCTGATAGGATGGGATACACTGAATTATTATTGAATACTGACTCAGCACTGTATGCTTTAACAACGTCCTGAGTGGCTGAAGTGTGTTCTTTTCTTCCTGTGTATCTCTGGGGTTGGGTTGCTGCTGGCTTTGAGCACTAGACGTTAAAGTACCTGAGCAGTACTGGGTAGCAGCTGCCCCTGTTCTGGACTGATTGGGTGCAAATCAGGAGACGGAGGAGGAGGATCGGTAGAGAACTGGCTGCCTTTAAATATTCGTCAGGTCCTCCAGGGGACAGCCTGGGCCTGGAGGTTTCTTTCAATAGTGCTTTTAAATGACAAGTTCCCTTTCTTAAGGGTGGTGAGATGATTCAATCTGTCACTTTCGAAGAGCAGGATGCAGGACCCACAAGGGCCTCCTGAGAGACAAACAAGCCGAATCGAGACACATGGTTACTCAGGTCAGAATCACCCCAGTCGATGTCAGGAGCTTCATTTCTATAATCATATGACTGAGCTCAGGATTCAGGAAAAAAGTTCTAAAAACATACATTTTATCTATAAGGAATTTGGCTATCATTTTGAGCAACCTAACCAATTTTGAGTTTTCCTTAAATAAAATTGGACCGTTATAATACAAAAGTAGTTCTAGCCTTAACACAGCTTTCACCCACACTTAAGGATGGCTCCAAGCCGTAGTGAATGTTTGTAATCTCAGCTCTTAGGAGTCTAGGCACTAGGATTACTGACAGTTTGAGGCCAGCCTGAACCACAAGAGTGAGGCCCTGTTTCACAGAAACAAGGGCTGGCAAGATGGCTCAGTGGTGACTGAAGCTCAATCCCTGGAACCCAGTTGAGGCTGGAGGACAGAACCAGGGATGCACCATGTCCTAGGCACACAGGGGATCACGGCGCTCGTCCACACATGCACCATGCATGTGCACACACAGTAATAAAACTACGGTGCAAACCAATGTGTGCTGAAAATCTCTCCCGGCATCTCCTCCCTTGTGTGAAGTTAGGTTTTAAAGTCATATACACTGTAGTAGGAAGGAACTTCAGGTGTCCATCAGGGAAGTCCTGGCTGCAGAAGACCTGAGCTTTATAGCAAATCTCTCCTCCCACGGCTGATTAAAACCATGTAGGAAGCAGGACCAGACAGATAGAGTCTAGCCAGTCACTGCCGCATGGTTTCAATGGACTGCTTCTGGACCTCAGAAGACTGGGACCAACTTCATATTTATTATTGTGTTAGTTCAAGAATAGATGCTTTGTTAAGCCAGGAAGAAGGTGTTGGTCAGATTGTCGATGTCTTCATGAAATAAACTTCTAAAACATTCTGATATATTTAATTTTAAAATTATTTTATGAATATTGGCATTTTGCATGTGCACCATATGCATTCCTGGTACCTGTGGAGGCCAGAAGAGGCCATAAGCTCTTCTGGAACTGAAGTTGAAGAGGGTTGTGGTCTATCCTTTGGGTGCTGGGAATAGAACCTGGGTCATTTTCAGGAGTAGCTAGTGATCTATCTCTCTAGCCCCAATATTTTGTTTTTAAAATGAAGAACAAATACCCCAAAGAATACTTGGAGTAGGCAAACAGGAGTTAAGACCTACTTTGAGCTCTGCAATGGACGTAGAAGATCAGGGGTGGGTCACAAAGGCTCTTTGGACTGACCTAGGACCCAGAGAATATGCTACATCTGCATGGTACCTGCTTTACCCAGCCAGCAGAGCAAAAGCCAACAGCTTGAGTTGCTGGTCTCACCATCAGATTCATGCTACAAGAACCTGCATATTGTAGAAGTGTGTCATTGTCAGCAAACAGAATGCTCTTCTGGTGCATTTACGATGTGGGGGAGGATGCTGCCTTTATCACCAAGTCCCACCGCATAGCACAGTTGCCTGAAAGCAATCTCTGTAAATAGCGACTCAGAGTCTATGGGCGATATCTCTCCGGACTGCTATTTATTTTATCTTCGGAATGTGCGAGACACCACCAATCTTTTTATTTCTTGGGGGATGAACAATCGCAGCATTAAGAGACATTTAAATAATGCTTAATTTTTGAGGCAAGAGAATTAGACAAATGGATGCGTTCAGCTTTGGCTTTGGATCTGGTTTCTGTTTTTTAAGCTTAATGTGTGGTATTAGCCTATTAAGTGGCTTTCTTTTATTTGATAGACTCTCTATCCCCATTAGATGTCATTTTTCCCACTGGTGTTTTATATTATTTGTCTGTTAGCTCTTCTTATGTTAAACTACAGAGGCTGCGAGGGAAATAATTAGATTTATGGCTTTGTACTTTTAGTTTTCAATTTAAAGATCTATTCAAAAATAACTCACAATATGGTACATACAAGGCCATCTCCCACTCAGATTAGCTTATAGAAATGAAATATCTCCTTTAGCTATTTCTTTTTTGGAGATGATGAAAGATGACCAAATTCCTGCTCAGAAGAACGTAGTAGCCAGGTGTTACAAATGGCACCAGACCCTGGCAGCACAAACAGGACCAGGCTCACTTGGGTCTTGACATGGCTTTTCTCAGCTGGAGGAAGTGTCATCTTCAGATGTTATCTGAGCTCTTGGGTCAGAGCCTGGCAATCCTGGCAAGCTAGGTTCAGCCATGTGTTCTCAACAGATTGCTTAAAGAAATGAGTATTAGTGGGGAGTAGGAAAAGGAGATTTATTAGCCCAAAAGGAGATTTATTCAATGTGGCCACAATGGGAATGAGAACAAAGAGGTTCACGGACGCCCCAAAGTCTACCTCAGAACCCTGACAGTGAGGCTTAAACACAGAAAAAGGGCCCATGGGTAACCAAGCAGTCTTGGTCAAGGTACAGTCCCGCCCACCATTGGCCATCGTTGTCTGGGGTCCATTCTCTCCAGCAAGGTGGCTTGACAAGGTCTGAGAACTGTGTGCAATCTCTTTGTTCTCTGACTGGCACCAGGCTTCAGCCTTCCCCTTCCCTGGCGGGGGGGGGGGGGGGGGAGGGGGGATGTTCCCTTACTTGGGATCCACTGTTTCAATAGTCTGATAGCCAGACGTAGGGCCCAGTGTCTCTTTTTAAAGTATCTTCACCCTTGCCAGGTGCCGGGCTGGTTACCTAGGGATGTTAGTCCTGGGCTCCTCATGGGATGCTGCCTTCATGGTGGCTCACTAGCGAGAGCCCCTGGGAGCTTATCCAAGAGGTGAGATATCGGGGATACCCTGGGTTCAAAGTAAAGATGGAGGGTTGGGGAAGACACCCTCAGGCATCTCGGGACTTCTGGTCTCCTCCTGCAGGTGTCTGTCCTTGTAGGGACTTGGCTTCAAGAGCCTGTGACCTCAGCTTTAAAACGGAGACAGTGTGCTCCTCGGCTCCCGTGATTGCTCGTTTGGTGACAATGCTGCACCTCTCCCTTTGTTTCTGTACTCGTGGAAAGATGCCAGTGGCGGAGTTCACGTCTGACAATATGCCGAGTATTAGCATGGCCTTGTGGGCACACCTGTTCCCAGGACTAGGTTAGTCAGATCTAGAATGTACCCTTGATTTCAGCTTGGATCTTTCCTTCAGTGTCCTGGAGTCTTTATTTGCAAAAAATCATGTGAAACCCCACCTTGAAGTTTGCTAGCGGCGTTCCCTAAGTTTATCAAAGAGCCATTGATAAAGGGTTCATACTGTGAACCCTAACTCTGTGCCTGGTTGAGACTCTTACATGCAGTGCCGTGCCGTGTGCTATGAAGGTCCCTGTTTCCCCTTTGACAGGTAAGCAGAGGGTCGGAGGTTGAGACAGTGATGGTTAAGGTAGATTTGCATCTGCTCAGAGATGGCCCTGAGGAGGTGCCTGCTGTTCTCACAGGCCTTCCCTGGGTGTCCAGAAAGCTGGGGACCCTACCTGTTATTTTTTAGTTTCCACCCGAGCCCCCTTGTACCCCTGTCCCCACTAGCATGCAATGCAGCATTCATCTAGTAACAGTCTGCGCCTCTGGGTCAGTGCTGGGAATCTTCGGATCCGGTAACAGGTGTGACCTTCAGTCTGTATGTTGCAGATAGCTTCAACATGGTATTAACATAGGTATCAACATGGGCCCAGAGCCTTCTGGAAGTTCCCTGCAATTACCCAGTCATAGCATACAACGAAGGGGAGTCCAATAGGATTCTTACAACAGGTCTCACAGCAACCTCTCAAAAAGCTAAATCTACATCTAAAACTAAGTTACCAGGGCAGCCACTGTTTTACATCCACGAACCTCCTCTCAGTCGGGAAGCATGCCCGGGGAGAGAGCTTCAGTTTTAGGGAATATTCTTCAGTATGAGGGTTCTTTTTTTTTTTTGTCAGCTTGACACAAGCTCAGGTCATCTTGAAAGAGGAAACCTCAGTTGAAAAAAAAAATGTAGCCAAGTCTGTAGGGCACTTTCTTCCTGGCTGATTGTTGTGGGAGGGCCCATCCTACTGTGGGTGATGCCATCCCTGGCTAGGTGGTCCTGAGTTGCTGGCTGATTGTTGTGGGAGAATCCGTCCTACTGTGGGTGATGCCATCCCTGACTAGGTGGTCCTGAGTTGCTGGCTGATTGTTGTGGGAGAGTCTGTCCTACTGTGGGTGATGCCATCCCTGGCTAGGTGGTCCTGAGTTGTATAAAAAGCAAACTGAGTAAGGCAGAGGAAGTGAAAGAGTGAGCAGTCCCCCTCCCTGGCTTCTGCTTTAGTTCCTGCCTCTGGTTTCCTCCGCTGAGTTCTGCCCCCATTCCCTTGATGATGGTCTATGACCTCTAACATGAAACGAAACCTTGAACCCCTGAGCTGCTTTGGCAATTACCTTTAATCATACAGAAGACTTGAATAGAGGTGGTGTTATGGCTGCTCTTGGAATGACAATCCAGAAAGGGGGGGCACACCGACCATGAGAGATTCCCAGCTTGGTTTGAGGTGCATGAATCCACTTCTAGTCCAGACCCTTGATGCAGGAAGATGCACAGTACGCCTTTGTCTGGACCTTGAAGTGGGAGGATAACACCTTTAGTCTGGGCTACACCTTCTGCTGGAAGCCCATGGAAGAATGTGGAAGAAGGAAGGTTTGCCTGCTTACCCTCACCTTGCTAGCAAGTCCATTCCTTCAATGGCATTAGAGCCTATTTCTTCAGGATTCTAGCACATACAGAAGGCCAGCTGAGACGCCCAGTCTTGTGGAGCAAACAGTAGTAGATTCTTGGACTTTCCGTTCACAACCAACCATTGTTGGATTAGCTGGGCTGCAGCCTGTAAGTCATTCCTATAAATTCCTTTTATGTGTATTCATTTCATACATTCTGTGACTCTAGAGAACCCTGACTAATACAGGTAACATGACTCCCGCTATTGCCCCGGAATGTCCCTCTCCCTGCTGAAGCCACCTTTGGTGGCAGACACAGCTTTAAAGAAGTCACAGGAAGCAGCTCAGACCATACTCTTTTTTTTTTTTTTTTAAGCTATGTAACCTGGGACAGTGACCCAGGAATCTATCTCATGGAGGCTAAAATTAAAACAGGATGGTGCCTCTGCCACCAGCACTTCAGGGATTCCATGAAACCCCACGGGCAGATGCATCTGAAGCACCAGCTTTATCCCTCCCCACAGCACGTGGCCTTAAAACCCGCCCTCCTCAGTCCCAGCGATTTAGCAACATGTGAGATCTTCTATCCATTAGCGTGTCTGTGACTCAGACTTCAGATACCTGCACACGTGCCCCGTGAGGCAGCTTTCATCTTCAGAATCCCAAGTGCTTACAACCTGGTGAAAAGATAACTCCCTGGATATTAATCCACTCCTCTAACACAGCCTTGCAGGGAGAGGAGATCAACAGTATTTATCAGCACCTAACACCTCTGTCCCAGTCACGGGAGCCTTTCACGGGCTCTCCTACAGGAAGGAGATAAGGGCCTGCTGTGCCATCACGCCTGTGTGTGTTTACTCGGGCCTTTAAAGATAAACACTGCAATCAGTGAGTCAGATATCAAGCAATTATAAACTCCAGAGCCTGAGCATGAGATCCATCTCTCTCTGTAGTCAATGACAGAGTCCATGAGAATCAGGAATCTTGCCATGGAAGGAGCTGCATTTCCTTCCCAGGCCACAGAGATGTGCCCTGGAGACCTTCTGCCTCTTACCTGGCATGTTTCTCTAAGTAGGCTGCATGGGTTCTGGGGTGAAGCTGGGGGCTAGTTAGGAGACAGACATTTCTGGCAGCAACTTACCTATGCTTAGGGAAACCTACCACTGTTCCAGTGTGTATACATAGCAGGTAGCAGGGCCCTTGGTGTGCCCTGGTGGTTCCTCTCTCAGCCTGGGGTTACTGCATGGACATTTCAGGGATCTGTGTATGCCCTAAGAGCATAGTTCTATCCTAAGGTCACCAGAATTTCCAAGAAGGAAAGAAGTAATTGCTGGAGAGTGTTGGGGACCTCATGTCTTCCTTAGGTCCTTGTATGTGGGAGAGTCCACTTGCCAATATGTGACTAGGGGGTCACAGTTGTTAGTGCACCCAGAGTTCATGAGGACTCATAGGACACAGCAGACAGCAACCCTGGCTGAGGCCACACTCCTTGGCAGTGCACAGAGTAGGGATCTACTGAAGAACAGGGGAGAGCCCATGGGACTTCAGGTTTTGCGGTTTCTCTGCAGTGACCATTGTCTGTGGGTCATCCACTGGCAGTAAAGGATGAGAAGGGGTCAACTCTTGGAAACAAAAGCTCCCAAGTCCCCAGGATTGACAGTGTCAGGGACCCAGCAGGCCTTCGGTCAGATGGTTAAACTACACAGTTATAAGAGAAAGAGATGAGGGAACAGGAAATAAGGGGGAGAAGAAGAAGGATAAAATCTCCTGCAGGGCCAGGGCTAGAGAAGCAGAGGGTATCAGAAGGTCAGATGTGGAGAGAGAAGCAGGCAGCAAGGGACCAATGGAGCGCAGGAGATAAGCCCCGCGCCTAGAGGGCTCTCAGTGCTCATTTTTCAAGAGCGCATAGTAGCTCAGTGTCTCACAGAGTCTTGAGCCCTTGTTGCCTCACGGGTTCCCAACAGAAAGATGTATTCCACTCTCTACACGACAGCAAGTATCAGCAGATGGGGTAACAGAGACCAAAGTAGCTTCACACAGCAATATGTAGTGAATGACAGTGGCTGAGTACCAAGAAAACCTTATCCATGAAACATCGCTCTAGACTGTCAGCAAAGGTGCATTTATAAGATAAAAGTGGACAAGAATTGTGTGAGAGTCCTAGTTTGCTGATGGGTGATTTACATCCAAGTAGGCGGCTCCCTAAGGAAGGGATGAAGTCATGGTAGGTGCTAGAAAGAAGAGAGAGTAATAGAAAGTTTGACAGGGACGAAAGAACGCAATGTTGATGGACACCCTTGGGCTCTGGTGGTGGCAGTTGCTGGGGTAGTGATTCTACTTGCCTTCTGTTGCTGTGATAAACCAACATGGGGAGGAAGACGTTGTATCTTACATGTCACAATCCATCATTGAGGGGTGTCGGGACTCAAGCAGGAACTGAAGGAGAACTATAGAGAGATGCTACTTACTTACTGGCTTTCTCCCTGGCTTGCTCACAGGCTGCTTAGCTCCTTTCCCATCCAGCTCAGCCTACCTTCCTAGGGCTAGTGCCGCCCACAGTGGGCTGGGCCGTCTCATATCTGTCATCAGTCAAGACAACCTCTCCCAGACATGGCTACGGGCCAGTCTGATTTAGACAACTCCTCAGCTGAGGTTTGGTCCTTCCATCCTTCCAGGTTCAACTCTGGGTTGTGTCAAATTGATAATAAAAAACAAAGCAGCTTAAGTTCAGAACGGTCTGTCCTTCCGAACAGCGCCTTGTGTTCTTGAAGGTTACAAATTAAGTATCTTGTTGTCCTGGCTGGAGCATCTGTTTTACTAAGCCCCAACCCTGATGACTCAGAGTCCTCTTGGACCGACTCTAAGTTTCTGCCTTCAGCCTGACCTGTCTTAGTGTTTCCCTTTTCAGTGTCTTTTATGCTTTTACAGAACTATCAGATGTGAGTGTGGGTGATTTGTAATTGGTTGAAAACCACGGCATGTTTAAACATGTGTTTTCTGTTTGATTTGCCCTGTGCTACTGGCAAATCAGACACAAGGAGAAGGGGTATCAGAATAAACTTGATCTTGTGTTTGGAGGCTTTATATGCAGTAGCGGTTCAAAGACAAGGCTTGCTTCTGTCCAATGAGGAGGCTGTTCAAGGCCGCAGCTGCTGATATCAGGGAGGGAGGCTTATTTGTATCTAGCGAAGGGCCCTCTAAACGCATTACTGTCTTTGCTCTGCCCTTCCCTCTTCGCGCCGCACTTTCGCCTGGCTCACCTCTGTGCATCTGCGGCACTAAGAAAAATGTCTCTTCTCTTTTAAGTGTCTCTTTTGAGCTTCCCTCCTAATTGTTTCACCTCTGCTCAGCAGCCCCATCAAGAAGAATTCTCCTTGTTCACCATTAAAGCACATCACTTGGATTGTGGGATATTAGTGTTGTCACAAGCAAGGGGCCATGGGCTCTCTCCTAAGCTTCTTAAGCTTTTGAGAATACCCAGAAGGTTCCAGGGCATCCTCAGGGGTCACCAGGGCTGGGACCCAAAGTCCTGAAGCCTCTTGTAGCTCTTCAAATGCAAACACAGAGGCGGAGCAGCAGTTACCACAAAGGCTGGGGCATAGCTGGTTCCCTAAATAGGATCTTCACAAAGGATCAGTGGCAGCCTGTTCCCTCTCTCTTCTGCTTTCCCTGCTGGCTATGTGGAGCTGGTACTAGCCCCTTGAGGACTAGAAAACAGTTCTTTAAAATGCCCACTCAGGGGACCAACAGTGCAATAGTATTTGCTGCCAAGCCTGGTCTCTAGGACCCACCTGGTGGAAGAAGAGAAACGAATCACACAACTTGTCCTCTGACCTACACACACACACACACACACACACACACACACACACACACATACAGGAACACATATGAGGACATAAGCAGTCTCTCAAATCCTGCCTATGCCTCCCTGGACATGGCTGCTGACCTAAGAATGGGTTTTATACTTTTATATGAAAAGAAGAATGTTATTTCACAATTTGTAAAATTCCTATGTAACTCAAATTTCACTGTCCCTAAATAAAGATAAATTTGTTGCAGCCACACCCAAGGTTTCATATTCTCTGTATCTTTTCCAGGATATGGTAACAGAGCCCAGTAATATGAGTTATCCAGGAACTAACACAACATGCCCAATAACGCTTCAGTTTTACTATCCAAGGTTTCTTGGGTTTTTTTTTTTGTTGTTTTTTTTTTNTTTTTTTTTTTGTCTGTCTTACCCATGGCCCACTGCAGTCTGAGAATATGCAATGGAGACCCTCAGAAATAAACAAGCCATAGGGCTCAAGTCTCAAGCGTCCTAGGTAGCAAACGTAATGAAATTCCAGCTGCTTAACTCTGGCCTGCTTGGGCGGGGGATCCCGTCACCCCACATGCTCACACTGTGTAGTCTACCCACCCATGAGCTGTTTAGTAAGTAACCCTGAGCTCAGATTGACTCTCTGGGCACCACACTGCTTTTATATTCAAGTGAACCACATTGTATCTAATAGTGGCCACAAAATGTGAAGAAAAGTGACACAGGCCATTTTAGTACATTGTACAGAAACATAGTTGCTTTAAATTTATCATTAGCTATTCATCTCAACTTTAAATGTTAGTGTGTGTTTGCACGCATGACAGTGTGAGTGTGGAAGTCACAGAACAGCTGGGGAATCAGTTCTTTCCTTCTGCCACAAGGATTCCTGGGATCAGAACTCAGGTTTGGCAGCAAGAGCCTTTAACCAGTGAGCTGTCCCGCTGGCCATCACTGGCAATTCCTAATTTCAGAGTGTGACTAACGTAGAAATGAAACTTTCTTATGAGTGTGTATGTAAGAAAAAAACCATGCTGTGTCACTATCTCTGTTTTAGGCATCCCGTGGAGACTTGAGGTTGTCCCTGATGGTTTGGGGGACTTCACAGGAGGACTACAAGGCCTGAAAACACCCCTCCCTCTCCTTACATTCTAGGTTTTCTGAGGATGAGTTTCCCAGAGTTACTGGATGTCTTCCTCTGCTCCTCGTGTGCTGTGGGTTGGTGCTGAGTTTGTTCTGGTGCGTGGCGATGCCTTTCCTCCTCGGGACGCAGTGGGCTCTGGACCTGCAGTGTGGGTGACTTCAACATGTAACAAAGACAAATGCCAATGCATAAGTGAAAGTGCACAGTGGTGACTGTTTGACATTACAGCCCCAGGCACAGTAGGAGAGCCAAACCACGCCACACCGCCCTCCCACAAGACAAGGCATCACATTAAAAATTTAGGAATAAGCTTGCGCCTGCGCTGTGGCAGCGGGCCGGGGGCTGGGGGTGGGGTTGGGGGAGGTCTGAGACAGGCTGAATGCCTCTGCTTCTTCCTCCTGATATGTCTTTGTTAAAAGCTCCTGGGAACCTGGCTCCCTTTGTACAGGCAGCTGCTTCCAGTCAGAGGAGCAGAGGCTAATTTACAACCTGATGAACATTTGTTTTCCCACCACTCGGAGTGGAAACTTTCCGGAATCTATCTGTTGTACGGATTATGTATGTGTCAGAGTTGAACGGCAGTTAAAACAAACCTTGGAGATCAGGAAGTCATTTTTCACCAAAGAGCAGGTCCTGCTTGGGCCTAGGCCCAGGTTAACCTCTCTCCTGTCCTCCCTGCTCCAAGCCTAGGCTTTCCAGTTGGCTGACTTGGCGGTAATTGAATCAGGAGGAGGTTGGATCCTTATTCTCTAAGACTTGCCAGTGGAGGCTCTGTAATCCTCCCTGGCTCCTCAGAGAATCAGGTCTTCGGTTTATTGACATGTAATTAGATCCGTGTGTGTCACTGTGTCAATGCCAGTGCAAACATCACAGGGCGAGCAGCTGATCCTTACAACATCAGCCCCCTAATCTCCAGAGATGCCTGTTGATAGGAGCCTGGGGGATACCTGACTCCAGCTCAGAAGCTGCTCCATGGCAGAAACCTACCACCTCCAGGCTTCCTTGATTCCTCCACAATGTTCCTCACCATTTGCAGGGACAGGTGAAGGGAAGAGAGGACCTTCTGATTCTGGCTCCACATTTTCCCCAATGTCGTTCCTTGAAGGACTGAAGGAAGTGGAGCGCAAGGCCTGGTGCCTGAGGCATCCAGGACCAGAGCCCCTCTGAGTTTCCCCGACTTAGTTAATGGAACTTGCTTTCTGGAAAGTTCCTTTGCTTGCATCCTTTTCCGTGCTGAGATGAGCCTTTGCAGCAGGCGTTTATTAGCGACTCTGTCACAGACTGGCAGGGATATGCTAGACAGATGACATCAAGGTTTGTGGACAATGGTCACTGCTGCTTTGTTAGCTGTGTGCTGACTGCGCCGGGACATCTCACTGAACTAGCACTTGAGGGTCCTCATTTATGTCCCTGTGTTTCTGTGAAGCCAGGGCCCCTCATGCCTGTTGCACAGTTATTATAACTGAGGCTATGAGAAGTTTACAGTTTTTTTTAAAAAAAAAATTTATTTATTTATTTTATGTATATGAGTACACTGTAGCTGTCTTCAGACACACCAGAAGAGGGTGTCCATTACAGATGGCTGTGAACCACCATGTGGTTTCTGGGAACTGAACTCAGGACCTCTGGAAGAGTAGTCGGTGCTCTTAACCACTGAGCCATCTCTCCAGTCTCTGAATTTCATGATCTTGCTGGATTACGTACAAACTGGACCCCAGGGGAGTGAACAGCTGCTGGATCAAATGGGCTAGGTCCCCCAATCACTGTGTCAGTTGGCCTCAGAGGGCTTCTTTTGTGTCCTGGGCATGGGTAGATTTCAGTACTGATCAGCCAGTTCAGACCAAGGTTAGGTGGGCGAGACCCAAGGCAATGACACTTACCTCTTCAGTCATGGCCCCAGATGGTTCACTGATGGTAGACTTTGGCCCCTTGGTGGTTCACTGTGGTTTATCCTGACTACCATGTGGTTAGCCATACTGTAGGCTCTGGCTCTCAGGTGGCTCACTATAAGGGGCAGAGTCAAGGCCATTGTGGCAGGAGTAGGAAAGAGAAGAGCCTTTGGCTCTCCGTCCTCTGTGGTGCATTTCTCGGATATGGAGGAGCAGGCCCCTAGCTTCTGAATCTCTGGAGTTCTACCACTGCCTGCTGGTCCCCCTGCAGGTCTATCTTTCTGCTTCTTGTTTGCTTGTTTTAAAACCGATGTGGTGTCTGACTGTGCAAAGTTGTTCTCAATGCAGCCACAGTGAAGCAGAAACTGTGGTGGGTTGGAGGGGCATTCCCTCAGGAAATTCTGAATTTTCCTCAGGAAAATCTGCGTCTTCCCTGGTGCAGAAACAACATTTAGTTTCTAAAACAAACCACAAAGAGCTCTTATCAAGGTCCATTCCATCTGATCGCCATTGCCTGTGCCTGCTGCTAGCCTGGTGAGACCTTTCCTGTGACAGGGGGCGGTCTTCCTTCACCTGCCCTAGGATTGCTGGTGTTGGAACGCTATGAGTGACCAGCAGAGCCTGTGTGCATCTTGGTGTGACCAGAGATGCCAGTGATGCCCGAGGCCGGCTGAGAGGAGGCCCCTCCTCCTGGATGTCTCTGTTTCTCTGGCTGCAAATGGTACAGCCTCTTGCCTGTGAGTTTCCTACCAGGAGGTGAGCCACCAATGCGTCTGATTCAATTCTGAGAAGCCTTTGAAGGTGACAGGCTCCCTGTAAAATGTCACGCCAATCAATAAGGCATGCTGCACTGGGTAGAAGAAACAAATGGCACTTCTTATCTTCTTTACTGTGGAGCTACACTGTAACCCATTTTATTTTGGGTAATTAAAAGTGTGTGTGTGTGTGTGTGTGTGTGTGTGTGTGTGTGTGTGTGTATGTGTGTATGGGGTGGGGAGAACCATGTGCTTACAGGAAACAAATTTAAGCTTGCATAAAACAGCATCTTATGAAAAGTGCCTCTAGTCCTTAGATACTCCCATGTGTAAGTCTGTATGTGTTCTTGATCTGTACTCTTCTAGGTGTTGTTAGGACATGGAAAGCTGATGTTACCTGGTCCAGATATAACTCCTATTTTAATATGGGTCAGAATTCCATTCCTTTTCATGGCTGGATAAGCAGCTAAAACAAGGGAACAGTAGTGACCAGCAAAAGAGCAAAGAATAGCCCGTGGTGAGGGTATCGAGTGGTTAGCCTGGTTCCAATGCTTCGCAGCAGATACAATGTGCTAATGTTCTCAGGAGATTCAGGGTGGATTCCTGACCTGGCAATTCCACCTCTGGGTCCTCAACCACACAACACACAACACACACACACATGCTCCTGTGTTCACACCAGCCCAAAGAGGAAGCTTTCAGAAGCCTCCCCAGACAGCCAGATGTGTAGAAGCCTCATGGTAGAATGTTACCCAGCCATAGGAAGGAATGGAATTCGAATCCATACTCCTCATGTCACATGGGGACCAACAGACTCAAAAGGACAAATGTGGACTATTCCACTTATGAGAAGTGTCTGAAGTACACCGGTGACCTTTCAGGATGAAGAGCAGGTTGTGGGATGCTGAGGGGTCTGAGGGGCCTCACAGCAGGCACAGTACCAACTTCCGGGTGATGAATGTCTTAGAGATGGAAGTTCCAGCTCAACTGGTGGTCAAGAGTGCTATATAGCTTGTTCTATGTATTTCACCCCAGTGTGTGTGTGTGTAGGTACATATGTGTATGCAAATATATATGTGTGTTTATGTATGTATGCATTTGTGTTTGCATGTGTGTGTGTGTGTGTGTGTGTGTGTGTGTGTGTGCGTGTGTGTGTGTTTGTGTCTGTGTGTGTTTGTATGGTTGAAAGTCCGGGAAGATAGCAGACAGGTGCTGTCGGCTCCCACCTTGTCAACAGAGAGGCCGGTGCAGGTTTCACCTGTCTGTGCTGTGACTGGACCTCTGCTCTGTCTGTGCTGTGACTGGACCTCTGCTCTGTCCACGCTGTGACTGGACCTCTGCTCTGTCTGTGCTGTGATTGGGCCTCTGCTCAGGCCGCAGTGTTTGGCTTCAGGCGGTTGTAGCTCTGGTCTTGGGCTCATCACGATTCAGAGCAGCACCATGTTCTGTTTGGTGTGTACTTTCGGCATGAGAAGGGAACTCTATCCTTTAGGAGGGGTTAATTAGTTTATTTTATGTATTGACAATTTATTTAAGAGAAAAACGACTTTAGTGGTCAAGGTCAAGCGTTAGAAAGATGGAGCGTGTGTTGAATTCACTTTGTCCTTAGCGCCTGAGATCTGTCTGACCGTCCTGAGCCTCTCTAGTCCTTCAGGCTCAGATCGTTAAGGAAAGCAGGTTCTTTTGTCGAGGCTTCTGTCAGCCTGCCCTGGAGAGACACGGGAGCTACCATAGGTCAGTGTGAGGGATCCCTTATGTCCTGTCTGCTTTGAGCAGCCTCAAGCTGCCCCCCTGAAGTACCTTCTCCCAAGTCTGGGACCAGACAACCCACCCTCAGCAGACTCTGCTCCTCCTCCATGTGCTGAGGGAGAGAGGGCTGCTTGTCTATGCCAGCACTGGTCCAGACCCTTCTCAGTGTGGCAGGGTCAGGGTGGTTCTGTAGTCAGAGGGTCTTGTGAGCCTAGGAGATCTAACAAGGGTGTCACAGTTAGACTCTATCTCAAAATAAAACATTATTAAGAATGACTTTTAAAAGTGAAAAGAGCAGGCCTTACCTCAGGCTGACTGTCTTGGGTTTAGAGGAGGTAAGAAAGAGGTGTGTGTCTGCCTGAGGCTCCTAATCCCCTGCCCCTGAGCAAGAGTGTGTGTGCTATTGCAAAAAGCTCCAGGCTGTTGTCAGGAGGGAGAAATACATTTTAGGCGAATCAGTAGAATTCACTTTACATTTTAACTCAATATCCATGACTATTGTTATTTTACACAGCCAAACTGGGTGCAGCCATTAGCAAAAAAAGACACTTAGTAACACCAGAGGAGACTAAAATAAACCCCATCTGAGTAATCCAGAGATTAACCTCAACCCTCACCAGACCTTTTCCAGACACTTCTTCCCGCCCCTCTTCCATTTCCACCCCAACTCCTTTCCTCCCCTCTCCCCTACTCCACCCTCAGTACTTAATTTTGAGATAGAATGAAAGTACACTCCCCCAGTACAATATCCTTGTCTCCCCACTCCCAATAAACAGCTTCCACCCTTTTATCGACATCATCCGGCCAGGGAGTGGTCTCCTACTCCCTCTGGGGGAGCGTGCATCCCAGCCCTTGCCAGTGTGCTCAGACCAAGGTGAGCACACACACACACACACACACACACACACACACACACCAGCTCTGGCTGTTTCCTTGCCGTCCAGAATGAGATACCCAAGAGTGTTGCAGCA
>NC_034608.1:30587337-30593755 GCF_900095145.1 Mus pahari
TCCTCCTCCTCCTCCTCCTCCTCTTCTTCTTCTTCTTCTTCTTCTTCTTCTTCTTCTTCTTCTTCTTCTTCTTCTTCTTCTTCTCCTTCTCCTCTTCCTCTTCCTCTTCTTCTCCCTTCCCCTTCCTTCTTCCCTTTCTCTTCTCCTCTTCCTCTCCACTTCTTCCTCTTCCTCTTCTCTTCCCCCTTTCTTTCTTTTTCTTCCCCTTCCTCTCCCTCCCTTTTACTTTTCTCTCCCTTTCCTCCCCTCTTTCCCCTTCTCCTCTTCCTCTTCTTCCTCCTCTTTCTCACTTATCTTTCCCTTCCTCTCCTCTTCCTTTCCCTTTTCTCTCCTCTTTCCCCCCTCTTCCTCCCCTCCCTCCCCTCTCCCTCTCCTCCCTCTCCTCTTCCTCCTCTTTCTCCCCTTCTTTCCATTTCCTATTTATTTTCTTCCTTTCCTCTCATTTCCTCTCTCTTCTTCCTCATCAGGCTATCCTTCTGTACTTGTAGCCATGCCCACTTGTGTTTCACTGTGGACAGACAGAAGGTCTTTATGCCCTAAAGAGCATCTTCAGAGAGGGGCACTGGGTCAGTGGGAGGAAGGGGAGGGTCCAGTCACAGGATGAAGCGGACAGCAGTGCTGACAGGAGACAGCTAATGATCCCTAGGGTGAGTGAGAGGTAAGACCTAGATACCACGGATCAGAGGACATGTAGGTGGACATGCTGGCCTGGGTCCACAAACTCCTATCACCCCATACAAATGTCAGAAAGCGGTTATCCCTGCATGCAGTGTATAGCTGACAGTGCAGCAGCTGCAAATCTCATGGCTCTGCCCTCTCTCAGCCCTGGAGTATAAAGGCCTTGTAGGAGGTTGGCCTGCTGTTCTGCTCAGAGCTGTATTGCCTGCTCTTCTCTCTCAACAGAGCAGCAACCATGACTGCTGTCTGGTCACTGTGTCCAGGCTTCTGTCATCAGCTGGGTGTGACTCTAGCTTTGCCTGAGCTCTGGGCCGTGGGAGACACAGAGACCCTGTGCAGTCCTGGGGATGAAAAGTGCTCTGCACACGGGCCTGAGCATCTCTCTCTCTCTCTCTCTCTCTCTCTCTCTCACACACACACACACACACACACACACACACAGAGAGAGAGAGACACGGGCAGTGCACACCCATGAGATGGGACGGACCTTAAAGCCAAGCTTGTGTGTGGTTGGGAGAGTCGGAAAGACTTAAAGACTGCTTCTCCGTGCTGGTACCTGAACGGCACCTGTGGCTCTCGAGATATTCCCACGGGCCCAGCACTTGTGAGAGTGGCCCTAGGCACAGCAATATATTTATTCAGATTCAGCTGGCAGCCACTGCACTGTGGTGTGACAGTTCTGGAGCTCAGGGTTCAGAGGTCAAAGCCCAGATAGGCCTACGGAGGCCCTCACCTGATGAAGCCTTGTGCTTTCTGGATTATTCTCTCAAGAGACAAGTTTCAAATGTGCGAAGGTGTGGGAGGTTTGCACAGGTCTAGCTTCTGAGACATCTATTCCTGAGGAGGGCTCAGCTCTGCTGGCTCTAGGCCTAGGGAGAGTCACCTCCCAGGCTGTAATGCCTCATCTGTCTGAGTGTCCATCCCTCTTGAGGGGCAGGTAGCACCGAAAACATAATGACAGCCATGATGTCAGGTCGGGGGTCAATAGTTAGGATGAGGTTGTCTCCTCATCCAAAGGAGAAGCTTGCATAAGTCAGACCTGTAGAGACTCTGTGGAGAGAGACTCGAAGCTGTTCTCTCACTGTGCCAGAGGCATCCATCACCCCAGAGAGGCTTAAAGGGGTGCATCCTAGGGCTCTGGGTGAGCACGGCCTGCCTGAGGCTTAACCTCCGACTTCTGGGTCCAGGGACTGTTTAAATCATCCAGACATCTGTGGAACTCGATGCCCAATCGTGCCAGAGATCCTTCAAGACTGAGGCAGGCATATCTGCGCATGAGTTTGCCTGGTTCAGGGGCAGGGGGCAGGGGGTCATTGTAGTCTATGGTCACCTACTTCTCCAGCCTGTTGCTGGGCTGTGACAGCTGCCATCTATCTTGTTATCATGCCTGCCGAAAGAGTGGAAGCCATGTTTAATCAAAGGAAGCCATTTCAGGCTTCTCCCTGCGTGGAAAGTTCTGCAGCCAACCCACTACATCCCCGTTCCCAGCCGTTTTTTTTTTTTCCCCCCTCTGACTGTGTGAGATTCAAATCTCAGGTTTCAGCAGTCTTTGAGAAGTGAAGGCAGCTGCTGTGGCGGGCAAGGTCAGAGTGCTCAGAAATGACTAGTGATTAGTTGACAATTGTTATGATACAGGCTCCACAACAATGGAATTAGTCTTTAAAGAGAGAAATTAAAAGGTAGTTTGCCCCCGAGGGAGCTGTGGGGCTCCCAGAATTAGTGAGGATGATTTCCCCCACCTCATTCTCCTCCTCGGGACAGACACAGAGCCCCAGGGCGCCTCATTGTTTAATCAGGACAGTATCGTTGAACTGATTAATCGTGCTTCCCCTGAAGGGAGATGCTTGCCTGGGAATGATTCCACTCTGTGGAACAGACCTCCAGTGCCGGCATTAGCAGGGCCCCAGGCCTATTGGCTGAGTTAGGGAAGGGACTGGACCAGCTAGAGCAGGATGAGGTAGGCTGGGACCTGCCCTGCCCTCTGAGCAGCCTTCTGCTTTGGACCCGCCCCCACCACATTGATGTGCTTGCTTCAAGTATAGCAGGGAGGATGCAGGCTTCCTTCCCTCTTTCAGTGTCTGGAGGACAGAGGGGACAGTAGACCACTGGGCAGGGTCTGAGGGGTGTTGCTCTCCTTCCTGAGGGCAGGGTTGGCATTAACTGAAGTCTGAGCCCTGGCAGCTACCATACAGTGTGTCCACTTGACACGGGCTGGAGTCATCACAGAGAAAGGAGCCTCCATTGAGGAAATGCCTCCATGAGATCCAGCTGTAAGGCATTTTCTCAATTTGTGATCAAGTGGGGAGGGCCCATTGTGGGTGGTACCATCTCTGGGCTGGTAGTCTTGGGTTCTATATGAAAGCAAGCTGAGCTGGGCAGTGGTGGCATACACCTTTAATCCCAGTACTTGAGAGGCAGAGGCAGGTGGATTTCTGAGTTCAAGGCCAGCCTGGTCTACAGAGTGAGTTCCAGGATAGCCAGGGCTACACAGAGAAACCCTGCCTCAAAAAACAAAAAACAAAACAAAACAACAACAAAAAACCCAAACAAACAAAAAAAAAAAAAAAAAAAAAAAAACCAAAAAAAAAAAAAAAAAAAAAAAGAAAGAAAGTTGAGCAAGCCAGGGGAAGCAAGCCAGTAAGTAACATCCCTCCATGACCTCTGCATCAGCTCCTGCTTCCTGACCTGCTTGAGTTCCAGTCCTGACTTCCTTTGTGATGAACAGCAGTGTGGAAATGTAAGCCGAATAAATCCTTTCCTCCTCAACTTGCTTCTTGGTCATGATGTTTGTGCAGGAATAGAAACCCTGACTAAGACACATACACATGGGCTTAACCCAGGTAGGGAAGGGTCTATGACCTGTAAAACCTCCAACTTGACTTTCCTCTGTCACCAAGTCCCACAGATGCTACCCATCAGCAATCTGAACACAGGTCTTAACAAACATTACAATGCTCCTATTTTGTCGTCTCATTCAGGATTGTGAGTATGAGCCAACCATTGGGGTAAAGATGCTGAAAAGTATCCCATCATTCTGCTTTAGACACGACTATGCTCATCTGATCTATTGCATTACATCACAGAACGTCACGGTGAGGGCCATTTGGCTACACTCAGTAACATCTCAGTGTCCCAGTGTGCCTGAGTAGCAGCTGGAGGCCCACAGTGAATCATGTGTGTGTGTGTGCGCGCGCGCGCGCGCACGTGCGCGCGCACTCACGTGAGTGTGTGTGTGGTCAAGTTGAAGTAGGGGAGAAACCTAACCCACAAGGCAAACCCTCAAGTTGTTTCGAGTAAAAATACTCACTTTAAACAAAGATGTGCTTGAGAATGTGAGGAAGAGCAGACCGGAAGGATGCATCATGTTTGACACACCCTTCCACTCTGAGAACCTGGGGACTTGGGAGTCTTTCATCTCCCTCTGACAACTCCAGCACTGTGCTGTCCACTGGTTGTAGAATGTTGTTGGAGTAACATAAAGCGGTGGTTCAGGCAACTTCAGGATCTTGTGTTTGCTGCTATCTCCCCCCCCACCCCCGATCTTGAAGAGGCAACTTTGAGATCTGTTCAGTGGCAAACGGGGAGAACATGCACACATTATCACAGAGGAGAAAGATCCCCGTCACATTTCTTTGTAAGAGAATCAAGCAGTTCTGTAGCTTCACTGCTCTAGCTTTCGGTAGTTTACGTTGAGGATTACACTATTTAGGGGATGTATGACTTTTTTTAAAAGATGCTGCTTGCTTTGCTTTATGAAAACAAACACAACACAACAAAACAAACAAACAAAAAAACTACAAAACTTCTTTCAACAACAAACCATGGTTAGGATTTAACAACACTCCACAATGGGACATGCCACCCAGCCAGGGGGATGAGGTGCCAATGTCTGTCTGCACATTAGTGTATTTGTGGTGGAAAATGCTGTTATGTTTTTCCTTGCAGGAAATCCCTTAGCAGTTTACCAGAAGCTTTTGAAAAAGTATATATTCAGACTAAATCCTCACCTTGCTTTCTGAGGGAAAGTGGTCCGATGACAACAGTTTAATAACTGTTAATAGCAGTCCTTCCAGGATGGAAAAGTCTCTCTGGATACATAGCAACAACACCCTCTCTGATCTTCTGGAGCCAGCTTTGGTACATTTACTTCTTATAATCTTTCCATTCTGTGCTTCAATTCTTTTCATTAAAAACAATATATATTAAAAAACATACACACACTATACTATATGGTATATTGTATATATATACATATACACACATACACATATATATATATATATACATATACACACTCTATACTATATGGTATTACATTGTGTATATATACATGCATATATGGTATACACACACACATATATATACATATATATATATATACATATATATATGGTAGGTATATATATATATATATATATACCTACACATATATAAACACACACTATAATATATGGTATTATATTGCCTACATACATATATACACACACATATATAGACATACACATGATATACTATATGGTATTATATATATATATATATATATATATATATATATACACTATACTACATGGTAAGTAAAATATAAGTAAAATGGCCCAAATATTAGTTAGCTGATATTTGGGGTGTCTATTGGGAGTCCCAGGACTTCTTTATTTCCCTAAAGCTTTTTGGGTAGCCTTGGTGTTTTCCCTTTCTGCCCCACACCTGGAATCTGAAGATGCTCTGCCCTGTTGTCCTCTGTGGTGGCTGCTGCAGTCAGCAGGAGTTGCTGTCATCTGTGGTGGCAGCAGTGGCTACCATGAGCTTGCAGACTCTAAGTGATGACTTTCTGCAGGTGTGGCACTCTCTTGGGGTCCTGGACAACCTCACTCACAGGTCCCTTGTCTCCTGTTCACTTCAGCAAAGAAACATACAGAATGAAAGCAGAAGCTGGGTTTCCATATTCCATCTCAGTTAATAGGCATCTAAAGGGATCCGCGGCACACCTGATAGGAAAAGCCAAGTGCCACCTGCTGCCTTGACACCTCTCCCTGGAGTAGTCACCCCACCTGTCCTGAGATACTAGCAGACATTTACTGAACACCTGAGGGCCCAGGCTATACCACCCATGCTGTGTGTTATTCAGCTACTCTGAATCATGCTGTGGACAGAGGCTACCGGACTCTACATATGACTGTCTTAGAAATCGCAGTATAACAGCTGGCATCTGATGGCCTCGCCCCTAGGTCTGTTCCACGGCAGAGCTAAGGGCTGTGATTTGGGTTGTGTGGGCATGCTGAAGGAGACTGGACACAGAGGGTTCCATGGCCTTGAGGGGCCTCAAATAGACCCTGCCTCCAGCAGAGGAAGGAAACAACATTCCTCCTTGGCAGAACTTCCAGGTGGGGACACAGGGATGGAGTTCCTTCTAAACGTGGGATAGGGCCACTCCTGTCTGGCAAGTTCTATGGTCACCTGGGGTTGGCACAGGTCAATGCTGGCCTTAGGCCATCGCTCCAGCTTGTGAGAGGTGATTTGTTTATTCCTGCCTGTGGATATTGCTGGGCCTGCTTTTGCACTGCACACATTTGGCCACATAAAACCAATTACTGAAAATTGCCCCCATTTTCCTAGGCCCAGTTGGCATCTTTATTTTCTACTCCTGCAGTGTGGAAATAGACTAGCAATGGGGCAGCGTGGGGTGCAGGGGGCAGCGTGGGGTGCAGGGGGCAGCGTGGGGTGCAGGGGGCAGCGTGGGGTG
>NC_034608.1:30593790-30614770 GCF_900095145.1 Mus pahari
GTGGGGTGCAGGGGGCAGCGTGGGGTGCAGGGGGCAGTGTGGGGTGCAGGGGGCAGCGTGGGGTGCAGGGAGCTCTGATTGGGTCCTGAGCAACCTGGCTCCAGGATGGTGAGAAATGCAGCTGGCAGTGAAGTGCTGTGTTTCCCTGTGGGTAGTGCCCGCAGAGGGCCAGCTACTGTCACCTTCCTGAGCCTCTAGCAGTGGTTCTCAACTTGTGGATCATGGTCTACTTTGGGGTCGCATATCAGATATTTGCATTACAATTCACAACAGTCACAAAAATAGTTATGAAGTAGCAACAAAAGTAATTTTATGGTTGGGGGGGTCACCACAACATGAGGTATTAAAAGGTCACAGCATTAGGAAGTTCTACCTATGAGCTATTCTTCCCACCCTGCTCTGTCTGAAACAGTTCTGTGTACATTTTTTTGAAGAGAGGGCTCTGATCTAGAGGCTTCTACTCTGGCCATTGCTCGGGCGTCCCAAGTTTGGGTAGAGCCATGGATGGGACTCATCCAGTTCATTCCTTCCTTCTGCTCTCAGATCCTCTTTTCCCTAGACTTCCTGCGGAAGGAGAGCATCTCCCGAGACTGAAGAGCTAGCTGAGAGTTTAAGCTACAGAACCCAAGGCTTACTCAGCCAGAAGGACATAATTTTCTTTCTCTTTGGACTTTGCCTCTCATGTTTTGAAATTCTGTTAAAAAGTCATGGCTTACTTATCAGAATACTTCCAGCAAGGGCTTTGGGGACAAAGGAATACAATCTAACCAGAGGAGTGTGAGATGGTTACACTTTGTTTCATGTAGCTTTGGGGCTGGGGCCTGGACACGCCCAGAGAGTTAGTTCCAAGGTTGAGTCCCCAAGAGTCCAAGAGCTTCTGAGGTCTGGGCCTTCTGCTGGGAATCTGGGCTTCTGAGGCCCTTTGGGTGTCTCTGCCTTTCTCTCCTACCCATGAGCTATTCTTCCCACCCTGCTCTGTCCGAAGTGTACATTCTTTGAAGAGAGGGCTCCAGGTGCCCACCACCGTTGCTCTGGTAGATCTCTAACACTATAGAGAGAGTGATAAGGGTTACTAAGACATGGGCCTTGTCTCCACTTTCCACAGCAGATGTTCTACAGCTGTTTGGTAGGCACCAGAAACCTGCTGGGGTGTGATGTGCTGGACTGTGGGAGAGAGCCGCTTCAAACACAGCAGGTTGTTGGCTTGTGCATATAGGAGGGAGTTGGAAAAACAATTTCTCCTCTTGGGCGAAATCCTTTCCTTCCTTTGCTCTTCCTTCCCTCCCTCCTTCCCGACTGCCCTCCTTTTTTTTTCCTTCCTTCCCTCCCTCCTACCCTCCCTCTCTTCCCTCTTTCCTCTGCCCCTCCACATTTCTTCCCTCCTTCACTTTCTCCCTTTCTCCTTCAAGAAACCTAGATGTATACTATTAGGGGAGGGATGGGGATGCAAGGCTGGCAGGCCTTAACCAAAGTGATCTAGAGTTACCGAGGGGTGATCTAGACAATGGCAGGCTACAAGGTTCTGGGGTGTGGAGGAGCTCCAGGTAGGGCCCATGCACAAAGATTCTTCCTGTCTCAGAGCAGGGGTTCATGTGGTTCAGGCCTGGAGTAAAGAAAGATAGCGAGGAGACAGGAGCATAGACCAGAGACTGGTACATATGTCCAGCACATGTCATTGTGTTCCCTAGACTGGTGGTGGAGGCCTCTGGGCAAAGACAGTGGAGCCATTTGGGGTTAGACAGGGAAGGGACTGTGCCTGAGGCACTGTGGATTCTTTCTGGGGAGGTCCAACAGTAAGTCTGCAGTGAAAGGCACCAGGAGCCAACCACACAGGCTCATACCCAAGCCGGGCGAGCAGCTGGCTACCTGATGCTGGGGCTGCAGTCACTGGCTACTCAGAGGAGGTTTAATAACCTTGCCCAGAAAGTGGTGTGTGGAGCCATCAAGATCCCCCAGTGCAAAATACTGCCCTTTCTCCCTACCTCCTCCACCATTTATTCCGCTCAAAGGAAGTGAAAACTCTAGTGTGGTGGAAAATGCCTGGAGTCCCCACCTTGGGGAGCCAGAGTTTTTAGAAGTTCAAGGTCATCATTGGCTGCATAGTAAGGGTGAGGCAGACGGGTGCCCTCCTGCAACGGGTTGCTTTTGCCCTGTGGATGATGGAAGAACACGCTTCAGGCACAGCAACCCAGGAAGTACCCACACTTAAGGCACAGCACCCCAGGAAGCACCCACACTTAAGGCACAGTACCCCAGGAAGCACACACACTTAAGGCACAGCATCCCAGGAAGCACACACACTTCAGGCACAGCACCCTAGGATGCACACACACTTCAGGCACAGCACCCCAGGAAGCACACACACTTCAGGCACAGCACCCCAGGAAGCACACACACTTCAGGCACAGCAAATAGAAAGGGAAGCTGGAGTGTCCTGAGCAAAGGCAGGGAAGCAGGGGGTGGGCAAGGAAGGAAGGCCGCAGGAGGAGGCTAGCCAGGGCATTGTGGAGAGCTACCCAGAGGTCAGAACTAGGGCAGACAGACCCATCATTGCCTCCTAGACTTCCCTAGGCTTCTTCTCTAGGCTTGGAGGAGGCTCCCTTTGCGGAGAGGCAGTGGCCGTGCTGTGCTGTTTGCTTTCTAGGCTGCTGTGGGCTCAACAGAGTGGCAGGGGAACGCTTATAGACGTTGGCCCTCGGGTGTGCAGCTCGCAGAATTACACGGGTCAGAAGCACAAATCTCACCTGGGCTGTAAAGGAGCCGGGAGTAACAGGAGCTGCGATTTATGCTTTGATAACTTAAGTGAAATAAATTGATAGTTTCGCATGGGGGAAAAAAATGACCACGTCTATTCCCACAGACTCTAAATGCTATTCTGGTTAGAAATTTCAGCATATGGGACAAAGATAAAATCAGTTGGTCATTAATATATACTTTAACACTTTCTGTGAGAGACGAGGAACGCAGCCTTGCCTTAGGCCTTGCTGCATGCTTCAGTGTTAGCACTATTCCTCTCAAGTAAAGACCTGGGCTGGCTAAGAAACCCAGCTCCAATGCACCATGTGCAGTAAGAACAGACATGGGGAAGGTGGAGGTCCTGAACACCCAGACCAGCCAGAGTCCTGCATGGACCCTACTCATTCCCCAGGCGACAAGGACATGGCCACACTCAGGCCACCTAGTGGATCCCTACAGGAACCAAAGTGTGTGTTCCTAGATGCTGCCCCCCCCCCCCGCCAGGCGATCTCTGTCACCACATACCACATTGTACTATAGATACTTTCTTATTTGACTCTATTTCTCTGCATCCTGGGTGCCTAAGGGCAACACAGCACCTAGTTGGGTAACTGAGAGAAGTCACCTGAACACTTGCTTTGTAAGTCACACTGGAGATGTGAGGCAAAATCAATGGTGCCCAAGCTCGTGTCTGGGTATATATGGTGTCACATGGCTTGTCCAAGTAGCTAAGCATGCATGTCATCCTTAAACATGAACCTGGACAAGTGACTTTCCTACTCCACTCACCCACATCCTCTTAACAGCATGTATCACAACTGGGATCTCCAAGGCTAGTCATTCCTTCATGTCGTCACAGTTACCAAGAGCTGTCCGTATAATCTGTTCCCTAAGGACCACAGCCCAGTGCCTCTAAGCCACCATCATCCTGACCCCACTGTCATCCCGTGTCCTCAAAGATTCCACAGACTGTGTCACCGTAACCCTTGCAGGATGGGTTGGGATTCAGAAGGAGCCCTGGTTAGCAACTTAACCCTTCTTTTTTCCCTATATCCTCATTTAAGAGGGAAAGAGCGGAGGAAGAGAAAGAGGGAGGAGAGATGGAGAGGGGGAGGAAGGGAGAAAGGGAGGGAAGGAAGGAGAAAGGGAAGGAAGAAAGGGAAGGCAGGAAGGAGAAATGGGGAGATGTATGTTTCAACTGGCCTATGTGTGGAAGTGTCACAAGCTCACCAATGCAGTGCAAACTCTGTCACTATGAACTGTCTTGCTTTCAGTTTCCCTTTCTTTCCTTTCTTCATTAACTTTTAAAATCATCCCCCATGCAAAGCTATACCAGCAGTATGCAGCTACAGGGGATTCTCACACAGCAGCCCTGCTTGCTCTGTGTGGTGATTAGAATAGGTATGGCCCACACAGCCTCATGTGTTTGAATGCTTGGCCATGGGTAATAGCACTATTAAAAGGTGGGGCCTTAAGCCGGGCATGGTGGTGTACACCTTTAATCCTAGCATTTGGGAGGCAGAGGCAGGCCGATTTCTGAGTTTGAGAGGCCAGCCTGGTCTACAAAGTGAGTTCCAGAACAGCCAAAGCTACACAGAGAAACCCTGTCTCGAAAAACCAAAAAAAAAAAAAAAAAAAAAAAAAAGGTGGGGCCTTACTGGAAGAGGTGTGGCCTTATTAGAGGAAGTGTGTCACTGTGGAGGTAGGACTTTGAGGTCTTTGAAGCTCAAGCTACACCACTGGTGAAACACATCCAATCTCCTCTTTGCTGCCTGTAGATCAAGATGTAGAACTCTCAGCTCCTTCTCCAGCACCATGTTGGCCTGCATGCTGCCATGCTTCCTGCCATGATGATAATGGACTAAGCCTCTGAAACTGTAAACCAGCCCTAATTAAATGTTTGTCTTTTTAATAGGTTGCATTGGTCATGTTGTCTCTTTACAGCAATAAAAACCTAACTAAAAAGTTGGTACCAGGAGTAGGGTATTGCTGTGATAAGCCTGACCATGCTTTTGTTTGGAGGAATATGAATTTGGGGATTTTGGATTAAGAAATCCCAAATGCTGTAAGTGGGGCTTAATGGGCCATCCTAGTGGAAACATGGAAGACAGTAATGTTGAGGGTGATTTGAACTATGGGGGCCCGGGTCAAGAGGTTTCAAAAGAATTTTAGTATATTGCCTAGAGACCATTCTTGTGTTATTTTGGTGAAGAATGTTGCTGCTTTTTGCTTTTGTCCGAAGAGTCTGCCTAAGGCTTAGGTAAAGATATTTAGATGAATTGCATTGGCAAAGGAAATCTCAAAGCAGTCTAGTTATAAACTCTGTCCTGTGGTTCAGTCATGAAGAATGTTTTGATCAAGCCCAGTATGCTGAGAAAGGAAAAAAAAATAAAAGTTTAGATGGATCAAGGATAAAAGGGGCACCAGAAAGAGGAATGGAGGTAAATCCTGTGCTCAAGGAGATAAACAGATTAAAAATATTAACTAGAATTAAGGGAGTGGTGACCTTGGGGTGTGATCCTACCAAACTCAGTTTTCACCTTGTGAAAAGTATGTTCCCTAAGAAACAATGCCATGGATTCTAAATTGACAATGTGTTTGCAGTTATACAAAGGATAGTTAGATCATGTTAGGTGTAATTATGAGTTGGTTATTGTTTATGTGTTTGCAGTTGTATGAGGAATAATTCTATCGTGTTAGGCATCACTATGACCAGTTTATTACATTCATTTAGACATAAGGAGATATGATTGTGTGTTGAGTTGGCAAGGGGGTGGATTGTGATGGCTTTTCTCTGTTGTCAACTTGACTATATCTGAAATGAACTACAATGCAGAAATGGAGGGCACACCTGTAATCTGGATATTGAGGCAGGAAGACGACATGTCTTTGATCTGGAACTTGAAGCTAGAAGACACGGGTTTTTGATCTACCCCTTGAGGTAGGATGAAACATGCTTTTGATCAGGATCAACACATGCCTTTAATCCAGATCTTGAGGCACAGTAGCCATGCATATAAAGGTCTATAATAAAAAGGGATTAACGAGAAACTTAGACCCACTCATGGTGGTACATACCTTCAATTCCAGCAGTAAGGAGACAGAGGCATGCAGATCTCTGAGTTCAAGGCCAGTCTGGTCTGCAGAGCAAGTTCCATAACATCCAAGCTTAGGCAGTGAAGGAGACCATTGAAAACAAAAAACTGCTGAAAATGTAATTGAACAAGGAGACCATGTTCCAGCCCCAGCAAGCAGCAGACTTTAGAATTATGGATGGGATTTTCCTCAGAGACTAGGGAAATTGAACAAGGCCATGAGTGTGTCAGCGGTGTCCCTGCATGGTGGCCCAGAATGGCCGTTGTGTGAGGCAGCCAAGAATGTACCTCATGCTGGTAGCCAGACATGGTAATGTGTAAGGGTCACCTAGGTGGTACTGGTTATGAAGGCATGAAGGGGTCATGGAGAGCAACTGAGGCCTGGCACTGTGAGAGTCCAGAAGAGGCCATTGGTGGTGGTGCAGCCTCAGTGGCAGTTGATGGCCCAAGACTGAAGGGATCAGGCAAAGAAGTTGAGGCTTGGCACCATGAAAGGAGCCTATGAGGGACTATTGGTGAAAGTGCAGCTCAGCTGTAGCAAGGGACGCCAGCATTTTGAGGTGTCAGTTGATCATCAAGAACAGCCACAACAGAATCTATGGTTCAGAATCTATGAAGGTGAGGCCTGGATTGTCTTGGAGAGCCCAAGAAGTTAGAGATGTCAGAAAGAACTGTGGGATACCTGCTGAGGAAAGCTGCTACCAGGGTACGGAACCAGCCCAAGAGAAAGGAGTGTGCTGTAGTTAATAAAATTGAAAGGAGTTAGAGATCTAAAGAGCATTTTGACACCAGACATGGAGATGCGGAATTTGCCCAGCTGGTCTTGCATTGATCCAGCACTTTCTCACTATGTTCATTTCCCTACATTTTGGAATGGTGATGGAAATCCTGTGCCATGATACCTTGAAAGTCTGTGCTCTGCTTTTAGATTTTGATTTTACAGGGGTTTACAGTTGAGAGATTAGATGAATCTCAGAGGGGACTCTGAACTTTGGACTTTGTTGAGACTGTGACAGACTATGGGGACTTTTGAAGTTGAACTAAATGCATTTTGCATTATGTTTTGGCTACAAGCCTATGGTGGCCAGGGAGTAGAATATAGGGTTAGAATAGGTATAGCTCCCATAGATTGATGTGTTTGAATGTTTGGCCATAGGAAGTTGGCACTATTAGGAGGTGTGGCCTTGCTGGAGGAAGTGTGTCACTGCAGAGGCAGGGCTTTGAGGTCTTAGATGCTCAAGCTACACACAGTCTGTAGATCAAGATATAGAACTCTCAGCTCCTTCTCCAGCATCATGTCTGCCTGGATGCTGCCATGCTTCCTGCCATGATAATGGTCTAAGCCTCTGAAACTGTAAGCCAGCCCCAATTAAACGTTTTCCTTTATAAGAGTTGCCTTCATCATGGTGTCTCTTTTCCGCAAAAGCCTAAGACACTAGGCATCTTCCACTTGTTTTGGGGAGGGGGGAGAGCAGAGAATAACCATGAGAAGATGGTAACAGAGGGGCCTCGTGGTTTAGAATGGGACATCACTAGCAACGATGTGGCCTGAAACTAACCAGTCCAAGCCAGACCCAGACAAGAGGCCACAGCAGCCTGGATTGTGTTAATTTTGTGTTTCTTGCCTACACACACTACAGCTGAGGATTTATTTCACAAATAGAAAGCAACCCTTTTTCGTGTTTGACTTCCAGAGCGTTGAGTGAAACCTTGGTAGAGAACACATGTGGAAAAAGAAGCTGCTTTGTTTGTTTGTTTGTTTGTTTGTTTGTTTATTATGGTGCCGAGGTCTGAACCCAGTTCTGGAGAGCGCTCCACACAGAGCTGTGTGCCCAGCCTTTGTTTCTCTGTTTTGGAAACAGGATCACTTTAAATTGCCCAGGTTATTCTTGAACTCATTCTATGGCCCAGGCTAGACTTGAGCCTATGATCTTCCTGCCTCAGTCTCCTAAGTTCTAGGATTAAGGACCTGTACCACGAGAACAAGGTAACTGTTTTTTATACAGAGAAAAAGATGTTGCCAGCAAATCTTACAGTATTCAGTATTCAAGACGCCTTGAGTGTTACCTAAACACAGGCTTCCCCCCCCCCCCCCCCGTGTGCTAACTAAGTTAGTCTTATGGAAACAGATGAGGTCAGTACCAGCATTAACACGAGCTTCAGAGAGGTTGACTAAGCTGTCCAAAGCAGCACAGCTGGTTAAGCAGCAGAGCTGAGGGTTGAACTGATGCTGGCTGGAGCAGATTCCTGACTGTGGGATCCTCATCTCTGAAGCCAGAGTGGGATTCAAGCTGCTGAACTCCAAGGCCTTTGTACTCAGTTCCAAGTATACGTTGGGCCCTAAAGCATGATGCTTAGGCTGTAAATCTTCAAGTGTCTTCCCTTGTGCTGGACAGTTTTATGTCAACTTGACACAGCTGAGGTCATCTCAGAGCAGGGAGCCTCAATTGAGAAAATTCCTCCATAAGATCAGGCTGCAGGCAATGCCAGCATTTTCTTAATCAGTGATTAATGTGGGAGGGCCCAGCCTATTGTGGGTGGTGCCATCTCTGGGCCAGTGGTCCTGGGCTTTATACAAAGCCAGGCGGAGGAAGTCATGAGGAACAAGCCAATAAGCAGCACCCTTAATGGCCTCTACATCAGCTCCTGCTTCCAGGTTCCTGCCCTGTTTGAGTTCCTGTCCTGACTTCAATGATGAACAGCAATAAGGAAGTGTAAGCCAAATTAACCCTTTCCTCCCCCGGCTTGCTTTTTGGCCATGGTGTTTCTTCACAGCAATAGAAACCCTAACTAAGATAGTTCTCATTTGCTGAAGATGGGTATCCATCCTCCCGTGGGCACTGTGGAGTCTCCTAGCAGAAGAAGCAAGACACAGCAGCTGGCTTAGGACATGGCACTGCTGGGCTATGGCAAGTCCCCTAAGAGCATGAGTCACCTACCCAGAGAGCCTTGTTTAGCCTCTAGTATCTCTTACATTGTCACTGGGAGGTGGAGGAAGATGAAGCCACAGCATGTCATGTTCTTGTCCTTAGCACAGTAGAGGACGAGAATCCCAAGCCATAGGGTGAACATGAGTCCAAAATACCTCAGCTGTAATTGAGAGAGCCACTAAGGTAAAAAGCCTGTCTGTCTGTCTGTCTGTCTGTCTGTGTGCTGACCCCCTCTCCCTTCTCTCTCTCTCCCTGCTGCCCCTCCCTGTTTTCTTCCTCCTTTATGCCCCTCTTACACACTCAAAACAAAAGACTACCCGTGGGTCTTTGCAAAGTTCTCAGTATTCGGTGGCAAAAGCTTTGCACATTCAAACATTTTGAGCCTTTGTTTCCTTGTGGACATTGGTGTCCATGGGGCTGGTGGACAGCTTGGAGCAAAGTGACGCTGGTGCCCAGGGCTCTGGGGTGTGTGTGTGTGTGTGTGGTGTTATGAGTAAAACACTTTATATAAATTTCGAGGAAAATATTTGGACTCTATTTTTCTTCCACGGGATGCAGATATTTCTTTTAGCTTGCCTGAACTCTCCCTGCTAGATTTAATGGGAGAAAATGACTTCTAGATTCGAAGATAGACAGATCCTCACTCTGCACTTCCTGAGACGGCCATGCCAACCAGCCCCGCTTTCTAAGGACGCCTCCCTCGCACAGTTCTGAGAGAGACTTCCGTTGCTCCCTTTCTTTCTCTGTGCTGCTTCGAGGGCTAGGGCAGATTTTGGTTCACATGAAAGTGCACAGTGTTAACTAGGTGACATATGGGTGGGGGGACACTCCTGCTTGTCCACTGCAGTCAGGGGGGCCGTTTCCATAGAGATAAGAAGCAGAAGTGCTCATGCAGCCTAATTGGTATGCATCCCAGGTTTGGGTTCATTGTGCCTGTGCTAATGACAGGGTTGTCTCAATAATAAGGATGGTGCACACTGGAAAAATTCGCTGCCTTCGTATATTTTTCCCTGGCAGAGAACTACTTAGAGACCGTAGTCAGAAAGAAGAGTGACTGGCAGGCTTAAGGGGCTGCTTAGCAGCATATGGGGAAGGCTGGTGCTCCGTGCCACGTGCATATGCTGCCATTAAACTCCAGCTTGGCGCTTTGTGTGCTCCTGGTCGCATGCCAGGAAGCCCACCTGCTGCAAGAATACTTATAAAGCCCAACTCAAAAGTGATTGAAAAGCTCCTAGAATAAACTGTAATAACACAGTAACACAGTGCCTCACAGATGGGGCATAATTGCGAGCTAAAGTGTACAGCCTCTGTGGTAATGAAAACACGAGCCATTAAATTAAAATCACAAGGGAAAAAACGATAAAAGTCTGTTGATTTTTTTTTTTTTAGTTTTATTGCAAAAACTTCAATTTTCCTGCCCTCATTAATCAAATACCATAAAACTATAGTGTCATTTTGTTCTGGGGGGAGATGCAGGCAATTAAAATGATGAGTGTTGATTAAAATGATGTAACTTTGGTTGTTTGCTTGCACGGATAAGTTAGACACTCTGTAACTGGAGCCTGGGGCTTCTGACACACATCCGTCCGCTGGCAGACACAAGTGCCTCTGGAATCTGCCGTGTGTCTTCCAGAGACAGAGGCCATGCCAGAGGAAGAGCTTGGCTCTATTTTCAATATCAATACGTTTAAGAAGTAAATACTTTCTCCCTCATCGGCACACTCTTTCTCTGAAACATTAGTGATTCTCACTTTTCTTTTTTTATAATTGAGAGACTTGCTAAGCTACGTAAACACAGGATCTCCCAGAGCCTCATCAATGCCATTGTAATTAGCTGTGGGCCAGGCTTGGAGCTGCAGGCTGGCACCCGGGCAGGCTGAATGGGCTCGGCAGGGCTCCGAGACGTCGCCCCTCAGCCGCCAGCAGCTCCTGAGCATCATTGTTCTCTTGCTGTCTGTGGGTGGGCCCTGGAGGAGAAAGAAACATTTGTCAATGCTGCACCCAAGTAAACAGCCTTGAAAAGACTTTCTTCCTTTCTGATTGTGTGTTTCTTCTGTGCTCTGCAGGGCAAAGTGGGGAGATTCCCACCCATTTAAAGATGGAAAGAGCCCAGGGCAGAGTGCCTGACCTAAGGGTACAGATAGAGACAGGTGTCAGCTTCTTGTCCCCCAGACAGAATCTGACAGCTGTAGCACCATTCCCATACCTTAACCTTTGTGGCAAAGGACACCTGGGCTGTTTCTCTGAGCATGTCTCTTGCTATGAGGAGGGTCTTGGCAGTCGCTAGAGGTGCTAAGGAAACATTCACCACAGTGCCCGCCCCTCCTCAGGCTGCTTGGCTGCCCGGTCCCTAGCAGAGCCACATCCTGCAGCTGTGGGGCTATTGTGGACAACAGTGGGGGGTGGGTTGAAAAATCATAACCAGAAGCACTATGGACATTGTCAGAGCAGACCCGAGGCAAGCTGACAGTGCCAGGGCCTCAGATGACAGACAGATGAAAGAGGGCAGAAAGAATCCAGGCAGCACTGACTCCAAGCTTTTCTCAGGGACAAGGATAGACTGTGGCATTTTTTTTTTTTTTTAAAGAATGAGTCATTCTGAGTAGGTAGATGGCAGGTCACATGGGCCTATACTAGGTCATGCAGCTATGGTGGCCCAGGGGCAATGGAGTAGCCAGGCCCAGGTACTGACTGATCCATAGGAGGCTGTCTCCTAGCAGGTCCCAAGTCGATCAGCTTGAATCAGCTCAGTTTACCACATTATAAGTGTCTTTCCTGTGAAGGACCACGTAAGGCCTTGTGACCACCTCAGCACTGATAATGTGTCTACTTTCACAGTGATGGTTTTGTGGCTGATCTGGAGAGACCTCCAGCATTTTACCTGGTCTTGGGGCAGTGGCACTGGAAACACATAGTAACACTTCCCACAGGCTAATGGCACTAGGGACACATAGTAACACTTCCCACAGGCCAATGGCACCAGGGACATAGTAACACTTCCCACNGGGACACATAGTAACACTTCCCACAGGCCAATGGCACCAGGGACATAGTAACACTTCCCACAGGCTAATGGCACCAGGGACACATAGTAACACTTTCCACAGGCCAATGGCACCAGGGACACACAGTAACACTTCCCACAGGCTAATGGCACTAGGGACACATAGTAACACTTCCCTGACTTTGAGTGTTCTACCCTTTTCCTCAGGCAATCAGCATCCTGTGGTTGTCTACTCCATGGGGAAGGCAGCTAGGACCAAATGTTCCTAGTATGGCTAAGCAGTTCACCAGCTCTTGCTGGGAGGTCATCTGAGTGATCATGGACAACAGTAGGAATGCAGTAGACCCTAGTGGGCCAAGCCAGGGTGGATGTGAGAAAAGACTTGGATCTGATGTGCTCATAAATAGGAGATGATGCCTTGTATCTGTGGCAGTTTGTAAAGCAGAGCTACTCAGCCAACTTGGCTATGAGGAGAGGTGGGGACATTGGAGGGTCCCTTCCCCTGTGTTGTGAAGCTGTGCCCGTGTACTGTTAGCTTCTGTGGCAAAGTAGAAAGATGGCAAAACACAATCCCTCCCAACATTTAACATGACGTGTAGTGATGTGAAGCAAAGACTGGCATCACTATTGTTAGGGTTGGACAACTTGTTTGCAGAATGTGTGTACAGTGCCCTCCTTGGCTTGGATCACAAAGCAGGCTTAGATCTCACGATAAGTCTCTCTGTCCGATCTGACATTTGGGAAAGCAATTTGGAAGGCAATGCCAACGCATGGAATCATAATTGTGCAGGTCTGTTGTGGTCTGAAAGGAGGAAAGGGTAAGGTACGGCCACGAGCGATTTCAGAATTCCTGGGACCATGTGGGTGTAACTTATTTTTTATTCCCGGCTTCACTGCATGGCCTGATTGTAGAACTACTTACCGACTGTCACAGATACCTGAAATTCCACTCAACAAGCTAGCCCTAGAGCAGTCCATGTAAGTCTCTTAAATGTATGGGAGCTTGTAGATCTGAGTAGTCCAGAGCACTGTGTTTTTTGCTTAGGGGTATGTTTAGGGATATTTCTAGTGGTCTCTTTCTTAGAATGTGTTCCTTTTATCTAAGAGTCTCCTGCCCTGCCGGCTGAACTAGCAGGGCACCTGCTTCTCTTCTTTAAAGGCAAGCATTTATGACTGGTCTGAGGAGCACTGTGACACCCCTGTGAAGGTTGGAAATGCACGAGACTGCCTTTTCCAGCAATGAGAACACAGTCACACTCAGCGTGGACTCTCCTTGCTCTGGTGACTAACACCTGACTTTGCTTTCTTTTAATCTCTAAACCCTGACCTAGAGGGTATATCCAGTATATTGCTGGGACTGCCGGGATTTAGAGAGGATGTGTGTAGTGACCGCGTGGTGATTAAGGAGTGTCCTCTCCCCTTGTCACATGGCTCCATCTTCTGTGACTGAATTGGTTGACTTTCAGGTTGGGTGTTTAAGAAGGAAAATGGCAACTTCCTTTGCAGTGGGTCCTTCAGAGTCGGAAGGAGGAACTGACTTCTCCAAGTCAGCAAAGGACTGCTGAGCCTCAAAGAGGCTGGCTTACTAGACATGTCAGCTTGCCATTGAGTGGCAGCAAAGGCACTGAGAAGGTAGTTGTTGGGACTTCTGAGTGGGGGACAGCAATGATGGATACTGCCTGTTCTCAGGCTTAGAGACCTGTTGCACTCGGAAAGGGTCAATAAAAACCAGGGCCACTAGAGCATCAGGTCATGTAACCACATCCTGTGTAATAGTTAATATTGCCACTTGAAAGAATTAGAGCCACAGGAGACAAGCCACTAGGCATGCGTGTGAGGAGGCGGCTGGATTGGGTTAATCCATGTGAATGTGGATGAGGGACCCACCCTGAATACAGCTGTGCCTTTGAGTAGGCCACACTCCAGAACTGAGTCTCAGTTGTCATCAAACTCGACTTCCTGACTGGACGCAGCATGGCCGTCTGCCTCCTGCTCCTGCTCCTGCTACCGCTCCTCCTCCCCCCACTCCTGCTCCTGCTCTCGCTCCCACTCCATGCCTGCCACATAAGAATGGATTCCATCCTCACACTGTGAGCCAAAACAAGCCTTTCCTTCCTTAAGTTGCCATAGTTGGGTGTTTTAATCCCAGCAAAGAAAAAGAAAAGTAGCTACCACATCCTGTCTCCTGAAGTCTAGACCTTGACAAATAATCAGCAGGACAAAATTATCCTCTTGGCATTCTAGGTCACCATGTGACCAACTGCCCCTCAAAGTTAGGACATGGGTTCTACTTTCCACTCGGGTCCTCTCAGCTCTACTCAGGGTCTATTTAGCCATGAGTACAGATATAATTTGGGGTCCTTGATTTTATACCTAGGAGGTAAACTTCCTTGGGGAAATTAATCTGGAAGGGGCCCCAGATAGTTTCCAGGATAGCAATGACCTATGTGACCACCCCACTCCACATCCCCATTGTGAAACAGTGTGAGAGCTTCAAGCGGGTATCATTAAATCTTTCAGAACATTTCCATTAAGCGTGGCTCACCAGTGTGGTCCTTTAACTTCAGCTGTCTAGGAAGATGCCAATTGTCCAGGGCCCCTTGTCCTTACGGGGTAAGGAGGCTATCCCTGACTGTGGGAGGGCTTTTGATCATTGAAGAAACCTTCGCCAGTGTTCCAATGTTTGTGCTACCTCCACTAGGGTGAGTCTTCTAGTCCAGTTAACAGTTTGGGAACTCCCTTATGGACACACCCAGAGCTTTTTGCTCTAGACAACATCTGATCTGCCCTAGCAATCAATATTAATCATCATGGGTACTCCCTGCTCTGTTCTTGACTTTTTTTTAACCCCGACATGTTGATCCTCCAATGTGGACAAGTGTCTACAATGGCACAAGCCAAGAGGCTTCTCCACCCTGGGCTCGAGCACAGTCTGCGGTTCTGAAGCATGATGTTCCAAGATTGTAGTGCACGGGCAGAATCCCCAAGGCTGAATTTATCGTGTGTTCTCTGCCATTACCAAAAACACAGGGACGTCCTCAGACCTTCAGATTTCTCTGCATCCCATGGTGGTGCCAATGTGCCTGGAATGACATGGTCCCTTGACAGTGACAGGGACACTGGGCAGAACAAATAGAGTGATCCTGAAGGGACCGAGTGAGCCAAACAGGACATGGGCTGGCACAGCCATGGGAATTAGGACCCTGAGGAATAGGGACTGAGCGGAGGTACGTTGGGCAGCAGGAAAGACACAGTGCCTTTAGATTCCGGGAGCCCTGGTGCAGGGTGGGGTGCTCTTCCAGGGATGCAGGACAGACTATGGACCAAAGCCCTTTTCTGAAAGATTCCAGGAAAGCTCTGTGTGCTGATGTGATGGGGCTTGCGTTCCCCCATAGCCTCCCATCCTCGGTTGCTCCTAGGGCAGAACAGTGGTTTATTTTCTTTCTTGGCTTCAATTAGGCTTCCAGCCACGGTGTGGGCTCCCCTCCACCACAACTCTAGCAATTAGTGTGCACAGGAGAGAGTTTGCAGGGTGGCTTGAGCAGGCCTTTATGTGGTACTCAGCCCGGGGTGGGGGCCCTCGTTCTCTCCAGCAAGACACAAGCTTGAATGGGAAATGTCATTAGCCCTCATTCCTCCAGTACGGCTTCTCTTTAGAATAACAAAAACACATCGGTGGTAAGTTTCAGTGTTATTTTTAATAAAAGAAAACCCTTTAATTTACATATATTTAAGGCTAAGTAAATGAAAATGCATTATGTTACCACTGTTCCCTGGGATAATGAGCCCAGAGGATTCGGAGCAGCGATTTGCTTTCAAACCTCGCACACCCCCCAGCTCAAGCCTGCTGCTGGCGTGAGGGAGGGACTGTGGGGCCACACTAAGATGCTTTATGAACGGAGCTTGCTGTGGCCCAGTTATAGACTTTGGAGAACCAATGGCTTTTATGCCAAGCAACCACCCAAGCCTGGGTTGGAGCTCACCTGCTGGATCAGAGCCTATAGTAGTGCAAACTGTGGCAGTATGGATAACATGCCTGCTTCCCTAGATGCAGGCTTCCATGTCACCTTCGTGAGGCCTAGGAACAGGACTCAGGGAACAAAGAAATGGTGCATGCACATGCACATATGCACACACATGTTCACATATGCACACATCTGTATTCTCACTTGTGTAGTTCCCAAGCACATTTATGTGAGCACACTTACATATACAAATGGGACCATGATTACATATTCGTATGCACACATGCATGCAAGATCATGTATCCCCACTTATACAATACCCAAACATAATGCATACACACTCACACAAATATTTGTGTGTATACACATGTATACACCCATGTGAGTCTCTGTTATGTACGCACTTACCTGTCCGCATGGGCATGTTCACATGCACATATTCTGCTCTATGACACTCAAGTAGAGTTGCACATGCATGCATGTCCACTGTTACATGAACATATGTGTATGCTGACACGTGTCCATTTACATTCATGCATGTACACACACATATTTACATATACACATGTACCTGTACATGAATATGCTCTCCATTTCTTTGTACTATTTTATGAATTTTATGAATGAAAGCGTTTTCTGGTGTTCGTCTTGGACCTGGCACAACCAGTCCCTTTGTAAGTCACTTGATAGTCAGTCTGGGGCTTGAGTGTCACCTAAGACAGAAGGGTTACATACATAGCACAGGATAAGCACACAGCTCCCAATGGAGCAGTGTGGGTTTTAGCATGGCTCCGTGTCTTCCTCCAAAGAGTCCTTGCCTCACCTCTATAGTTATGGGAGGAGTCTTCTCTCCCTGTGTCCTTCAGCCCACCTTCCCTTTCCTGCCGCAGGGTACTGACTGAGCAGGTGAAAAGGCCCGGCAACCAGCGCTCCCTCAGTGCTTTTTAGGGTTCTCCCTATCTCCAAAGGCCTATGACCCCCAGACACTCATGCAGTGTGGTTCTCCATTGAGGCTTCTCTCTGGTGAGAGAGTTGAGGTCTCTCTGTAGATGGCCACAACCACCTATGCAGAGCAAGTGTCCAGCTCCTGTGTACTGTGGCAATCAGACCAGCCCTGTGGGAGACCTGAGCCCTGAGGCAGGTAGCTCTGGCTTCTCAGAGGGGCACATCTCCTCCAGACTCCAGGAACAGGGCTGAAGAGGTCCAGGAGTAAGCCTGACATTCCTGCTTCCACAAGGACATACTTTTTTCTCTCTGTTTTTATTTCCCCCAGGTCATCAGGTGACTTGAAATGAAGCAAGATAAGGGTATTGTGCAGCTGACAAGATCCTGATGATACTGTCTGTGAGGCAGTGGGAGGGAGCCTGACCTCTGAACCCACTAGGAGTCAGGGAGAGCATACCTCACTTCTGCCTCTGGGCTACTCACTATAGGATGCCGGGGAGTGGAAGCAAGGATTTTTCCTCAGCTCTGATTTTTCTTCCTGGGGTGGTAAAAATGCCATTTGATCAGGACCCAATTTTCCAGCTCAGTGGTGACAATCTTAGTACAAAGGCCACTGTTTCTGTGCAGGGGTACCATCCTGGCACATGAATTATGTTTTGGCTACAGGTTATGAATTAGACGGAGGGAATCCACTCCTGTCTCCGAAGGCCTGTGACCTCACACATTCCTGAAGTGTGGTTGTCCACTGTAGCATCTCTGTGGTGGGGTAAGGCTGTCTGCAGCAGTGCCTAGCTGGGAAGTGAGCAGTGTACACGCCTGCTCACGTGACCACCTTGGCATAGTGTTTTGTTTCCAGTGCAGACATTTACCAAACAACATATGGCAGCAAGCTGCTGCCTTTGTGCCCACGTGGAAACCACAGAAGCTCCGGGATCCAGAGAGCTTGAATGGCAGCTTTATTGAGGTGATCTTGAACCACGGAGCTCAGGATCCAACCTGTGGATGGCAGGCATTTGCATGAAGAGACCAGGAGGGAACATACATCTCTGTTGAAATAGCTCAGACAGGGACATGTTCCTTTAGCAGAGGTGATACACATGATTTCTTCTTGTTTTTGAAACAGAACAAGGCAGATGTGACTTGTCTTAATAGATGACTTGCTCTGAGACAGTACAGACCCATGAGCTCAGACACAGTGGCTGCTGGTCCTTTCTCCCTCTGAGAGAGCTGGTTCTTCGACTTTAATGGTGCATTTGGACTCTGGTCACAAACGCCAATGATAAATATATTGTCTCCTGCCATGATAAAATACTATGAACAAAGAGTGTACGAAGGCTCATAGTTCAGGGGGATAGAGTTCACAATGGAGGTACAGATGGGAAGGCAGAAACAGCAGAAGCAGGAAGCTGAGGGCCCACATTTTTGAACTGCAAGCACAAGCAGAGAGGGAAACTAGAAATGGCACCCTAGACTCTCAAAGCTTGCTGGTAGTGACATCCTTTATCCAACAGGTTGTACCTTCTAAGCCTTCCCAGAGAGTGCCATAAGCCAGGGACCAAGTATGCAAGTAACTAAGACAGTGGGGTTGGGCATCTCATCTAATCCCCTACAATGAGCCTAACAGGTGCAAAATTCTGAGCCTTATGGAGTGGGTGTTTGTGAGTGACATTTTTTCTTTTCTTCTGTGACCTCCCTTTATTTCCTGTTTCTGACTTGGAAACTGGCCTTGGCTCACCCAAGTGCATCTTGGATGGAGCCATGCATCAGAGAAAGTCTAGGGAGGAGTCCTGGGCAGGAAAACTACACCTTTGTCTCAAGTGCCAGGTTCTCCTGAATGCACCCCGGATGCAGAAGAAGACAATATAGAACCTAAGAGTGCTGGTCACCTGGCCTCTGTGGGCTTACCAGATGTGTGTGGATAGACACAGAGGCGCCGGCTCAGATCCACTGTCCCCTTTCTTTGGAAGTCCTCCTGGAGCTGTTTGTTGTGATTCCCTAAGGAAGGCCAGGTCACCGTGGGTTGCAAACCTGATGAGGATGAGATTTCTGTGTCTTTTGTCACAGCCCTTCCTGGGTGCTGCAGGGAGACAGACGACAGTGTGGCTACAGACCACATCTCATGAGGATCACTGGGTAATAGTGTCAATGTGTATGCTAAGGTGTGTGTCAGGGAGAGGACACTAGCCTCACAGGCACGAGGTTCAGTCCCCAGCACTGTGAGGAGAGGACATGCAAGACTTTTCCATGAGGGCTCGTCTCTTCCTATCTTGCATTTTGAAGTGGTTTTCACAGGATGGTTTCCCGTTACTGTGAAAGAAACGATCCCATTAGTGATTTGTGTGGCCATTTCCCCTAAACCCAAGACAAAGCTATCACGTAAAGACATTCTTTAGGTTCCATAAAGGGTAACATTCTAGAAGAGCTACCCCGGCTCAGTGATGAGGCCCCCACTCGCTTCCCCTGGGGCACCTCCTAGCTGTCGGAAGCGCAATGGAACTGTCAAAAGCGCATGAAGTCAGCTGTGCAAACGGGGGAACAGAAGTCACGGCTTCCTTTGTTCTGTGACAGCGGGGAAAATCTTAAACTTTTCATCAAAAAGGAAATAGAATTCCAACGCTTGCACACCTAAGTAGCTGGGCTCACTCCTCCCCGTTCCTCACCACCAACACAGAGCGAGCTTGCCAGCCAACCGCCCTGTGTCAAGAAGGCAGCCACACAACTCTTCCTGCCTAGATCCTTATTCTCCTGGACTCTGCCTGGGCCTCGCACACAGGAACCTGTCCTCGCGGGACACACTTGATTAGAGAGGACCCTGGTCAGCCTCACCAAGGGTCTCAGGGAGCAGCTGTGGGCTCTGAGCCTGCAGCTAGGGATCTGACAGTTCAACCCTCTGTCCTTCCTCTGCCTGGCATTTGCTGGGTTCTCACAGAGGGTGGTGGCTCCTCTTGGATATCAGACTATGTGCCACACTGGTAGGACAGAGGAGAATGAATGGGTACCTTATCTTCACCACTCTTCAGCAGCCCCAGGAGTTTTCAAGGGACAGTATCTTTATCAAGACCCCCACCTCCTCTGTTGTTGAGCTGTGACACTAAATATTTAACCTCAGGGCTGTGTCCCAGCATCATCTTGAGGGCCAGTGCCTGAGTGGCTGCTATGGCCTCTGGGAGTTCTACAATGGCATCTCCTTGCCATTTCAGTGTGTCTGGAATCCGTAGAAAGTTCAAGGGCAGTCACAGAGCTGCTGAAAAGAGCTTCATCTTATAGATGCTTTCAAGAGTCAAACATCACAGCAGGGGACAGAGGCAGCCTGTGGACAGTGGGTGAGGATGACAGGCAGTAACAGGCAGCCACAACACCTCTTTCTTCTCTTTACTTGGAGTCACCTGCCTCATCCCGAACTCCTGGATATGTAGAGGGAATGGACCCAAATGGGAAGCAGAAACTAGTTCAGGGAAGGTAGAATATTCTAGAACACAGACAAAGACAGGGGAACCAGGGGCATTTAGGGTTCCCCATTCTGTTCCCAATAAAGGAGACAGGAAGCACAAGCAAGCGTGCAGTTCTTCCTACCATGGAGGGGCTTAGGAGAAGCCAGCCTGGCCAGCCTCAGGTCGCTCTGCTCCTCTGTGGGCTCAGGCTCAGGGACAAGAGGCAGAGTCACCTGCAGAACCATGTCCTTGGTCTGGGGTCAGCTAGGGACCAAGAATGTGGCATGAAGAGAGCTCACAGGAGGACTTGTGGCTGGAAGGGCACCAGTGCCCTCTGTCACCAACCATTGCCATCGACAGGGCAATAAACATGCCCATGGGGCCTGAGGTAAATATATACAGCTAGCTAAATGTCCCTTCAGGGTCATTTGTCAGAGGGAATGTGCCAGATTATGCAAATATTTGTGGCTTCATAAATATCGAGTGAGAAAACCTGTGTATTATGTCACTTTTTATGTTTGTATGTATAATGTCACTGTGTGTGTGTTCTCCTTTCAGTTGTGTGTACAGATGTGGATGGATCTTCATTTCTTAGAAGAGTAAATGAAGTTTCTTCCCTTGAGGTAATCTGCCCACCCAGGCTCCATCCATCCATCCATCCACCCATCCATCCATCCATCCATCCATCCATCCATCCATCCACTTATCCATCCACCTACCCACCCATCCATTCACCCACCCACCCACTCTCCATCCATCCATCCATCCATCCATCCATCCATCCATCCATCCACCCACCTACTCACCCATCCATTCACCCACCCACCCACTATCCATCCATCCATCCATCCATCCATCCATCCATCCATCCACC
>NC_034608.1:30615080-30635080 GCF_900095145.1 Mus pahari
CCCACCATCTATCCACAACATGTGTGTGGCAGGCAGGCCCAGCAAGGACCTCCCCAGAAGGCTTTTCTATCTCATAGTCACCTTCATTAGCCCCATTGAGCAGGTGTTCCATCTCTCTCAGACCAGGGCTCCCAGCAGCCTGCCTGCCCCCCAGACTGGAATGGCACAACTGGGGTCATGCTTGTCAAAGAAAATAATAGCTTCAGGTGGTACCATCTGCAGGGGCCTTGCTGTCTGGGAAGAACCTAAAGAACCTGTTGCCCTGACCATCTCCTGGGGCCTCCTATCCTACCGTTAGGTGCAGGAGGCAGGGTCCTCGTGCTGCCCGAATTTTAATCAGCTGCAGCTAGGCCTATCCTGATAGGGCAGGAATGGGGTTTTACTATTGACTCATGGGAGACTGTGACTTTGTTCCTTGGGAGGTCATTTGGCTGCCTGGGCTCCCGGGTATGGCATCTGTTTCTTCTCATCACTCTTGCCATGTTCACGTGTTCATGTGTTCACGTGTTCCTGTGTTCACGTGTTCATGTAGGATGTCACTAGGCTGCGGTGTATGCTGAGTTCATCAATAGGCCTTTCGCACTCTCAGTCCTGTGAGCTACAAACTGAAGGTCCTGGTTTGGCCAGCCTGGCTTCTCCTGAGCCTCTCTCCCTGGCTCTCAGACAGTCTTCTTCCTGTTCTCCCTGTGTCGGTACACAGTTATATCTCTGGTGCACCGATGCCCTGATCTCTTGGGAGGGGCTCTCTAAGATGCTCTCTTCAAATACGGTCATGTTCTGAGGTATTGGGGGGTGCAGTTGTAGCATACTGGGGAGCATTAGACACCCTGTGCCTAACAATAGCCTTCCTGACTCAGGGGACACCAGGGAAGCATCCCTAGGACCCAGAGAGGTGGTTTGTGAAGGATCTGGAGGGGGCTTGGCGTCCACACAGTACCAAGCTGCGTCCTTCAGACTGCCTGTGGGTCTGTGGGTCAAGGAGACTCACTGACCGCATCATGAATGGGGGCCTCTGCAGTTACTTTTTGATTTTTTAATACTTTTTCCTCAATTTAAAAGCTAAAGTTATTGACTGTGTTGTTGTTCAGGAATTTTGGCACAAAGCTGGAGCTCTGGTCATTTAATGCTGCTATAGGCCTCTTTCATAAGAGCCTTTGGGGTTATGCGTGAACCTTAGCACCGTTCTCCCTGTCTGGGGTGGCAGCGCTCCCCTGTCTTCTCCTCATGGTCCCTGTCATCCACCGTCATTGGATTTCGGGCAGGGAAGCCTTTCCCACAATTAAGGTACACTGAGAGGATTAATCTGCTTTTTGTAATCTTGTCAGAAACGTGATACTATAATCTAGCTGTTGACTGAAATCTAATTCCATTTAACTTTCCCTCGACTGGGTGAGGTGCCGTCTCCCTCTGCTTCTTTATATCTGCTGTGTGATCAGAGATGACGGCGTAATTGATTTCTGAGCCATTCAAGGGGCCTTAAAATTGCTTCTGTTGTTGGCTGTCGAATGTTGAAGAAAAGAAAAGACAAGAGTCAGGTCTCTATTTCCCTGAAACCTGCTCAACAGGAGGCAGCCAACACTGCAGAACATGGCTCTTGGTGGGAACCCAGGGTACTGGGGTCACCAACCAGGACGTCGGCTTGGGAAGGCAGAGGACTGACACTGTCTGCAGTTAAGCCCCTTCCCCCATCTCAGAAAGCTTTCTAGAAAATTCTGATCTAATGCTCTAAAGCACACATCAGCAAACGGCTTGCATAGCTTCCTCGCAACAACTAGGGGCTTCTGAAGATAATTTGTGGAACAGTTTCTGTTGACTTTGATCCTTTTGGGTGGCTAAGTACTAATAAAATCGAGGCTGAGCTGGCTTAGATGTCTCGCAGCTGGTGCTCAGAGCTAAATGACAACGGAGATGAGATCCACAGAATACTAATATGTTGGCTGGCGTGGACCCCATGTCCAGGAGCTTATGGTGGGATCCCCGTACAGGGATGGCCGTGCTGTTTTCTTACACAGGGGCATCATGATGCTAACCTCCGCTCATGGTGACATTCTGCAGGCCTCTATAGACTAGTGGTTGATTTCCCTGCAGCAACCAATGCTGGACCCTTCTCTAGCACCAAGGCTGTGCAGGCGTGGCTCTTGTGCCTGGCCTCACTGTAGGTGTCCTCACCCACCCCCATCCACTAGGCTCCTGGGAGACTCTCCGAAGGAACAAGAGGGTCCTGGAGAGAGATGGAGAGAACCAAAGTCTGCTGCAGCACCCCACAGACCCATCTGGAGGGTGGCCGTGTCTGTCATGTGTTACCTTAAACAGGAAGGGAGCAGTTTCCAAGACTCTTGTGTCTACAACATTCCCACTTAGCTCTCACCCCATAGGCCAGGCAAGCATTGGAGTGCAAACTTAAGGGTTCTTTGGATAGGCAGTTGTGTTGGATGGTGTTTTGTTGGGGCAAACAGATAAAGACGTGTTTTCCTGAAGCAGACACGGGTGAAAGACTAAGGCAGACTCAAGAAGGAATGCTTTGTTGACGCCGACAGAGGTGAAAGGATGTTCTATTTCTTGTTAGCCCTGGCTCCTCCTGCTGCTGGATGCCAGTTCAGCTGAGGATGGCTGTCCCTGTTAGGTCCTGTCACCGCTGCTGCTGTTCCGACTCTACTGAATCAGATGACTGGTATATCCTTGAAGTGTTTGTAAGTGGGTTGAGCTGTTCCTACTGACCTGTGAACTGAACTACTGATTTCCTGACAACACATATGGGATGTGCTCCAAAGAACCATTTCTAAATAGGTCCATGTCCCCAGTATCTTCTTTTTTATTACCTCTGGTGGGTGGTGGCATAAGGGAGGTTAAAGTGTTTAAGAACCATCGTTAAAAATGGTCTTAAAAAAATTTAAAGTTACAGGTGCCCAACATGGGCACCAGAGCACACAGGTCTATTTCAATCTTACTGGAAATATCCAATACAATAGAAAAATGGCCATTCTGAAAGTGGACCCAGACTGGGTAAGATCCCATATATATCCTGGTTCATTGTGGCCTGTTTTCCCAAGGGGACCTGATGATGTACCAAGTCTCCAATGTCAGGATTAACTCAGGCCCTGATACCTGGAAATGCATATGCATTTCACACCCCTACCACATAACTGTCCATGGCTTTATATCCCCAAAGAAGACCAGGAGACTAATGACTAAAGTCCTTGGCCAGAATTTCTGAATATCAAAATATTCAACAACTTCAGCTTCATACCACTATTTATTTATTTATCTATCTATTTATTTATTTAGAGACAGGATTTCTCTATGTAGCCTTGGCTGTCCTGGAACTCACCTGTAGACCAGGCTCCCCTCCCAGTCTTGCCCATACAAATCCCTCCCCTCATTACCCCCTCTCCTTCTTCTCAAAGAAGGGGAAGTTCCCCCGCTCAACCCTGTGATATCCAGTCTCAGCAAGACTAAGCACATGCTCTCCCACTGAGGCCCAACCAGACAGTTCACCTAGGGAAGGGGATCCAGTGACACACACGCATCAGAGTCAGAGACAGTCCCCCTTGTGACCATTAAGACCAAGCTTCACATCTTCCACAAGTGTGTCGGGGCATAGGTCCAGCCCCTGCATGCTCTCTGCTTGGTGGTTCTGTCTCTGAGAGCCCTTGTGGCTCGGGTTAGTTGACTCTGTAGGTCCTTCTTGTGGTGTCCTTGTCCCCTCTGCTCGCTCAGTTCCTCAGCTCTCTCACAACACTCCTCAAGCTCTGCCTAATGTTTGCCTCGGTCTCCATCAGCTGCTGGATGAAGCCTCTCAGGAGTCAGTTATGCTAGGTTCCCGTGCCTGCTGTGTCCCTGGTGGACCCCAATTGTATTATTGTTTAAATTAAGTTTCCTTGACCAGTTTCTCCACAAAAATCATAGGTCTTAGAAAACGAGAGAGCTGGGGACGTTGATTCCTGCGGCATGACATGAAGTTAAACTGCTCTGAATTACCACAAATGTTGGGTAATTTTATACCTAGGCTCATCGTCTCAATTTGAAGTGATGCTGACATGTCTGTCTGAGAAAGCTTACCCACACATCTATTAACCTAGTTCAAATGTTAGCTCAAACCTTGACTTCGTTTTAAGTAGATAACTATGGGACCAATAGGGGACATTTTTTAGTAAATGTAGGGTACATGCTGGCTTCTTGGGAAAGGGCTGAGTGGTGGGTTGGGGGCAGTAGAAGGTTCTAGATATAGGGAGTGCTACCCAGAGACCTATAGAAAGGAGCAGGGCAAGTAGCCTATAGACACAGGCCCGTTCCCTCATTCTTGCATGAGGCTCTCCAGCACAGGGGTGAAGTGGGGCTTATTGCTGAAAGCCCTGTTTTCTCCATGGTTTGTTGGTTATTTTATTATTGTGGTGACATTCACCAAGGGCCAGGATTATGAGGGTAGGAGGTGGTGTGTATAATTACCCTCAGCCCCAACTTTCCTCATCTATACACACAAATCTATATAAAGAAGAGCAAACAAAGGCCAACTGGCAGGGGAGAGGAGGAGAGGGGGGAGGGGAGGGGAGGGGAGGGGGAGCACCGTGAGTCACTTCCAGGACTCACTGGCTCAGGGTGACTGCCACACGGAGCAGACACCAGCCTCCTCTGTAAGCATGCCCACCCGACCACCACATGCATGGGCATGCTCACACCGCTGTGACCCACCCAGAAGCACCCGCTCCCCTCATATCTTCTGAGCACACTTTATTTCTTCAAGTGAAGATCTCCAAGACGTTCCCTGGAACCCAAGTGTACACACAGGGTCCTGGGGCATTGGTCCAAACACAGGCTGTAGGTCGGGGACTTGTATGGGGCCCAGGGTCTTGTCTCTAGCAAGCTGTCGGTGTTGAAGATGCTGGCGGCTCATGGGTTGGTTACCTGAGACCAAGGTGCCTTGTAGCTCTTGGTAAAAGTACCCATGCTGGGGTTGCCTTTTCATAGCCTGGACGGTACTGATTCATCCCTACTGTATTAGTTGGTGTTCCCTTTCCGGTGACTAAATACCTGATACGTAAAGAAAGGTTTATTTCAGCCTACTATTTGAGGTTACAGTTCATCGTGGTGGGGAAGGCAGTCAGCCTCATGCTGGCAGGTGTGTGGATTCCTTGAAGAATGGGAAGTAAAGAGAGGTGAGATGGCTCAGTGGTTAAGAGTGCCAACTGCTCTTCCAAAGGTCCTGAGTTCAAATCCCAGCAACCACATAGTGGTTCACAACCATCCATAACGAAATCTGATGCCCTCTTCTGGAGTGTCTGAAGACAGATACAGTGTACTTACATATAATAAATAAATAAATAAATAAATAAATAAATAAATATTTTTTAAAAAAAGAGTAGACAAGAAAGGCCAGGGTACATATCTCCAGGCAGTGGCTCACTTCCTTCAGCTAGGTCCTACATCCTAAAGCTTTCGGTCTCATCCAAAATAGCTCCGACAGCTGACAGATCTGGTGTTCACAACTGCGAGCTGTGGGAACTGTTCACATTTAAACCACCATCACAGAATGCACCTCCTCTCTTTTGCTGGTCCCCAACGGCCGTCAAAGGATGGGCTCTCAGACATCCCAGAATTCCACTTCCAAGTAACGTGTCCTGTGATGAGGCCAAGGGCCAGAGGGTCAGCACCTTAGTTTCTGGCCTGGTGTGTGCTTAGGTGAACCTGACCCAGCACCGAGGAGTACAGGTCTGTGTGAAGTGGAAGGTGATGGCGTCATTGTCTTTAGGGAGTTTTACCAGCCTCCAGCATGTTGCTTTGGTTTGGTACAAATCCCTGCTCACGTGACCAAACCCAGAGGCTCCACTACAGGTACCACCCATCCCCTGGCTGCTGTGTGCTTCTCCAGTGACGACCTGACCTCTGTCTGGATGTCTTTGTGACATCCATTTCCTCTCAGTCACCACAACCTGGGAGAGCTCTTACCTTCTGCTCAGGAGCACTGGGGGGGGGGAGGGGGGGCTTAGTCAAGCCTAAACCCTTCAGGTAGCCCAGAAGCCATGAAGTCCCTACCCTTCCAGCCTACAGAAGTCATATCAGTGCCTCTGTCTGGGGATCACAATTCACAGAAGGGCCAAAAAGAACGAGGCTAGAGAAGCAGTGATTAATGTAACATCTGGTAGTGGGGACTCGTTCTAGAGGCTGCTCCATAAGAATGTGTCCTACCAAGATGGAACACCGTTTATTGACTTTGTGTCTTGTGGGAAACACGGAGCCTGGATCTTCTCGGATGCTGCTCCGTTTGGTATTGCTGCTCTCCCCAAGTGAGGAAATTTTAGTGAGGAAAAAAAAAAAAACCTTTTAAATGTCACAAGGCTGAACAGCCAGCGAGTGGAAAGGGGACTGTGACCCCCGGATCTCACACTGCAGCTCTCAGTGGGGAGGAAGGCGAGGCAACCTGGTGTGGCTGGGACTGTGGGGGTACACACTCAGGGAACTGTGTCAGGAGAGAAGGAGAGAGTCCTGAGTCTGTGTGCTTCCATTCTGGGAAGGAGGTCTCAGTCTGTAAGATCCTGGGACAGTTATAGACTTGCAGTAGTCTCAGCCCGGTGGAGCACAGTTCAGTGCCTCGGGAGACTTGGTTCTTCTTGCTCACTTGTTGGAGATGTGCTGGCTGAACACCAAGCCAAAGAGGCAGCACTCCACGTGCTTTAAAAATGATGACACTGGAATGCTTAATCGATGCTCATGACCTACAGGTTCATAAGGCAAGACCTCCTATAGCTTTTGCCCTCTCAACAAAAATAACAAAGCTTATGCTACTGTCAGATCACATCACATCACCTACTTTCCCTGAGCTAGCAGGTCGATTGTCACAGACTATTGAAAACCTCCCTGTGGCCGCTGTCACCTGACAGTGTGTCTGTCCACCCACACCGTGGCTCACTGTCAGAATCAGTATTGTTCACAGAAATTCACTGAACAGAATGCTGCTTTTTAGGTATGCTCCCATTGGCTCACTTGCTTTTGCCTTGTCGGGAATAAGAAGGAAAACACATCCTTGAAATACAACCTTACTCATCGTAATAAGTGACAGACATCGTTTTCTCAGGGTTTAAGAAGCCTTTGGTCTCCTGCATGTAACTTTTGGAGTTAAAAGTAAAAAGTAACTCCGACACCTAAGTTCACGGGAAATTCTTCAAATGGTGGTGTAGCAAGGTGGGAAGCATCTTATAGAGGAGAAAAGTGCTAGAGAATTCCCTTCTTTTACACAGCCTAAATTTTATGTTTTAGCTTTTAATTTTTTCTCTTTCTTTCTTTCTTTCTTTCTTTCTTTCTTTCTTTCTTTCTTTCTTTCTTTCTTTTTTAGATTTATTTATTTATTATATGTAAGTACACTGTATCTGTCTTCAGACACACCAGAAGAGGGTGTCAGATCTCATTACAGATGGTTGTGAGCCACCATGTGGTTGCTGGGATTTGAACTCAGGACCTTCGGAAGAGCAGTCAGTGCTCTTACCCACTGAGCCATCTCGCCAGCCCTCTTTCTTTCTTTCTTAAGAGAGAGGCTCACTCTATAATCCAGGCTGGCCCAGAATGTATGGCAATCCTCTTGCCTCACCGTCTGAACGTTGGGATTACAGATGTGGGTCATACCCATGTAAAATATAGCCCAGGCCGACCTCAAACTTGAAATCCTCCTGCCTCAGCCTCATCAATATTTGCCTACTGGCCTGTGCCACAGAAGGTAGTGTAAACTCTAAAACAGATTCTTTCCTTCTGGGTCCAAGTTTGGGAAGCTCGTGTCTCCGGGTGTGGAAAAGAGTTTTTGGGGACGAAGTCATAGATTCTTGGCAGGGTTCGCTTTTTGGAGGCAGAGTTTTAAATCCTGATCCACAGCATTTGATGGCTCCCGGGCCTCCAGTCCTTTGAGATCCACGCTGATCATTTGTTCTGTGCAAGGAGTTTGCATTTGCACATTCTTTTCAGGTTGCCCGCCTTAAGCTTTTCCTGGTTTGACGGTGGCATTTCCCGTTCCTTTAATGCATGCATTGCTGACTGCTTAGTGCATTACGCAAGTGTGTTGGCTGTTCCTCCACTGAGGTTTTACCTCACTGTCTCCCAGGGATTCATTAATTTGACGTCTTTTCCGGACACATTTTGAATCAGATTCGGCTTTGTTGACACTTTCTTCTTAATTTAATTATTATTATTTGTTGTTGTTGTTCTTCCTGTTTCCTTTCTTTGCCTGGGTGAGGTTTGTCCTGATGTTCTGGCAGGTCATCAACTTCTAGCATTTTGCCTTTTAAACATTATTATTATTATTATTATTATTATTATTATTATTATTATTATTATTATTTTAATGTGTGTGTCTGTGTGTGTGTGTGCACACGCATGCATGGTCACATGTACATGAAAGCACACAGAGGACAGGAGAGGGTACCAGATCCCTTAGAATTGAGTGACAGGTGGTGTGACCTGCCAAATGAGTGTTGGAAATTGAACCCCAGTCCTCTGGAAGGCTCAGCAGCCTGTGCTCTCAACCACTGAGCCATCTCTCTAGCCCCAACTATGTCATAACTGTAATTTCTAGTATTTCTTCCATCTGAAAGCTTATGAATCTTCTTTGGTTCTCCTCTATCACCTATGTGCTTGCCCACTTTTCTGTGTGTCGGGCCTCACATGTCTTGTAACTAACACATGGCTGGGGTTTGCAGTTCTGCCCAAGTAGGAAGTTCATGGTTGACACCTGCTGTAAGCCTGGGAGACCTATCTTCCAGTAGATTTCATGTGTCCTGTCTGGACTGCCCATTCAGAGGTTTCTTATTCTGCTCTGTTCTTCTTAACAGCCCCACTGAAAAGATTTTCTCCCCCATCTTTTTGCCAGCCTGCCTTGGAAGTAATTCATTCTACTTCTATGGTGTTGCTTGATACCTCCGCACATCCAAAAGCAGGAGCCACATGAATTGTCATCTACAGCCAACTCTGACCCTCTTCACACAAATGCAAGACCTGCAGTGCAAACTGCACACATATAGCTTCTGTTTCTTAGTCTGTAAACTCATAAATTATAGGTTGTCATTTCCACAGCTTGTAGTTGTTAAGGCTGCACACATGCACTATTTGGGGGGGGGGGATGATGAACATTTCTTCTTCTTCTTCTTCTTCTTTTTCTTCTTCTTCTTCTTCTTCTTCTTCTTCTTCTTCTTCTTCTTCTTCTTCTTTTTTTGGTTTTTCAAGACAGGGTTTCTCTGTATAGCCCTGGCTGTCCTGGAACTCACTTTGNAGACCAGGCTGGCCTCAAACTCAGAAATCCACCTGCCTCTGCCTCCTGAGTGCTGGGATTAAAGGTGTGCGCCACCATGCCCAGTGAACATTTCTTCTTAAATCTCACATGTATTTCTGTTTTTTCCCCTAAAGTTTACCTTATAAAACTGCTTTAATTAAGGTCGAACAAGGTTTTTTGAAATGGCTTTGTTCTTTCGTGATTTCTGATCATTACATTTAACCAACTGACGGGTTCAGGTCCACGCCTATGCTTCCTTCGGTCCCTTGAAGATATCATCTCTGCATCCCCTTTCACTGCTGGGTACCAGCTGTCCCAACTGCTATCTCATCTTCACAGATCTGTTCTCCTGTCCGATACTTTCTCCTGAATGTCTCATCACATTCTACATTCCCTGGAGTGTGTGTGTGATGCTCGCACGTGTACTGAGAAGTGCAGGGGCCAGAGAAGGGCAGCAATCACTCCCACTCTCCTCCTTAATTCCCTAACACAGGGTTCCTCATTGAAACAGGGGCTGCTTGGCCAGCAAGCTCCCAGGATCCCCTTGTCTCTGTTCCCAATGCTGGGGAATAGCCACATATGGCCACACCCAACTCTTTATTATGGGTTCTTACTATATGATCAGCCCCGAACAATAGAGATGAGAAGCTGTGGCTTTGCCCTTCAGGTCATTGTGTCCCAGAAAAAAAAAAAAAGATGTAAATAAAGTATGGTATGGTTCTCACCTTGGTATTTTGAAACACTCAATAAACAGCACCTCCTGGTTACTCCACAGCAATCTGGCAATGTTTGCCTGAGCTCTTAAAAGTGTGAACGCCATTTAACCTATTTTCTTCACATCTAGAAATCAGTCCTGTGGCAGTGCTGAGGAGTGAAATGGATTGTCAAGAAGGGAATACTGTTTGCTGCAGTGTAAAACGGCCCAGAGAAAGACTAGACGGATACCAGATAACCGTGGAGTGGCAAAAAGAAGCCACACTACCTCTGACTGACAGTATTGTCCAAAACAACACTTACGAAGAGATGTTTGCAATGTTTCTCATGGCAAATTCTGGAAATACTGGTGATAAATATTAATTGAAAACATAAACAAACTTTGTTATGTGTATGTATTTGTGTATGCACAAGCTGTTGCGTACGGTGCTTGTGGGGGCCAGAGAGAGCGTCTGATCCTCTGATGCTGGAGAGGCAGGTAGTTGTGAGCTGCCCAGGGAGAATGCTGGGAGCCGTCTTCAGGTCTCTGCAAGAACAGTTAACTGCTGAGCCATCTCTCCAGCCAGCCACAGACAAGCGTTTTGTGTAAATATCAGTGTCGGCTACATAAGACACACACAGGGAAACATGGAGAAAACGGAAGAGGCTTCTGTGTGAGTGGCAACTGGCTTGTCAGAGTCTTAAATTCTCTGCTTTCCTGGTTTACATTATAATAAGTTGATTTCATAGTAAGAAGTAATTATAAGAAAAAAGGATTACCGGGACATAGTAGAGTCTACTGAGAGTATCAGGTTAAGAGTAAAGCTGAAACCAGGCTGGAGAGGGTGTGATGGCAGGGTGGGGTGGTGGCAGTCACCTGCAACCCTGGGAAGAGCTCTGACTTCAGATGCACAGGCAGATCCTAGACCAGTGCAGCCTGGGGTGAGACCCTGGGGTCCAGACAGCGGGGTCAGCCTTGCAGATGCATCTTGCTTGTGTTCCGCTCTGTATCACATCCTGCACAGACACCTAACCATTGTCTCATTGCAAAGACAGCCAGGCTGAGTTAGGAGAGCTGGTTACAACAGGTGATAACGTTTGCACATTTTTCTAAAATTTAAATTTTAGAATTTAATGAATGAGCTTCCTCCTAGTACATAGTAGCTGGGGTCAGAGGTCTCCATGCTGATAGATGGAGGCTGTGACCCAGGCATCGTGCATGCTGACCATGGGTATCATCACAGAGCTACACCTAGCTGACATTAGCTCCACGCTACCATAGTGGATACTGGTAAACCCCGACCTGTTTCCTCTTGTGTGGTATTGAATACTCATGGTGTAGATCAAGTGCTTAATAGTCTTGGTATGCCCCAAACTGAGCTGGGGCTTAAACCCCCAAGCTGCATACTCCACCTTAAACAGAGCAGTCAAGTCTTAGCTTATGTGTAGACATATAGGTCATCATTAAGAATCACTAGGGAAAAAAAACCAGTTCTCCCCCTGTGAGACACCATGTCTGGCTCTGCAGCTCAGGCCTTACTGAGGGAGAGGAGAAAGGGTGCTTCTTGACTGTTGGGGGCATCCTGGGATGGAAAGGAGTGGGGAGGCCATTCGTGCCACACCTCCCTACCAAGAACGAGGCGGGTGGCACAGGAGAGTTAGGTCCGCCCCACACAGGGTCCTTCCTGCCACTGACTCAGGAGAATTTGACTTTGACCACATGTCACAGACGTCCTGGTGTCTGCAAATACCAGGCACTTAGCATCCCTATGGATGAAGCCACATAGTGGCCACGCAGGTGTCCCAAAGAACATAGCTGTGAGAATAGTTTCTGCTGGAAAGGGGACTTCACACAGCACAAAGCTGGGGTTTCTGCTTGAATCTATCGGTGGTTTTCAGTTATTCCTGAATCTCCTAACCAGAAGAAGGGTGTGGTTCCTTGGGAGGATGCAAGGTTTTGCAATGTCGCCCTCATAAGAAAAAAAAATAGTGAGAATAAATAAAATAGGCCATTCCTTGTTGGCCCTTGAAACGAGGTCTCAGCTTCAAAGGTATCATGGCCTGGATGGTGCTTTTAGGGTTACCTGAGCAGGTGCCTCTGCCCTCCCCTGTGAGTCCTGGGGTCCCTCCTTCCTTTCCCTAACTTGGAACCCACTGGGCCTCAGCTGAGCTTCATAGCACCTGGCAGCTTTCTGCCTTCACCCCTGCTGTTTGCTGCTTCTCTCCACAGTGTATTGTGATCTCCTTACACTTAAAAAAAGTTAATAGGAAAGAAAGGAGAAAATAAATGGGTAGTGGATAGGTTTGTTGCATACAGGCACAGACTGACTGGGCAAGCCTGACCCTTCTGCCCAACCCCTTCCCCATCCCTGCCTTACCCCTGCCATGTGAGGAGGTAGCTCTGTTAACCCGTCCTCACAGTGGGCAGAGGGAGTCCTAGATGTTTGTAGTGAAACAGCTGAGAACAAAGCTGGGTAGACCTTGATGGGCTGCAGCAAAGCTTTCAGGGATCCAAGAGCAGTGGAAGAATTTGGATGTGTACACGGGAGGCATTGCCGGGGGCTAACAGTCCTCACAGCCACTAGCTAATTACAGATGTGACAATTTTATGTTTAAAAAAAGCTTTTAAAAAAAGAATAAAGAAAACTACTACACATACACACTCACACACACAAAACAAACAAACCAAAACCAAAACCCCCCAAAATAGTGTGGGAAGCAGCTTGTAACAGACTCAGAAGCAAGCACTCAAGGACGCAGGATGGTTTGCTCCAATTTGTTACAATGTTGCCTGAAGCATCTCCCAGGAGAGGCACAGGATCTCTAAGATTGTTAACCAGGAGCCCATGCTTTTTTTCCCACAGAGTGTTGCGGGGGCAGTGGGTGGGGCTGGGACGCTCTGAACTAGAGCTCGCCTAAGGAAGCGGCTGAAGGACGGCTTGAACTCCTAAGTGTCACAGGCCGTGTAAATACACCCAAGGGTGTGGGGTGCGTGGAATGTTCTTCTACTTTCTGAAGAAGAGAGCCCAGTAGAGAATGTGAGAATAAGGAGAAAGGAAACTCGGAGCACAAAGTTTTGAGGTTTCTTGGCTCAGAGAAGGTAGTCATACCACAGCTGGAGCCCATGAACCAGACCGATGCTGAAGCACCTATCACTCTGTGGTCTCTGGGACTGAGTGGCCTCATTGCCACCACACAGGCCCTGGCTTTTGCTGGGTCCAGAGCTGCATCCTGACTCAACAGCAGTGCACAGCACAGCCTCATGTCTCCAACTGGCATCGCTTCAGCCCTTTGGCTAGGGAGGGCCCATGCACACGTCCACCTGAGAGCAAGGGAGATGTTGCAAGATACAGAGCCTCCACTTCAGATTCAGACACTTGGGAGGGAGAGTCTGAATGCAAATGGTCAAGTGTCACCATCTGCACTCACACTTCCTCCAGGCTCCCACCTTAGTGGAGTGTGTTCTTTCTAGCTCAGACCCATGGAAAGGTTCTCTCTCAGTTTGCTATTTAGTAACATATGCAATATGGTTGTTCCGAGGAAATGCATTTGTTTTATGGGGGTGAAGCAGAGGTCATTTATGGTGTATGTGGCACTGTGCCCAGAGTTTCTCATAGGGAGGTACAGAGTGGGAACTCTGCCTTTTTGATTAGGGCATCTCTGAAGTGAGTTTGAGTGGCATACAGTCCTAGCTAGGGCTACTGTTGTTGCGATGATACACTGTGAACAAATCAACTTAGGGAGAGAAGGGTTTTATTCAGCTCACACATCCACATCCTAGTCCATCAGTGAAGGATTAGACAGGAACTCTTAACAGGGCAGGAACCTGATGCAGAGGCCACAGAGGGGTGCTGCTTACTGGCTTGCTCCCTGTGGCTTGCTCAGCTTAATTTATTGTGGAACCCAGGACCACCAGCCCAGGATGGCTCCATCCACAATGGGCTCCCTGCCCCACATCAATCACTGATTAAGAAAATGCCTTACTATGGATCTTATGGAGGCATTTTTTTCAATTCCTTTCTTCCCTACTGTGTATCAAGTTGACATAAAACTAGCCAGGACATTCACCAAAACCAAATATGTATCTCAGTCAGACTCAGTGTGGGCTCTCCTGTAGAACATTTCTGCTTTCCCCTAGGTGTGACGTGAGAAGTTGCAGTCTGAAGTTTGGCTGAAACTCTGTGTAGATTTCTGGTTCTTTCCTCAGGAGGAAAGGTCATGTGACATGGAATTCTGAAGCCAAAAGAGACCTAGGTTTCCAAGGTACCTGCCCTGTGGAATTCACAGGAGTGGACACCTCACCAGGAAGTAAGAGACCAGCTCTTAAGGATCTGAGTCAGACTTTTGTTGTTTTCCCCTTGTTTTATTTGGCATTTTGACCTTTTGAAAATGTATCAGGTTTTAAGTTGTGTTACTATGGTTTTCACGAAGTGATTGAGCTTCTGCTGGTCTGCACCTTCCATTTGTAGCCACAGTCCAGTTTTCCACAGAGATAGCTTTTTCCTATTGATTTCCAAGTGCTTTTTACATATTGAGATTTTTAGTAGCTTTTAAAAGTAGGTATCTACTTTAGGTATTTTCCCAATTTTGCCCCGTCTTCCTGTTTTTCTAACATTAAAAGGTACTCAAGTACATGAAGATTTTCCTTCGTTTGTACTGTGATCCCATGTTTGCAGGCTGTCTTCACAGAGATGTTTGTGTATGTAAATTTTTCCCTGAATCCTTCTGACTTTGCTGTTGCAGCAATCTGCACGTACTTCCTGTGGATGTGCCAGGCAAGTGCAACATCAGTGTTAACTCTTAAGCAAAATTTCCTGCAGAACTGATTTGGAGCAGTTTAGTCTTTCTCGGCAGACTTAAAGCACACTCCTATATTTTGTTGAACAGCAGCACGTTGTTTCTCTGTGTTCTGCTCTCTCGTCTGCTCCTTATCTCTCGGACCAGTGCTGCTGAGCTGCTGCACTACCTTGAGCAAAGCCACCGCCCCTTGTTCCTTTTTCCCACCTGTGCTTCTGCATCCCGTTTAAAGAGCTAGTGAAACTCACAGGGCTCTTCTGCAGTAGAAATTCATTTTATATTTTAAAGAACCCAGAGGAACTTGTTATCTTGCAACATATGTAATGACTTTGCATGCATGGCTTTTATGTTATTTGCATTGCCAGTAGTGGGTTGGTCGATACATTTTTCCGAATCTTTATTTCCATGTGCTCTCTCATCACCGGTTCTCATCACACATTCCTCCTCAGTGTTGCTTATGTGTAGACATTGTCTTCCTGCTTGACCGGGTCATCTATGCTGAAAGCATAGTTCATAGTTGTTGCTTTTTGTGAAAGTGGGGGATATCAACTGTTATCAGTGTTAGCACTGGTGGTTTCCAGTGATACCAACTTTTCCTCTTTTTCCCAACTTCTCTTGTCTTCCCCACCCCACCTAGTGATAGGCAATAGGGAGGGAGGATGGGGCCTATGAACTTTAACCTTTGGAAAGGTCATCACACTAGGGCAAGGCTGTTTGCTGATTCTCCATGTTGAGCCCAAGTCCCTTGTGGGGTTTTGTTTTGTTTTGTTTTCCTGAGACAAGGTCTTGTCCTATAGCCCAGGGTGGCCTGGAGCTACCTAAGCATCCCAAGAAAGTCTCAAACTCTCAGCCATCTTCTGCCTCGGTCTTCCTAGTGCTTCAACCATGGGTTTGTGCCCCCAAACCTGAATCCTTGTGAGGCCTTGAAACAACGTATCTGTTCCCTGGGACCCTCCTGATGACATTCCCTGTGCTTCTCAATGCCAACCTTAGCATCTCCTCCTTTCTTCAGACTCTTAAGAACGTGCATTTTAAATTCTCATGGTTTGAGACAGGAGCTTAAATGTTAATGCTGTTGGCAGCTGCGTTTAGTGGTTTTAAGATCCAAGAGGAACCTGGATGTTTGTGCAGGTGCCAAACCTCTCACCTAGGTGACTGTAGAAATGATCTGCACTGCTTCCCTGCACCACCCGTCCCCAGATGGCTATGCAGACAGTGACGACAGCACAGGTGTCCATGTACAGACTGTTGAGGCCCAGGAACACTCGTGTATTTAGCTGTAGAATTGGGCTTGGATCCGGAAGGTGAGCTTCCTGTACCCAGTGTTCACACTCACGTTGCTGCCTCCATCAAATTCACAAGGACTTGTGCTGCCTTTGTTCCAAAAGACCCTGCAGGTCACCATCTTCCCCGTCGTGATTGCTTCTTGTGTCTGAGCTCTTGTGACTATATCTGTTCTTCTCCATGCGCAAAAGCCTGAGCATGCTTGTGTGTGTGCAAAGCCTGAGCATGCTTGTATGTGTGCATGTGTGTGTGAGAGTCTATGCGGATAGCATGTGTGTCTCTGTGTGTGCATGTGTCTGCATGTGTGTGTGTGCATGTGTCCACACATGTGTACATGGTATGTGTGCTCCTGTGTGTATTGCATGTCTGTTCATGTGTATGTATGTGTGTGTACTTGTGTCCACACATGTATACATGGTATGTGTATGCCTATGTGTATAGCATGTGTGTGAATACATGCATGTGTGTGTTCACGTGTATTGTGTGTTCATGTGTGTGCACATGTGTCCACATATGTGTATATGGTGTGTACATGTGTGAGTGCCTGTGTGTATAGTATGTGTACATGCACGTGTGCGTGTGTGCATGTGTGTGTAAGCTCCCCGTAAGTATGTCTACAACTGCCTTAGCAGATATGATTTACTTCAGTGTCATATCATATTTGCTTATTCAGAAGGTCCTGATTCTTCTGTCAGTTTCACAATTATCTGAACCCCCCAGCAACATGAGATAAAATGCTGAGGTACCAGTATTCTCCATCAACTCCCCCCTTGTTCTGGGCATTGCTGAGTCTTTCTAGTTTAGTGTGTGCCTCAAAGCTTCTCTGGAGATACTGATGATTTCTCTGTGAACTCCTTCTACATTTCCTGTGGTTTGAACATCGTGCCTTTGGGGCTGATGCTGTAATGTTATATCAGCTTTCGTTTTGTTTTTCTCTCCGTGTTTTCTCTTCCTCTGCAGTTTGGCTTTGTTCTCTGAGGCGTCTCTCACCTTACCTAATCCTCTGAGCTTTGCCTCTCTGCAGTCTGTCCGTCCATCCGTCACTTATTTAATCTGACAACTGTAGGAGTCAGCTCCCTCTGCCATCTTTCTGCTCCACTGCTTGAACTCAGGTCATCTGTCTTGGCTTCAAGCACCCCTGCTCTCTGAGCCATTTTGCCTGCCTCATCTCTTACATCTCTAAAGCCGCTGTAGTTTATGAAGATCTCATGTATGGTCTCTGCTGTAGCTACGTAAATACCTTACTCGCTTTCTGTTTTCCACTTTGTCTTTTACTCTTGGAATCAGTTTTTGATTCTCAGAAGATACCCCATTTTTTGCCTATATGTGGGATGGGAACCTATCAGAAAGCACAGGGTGTATTGGATGGGCGGGCATACGACATACGGTGGGGCTGTTTCTTTAACTTGGGAAACTTCAATATTGGTGTCTATTGGGTTTTTTTTTTTTTTATTATTATCTAATTAAATGTTTCAACCTCCTGGCTGCTCTTTTAGGACACAATGCCTTTTAGATTAAGGGCCAAGGAAAGCCAAGAGCAGCAGCCTGGCTCTGCTTACTTAAGGTTGAGGTCCTGGCAGAGGGAAGGGTGTCCACCACCATGCTTGAGTTGGGATGAGATCTGCGTTGTAAGAGAGTCATGGCCCTGAGCTGGCAGACTGACTTCCTACCTGTAGGAAGTAAGGCTTTCCCAACTTCGTGTCAGCTGGATAAGCTCCTTCATCCCTGGATAAGCTCCGTCATCCCTGGCTCTTTCAACCTCACCCCAGGAGTGCGTCTGTTTTCCCAGCTTCCAAAGCTATGATGCCATATCTTCCCCTTTCTCTATCCCCGTGAGGATGGGACTTTAAAAGAAGCCCTGTGATGTCTTTCTGGTGGGGACTCAGGATAGGGTTTCAATTTCATGCCCTCACAGGACAGAGCACAACCTCACCCATTCTTGGTTACCTTCTGAGGGTCCTACCAAGCTGATGCCTGGATCACACTCATCGACCATGGCCATACTGTCTGGGCCATGCCACCAGCCTTCAGGAATGCCCTCTGAAGGAAGGGGCTGACACTTGGTGTATCCCTCCCAGCGCCTGGCATTAAACTGTCTGTCCCTCAGGCTCTTCTCTATACAGCACACCAGGGACACCTGGACCTTGGTGCTCAGAGGTAAATAAGACATGGTCAAAATGACATCAGACAGTCATCAGACAGCTCACACACAGGTCAGCATAGGTCTGTTCATGTCAAAGCCCATGTATATTTGGATATAAAGCCCTCAATACGATTTTTACAATAAATAATACTGAAAATAAAGATCCCATTCCCCAAACAAGAGCGACTCACTGTTTGCGTGGCTTTCCTCCGAGGTCACACCCAAGTGCTAAGTGTGAAGGTTCCCTTGGCCTGTGGGCAAAGCACGTGGGTGATGTGTGCAAAGCACGTGGGTGGTCCTGTTGCTTCAGAGTTACCTTGTGCAGGCAGAGCGAGCAAGGCCAGATACCTTTTCTGGCCAAGGTTAGGTCTCTTAATTCACCCACCCACTCACTTTAAGTGCGTGAATAAGAGCACAGGCCAGCACACCATCTGTGCACAGAGTGTACAGAAGCCATGTCTGTACACGGACCAGCATGCCCTTTGTGCTCCTTTACACGGAAGTCTTACTGGGAAGAAAGAACTTCAGAAGTTTATTTATTGGCCATTTCTATCATATTTTTTCTTACTCCCTAGAATTCAGTTTTTCTGGAAAACAACAGAAGGTTGGGTCCATGTCAGTAGGGAAGGGATAAAGAGATTCCCAGGTGGTTCACGTGCACTCTAGTGTCTCCTAATGCAGAGACGTACCCAGGGGCTGTTTCTGCTATCTGGCTGATTGAGGGGGGTGTCTTCTGGTAACATGACCATACAGAAGTGAACCCACACAGAGTCATGCTCACACAGAGACAACCATCAGGTCGAAAGTCTGGAGAGAGTACACAGTGAAGAACCTTGATCTAGACGCAGCAGAAGAATGAAGGGCAGGAGAGGGTCTTGAACCATGGGCAGCAAGACAGGAAGGGCTGGGGTGAGAAGGCTGGGCAGAGCCTGCTCAGCTCAGAGACCACAAGAGTTAACCTTCCCTCCCTCCTGACAGAATCACTTAGGAAGGAGTGAGTTGGGTCCTCACTGTCTTGCCTGTTCACTGTGCTGAGCTGACTCCTCCTCAGCTGTGGACCTACTACGACGAGGCAAAAATTTGCTTTTACAGCAGTGACTTTTGAGCTCACGTGGAGCTGCTGGCGGAGGGACAGAGGGGCAGCCTCAGGGACAGTCAGGGGAGGAAGAAACTAGGTTATTTGGCTTCTGCCTTCCAGACTTCGGTGCTGGGTGTTGTTTGCATCTATCTTTCTGGCTAAAGAAATCTTCCAGAACTGCAAAGAGGTTCATACTGCATTGGGATCCTTTTACCCCCAGTCTTCTACTGCTCAGGAATCTGAGCGAAAGTCTTGAATCAGGGAGAGAACTTGACTAGTTTTTACTAAACACCCACAACAGGCAGTGCATGGTGGAACTGGGAGCTAGAAGGAGGAACCTTCAGTTGGTGAAAGAGAGGGGCTATCCCTTTAATTGCCTCTTTGTAAGATTATCTCTCCTGGCCGTATCCCCTCCCCCACCCCGAGGTGGGGGAAGCCCTAAAACAGAAAGGTTAATCTAAGTATACATTTTAGGCTTTTAAAGGCTCCATTACAGGACTTATTATGCTAAAAGAAACACACCTGGCATGCCACGGCTTCTAAGTGTATCAGGCAGGCTGTCGTAATGACTCACTTAAATGCCGGGGCCAGAATTCCTTCCCGTGATTTCTATGTAAATTGGACGCCTCTCACAATTACTGTAATATGCGTGCAATTCCACTTATTATTTCTTTTAACGCCGAAACTTTTATCACTTAACTCACTGGACAGAATATTTGAGCCATTTGCAATCATTAGAACAGTTTTGTTTGGTCAAA
>NC_034608.1:30636903-30666809 GCF_900095145.1 Mus pahari
CACACACACACACACACACACACACACACAGGAAGCAACAGTAGCTCCAGGCCTTAGATAATAAACTCTTGGCATGTAGCAGGTGAAATCAAATGCACCCACACTGCACGCTCCACTCCCTTCCTGGAAATGAATGCAATGGAGGAGGAGAAACTTAGACTGTATGCAGACTTCTAAAGAGAAGCAGCTACCCCAAGAGAACTGCGGAAGGCAACCCTCCGAGATGGACATCGCCTCCCCGCGTCAGGTGCAGTCGTTAGCAGGGCCTATTTTATAAATCGTAAATTGATAATGTATTCATGGGACAGTGGAGAAAAGCCAGCGCATTATTTCGCTCTTTCCGCCTGCGTATTTTCGAAGACCTCCCATAGTTAACATTATAATATAGTTAGTGGCTACAAATCACCGGGGCTGATTATAGGAAAGCTGTCAGCTCGCTCTGCTCTGAAAAGGCTGAAGCAAATAGCTTCTCTCTTTGCCATGGAGACTGCGTCTGTTTTTACGGTTTCTCTGGAAACCAGAGCCTTTCTGTTGTTAGACCTTTTTAGTTACTTTAGCTATTAAACCCTCTGCTTGAGACAAAGGAAGGAGGCGTGCAGCCACTTCCGCCCAGGGAAATCTCAGGGCTCAGAGACGCAGAACTCAGGGCACTGGAAACAAAAGCTGGCCCACTGGGTTGGGACGCGTTTGCCAGGGAGGTAGCTGTGCTCCGGTAGTGGGCTTGCCATCAGGTGAGGGAGGCCTCACCGGGCTGCTGCCGGGCACCCAGACTACAGTCTCCAGGCTGCTCAGGGAGCCCAGCCCAATTCACATCGTAGGCACCCTGCACCCCTAAGCCTCGGATATTACCACGAATCTGGGGTTAGAAGAGCTTGTCATTTTACAGTGTATGTCCCCACCAAGCAATGTGGCCCAGATCCACCACTGCAGAAAATGAGGGTGTATTGTGTTTATAAAACAAAATTGGAGCCCAAAGTAATGAATATCTGTGTGGTCAGATATTGTTTTACAAAGCAAGAGAAAATGAATTTGGTGTATGGAGTCCCGGAGGACTCCTCCTGGGCTACGTGCAATCCCGGCAGATTCTTTCTTCCCCTTCGGGTGGCCCTTCCCACCACTCAACAAGGCATTTATCTCAGAGGACCTTTTCCTCATTGCCAAAGCTCATGTCTGTCTCACCTTAGGGTTAGTGTTTCCCACCCAAGGAAAAGGAATTGTCTCTCCTGGAAGAAGCCCCCTGACTAAATAGGCCTCAAATACAGACTTCACATGAACAGTCACGAGGCCCTGCCAGAGAGGATTTTTCTGTCACGCAGGCCTTGCAGCAGGCTGAGCATGCAATGAATTTCGTTTGAACTGTTAATGTTGTCCCTGGGTCCCCAGCTATCTTCCCTCTATCTGACCGTCACTAAGGTTCTGTGACGTTAGGAGGTAAAACTAAGAAAGTAGCAGCTGAGGGGTTGGGAAACTGCTATCCAAGCACGGGGACCTGAGTTCAAATCCCCACTTCCACAGAGAAAGTGAAGTGTTATTGTATGACCCTGTGACCCCAGTGCTCGGGAAGCTGAGACGGGGGTGGGGGTGGGGGTGGGGGTCCGAGGCTTGCTGTCTGGCCAGTTGAGCCTAAGCAGAGAGCCCCAAGTCTCAGTGAGATCACCCGCTCCAGAAAACAAGTGACAACCAAGCTTGAACTCTGGTCTTTGTGCACAGGTACATGAGTGTCCCACATACTCACAAATACATAGCTGCTCACACCTGTGCACAGGCACACACACATTAAAAGAGCAGTAGTAGATTTATCAGCTGATAGTTGTTGACGACGGGAATCAGTGTTAAGAACGGGGCACTCACCGTTTCAATGGCTGTTCTCCAGTCCTGATCAGGATATTAAGTTGTAATACAGAGAATTGGTGTGGCAAGCAGATCACCCATGTAAGAGACTGCGAGGACAAAGGGTTTGACAGGGACCCCTTGAGACCAAACCAGAGCCAGCCTGGAATCTGGGTGGGACTCTAGGTGTGTGGGGACCCTTCCTACCCTCTTATCTGGCCAAATAGCAGAAGCACAGGAACATTCTCAGCAGAGCAGAAACCTCCCTGTTGGTGAGAGCAGAAGGCCTCCACCCAACCTGGCTAGCCGGCCTTGTGGGTGGCACGTCGTCGGATGATCCTTCCACTAAGGTGGTTAGAACACATCAAGATGGTGCCAACTCTGTGCAGGAAGCTGGGGGCGTTTTAACAGTCTTGCTACAGTTTCAATCCAGGTCAGGAAAATCTCTCTCTGATGGAAAACTAGAACACTTGGGCAAAGCCTCCCCGACGTTGCCACCCTTATTTGAAGAGAATTCCCAGCGAGCACTTGTTTCAGTAAGTTTTTCTAGCAATCGTGGATTTGCCTTGGTTGTAGAACACTTTGAACCTAAGGAGAATCACGAAGCTCACTGCTGCCCAGGTCAGGCCATATTCATCTTTGGGGCAATACCCTCCATATGGTCCAGAGCTGTCTCTTCAGGGTACTGGCCTACTGGGTCCTCTGTCTGGAGCTGGGAAGGATGTCACAAATAAACTCTGCTGAATGGCTTCTTCATGTATGTTGGAGGAGGGGAGTAGCTCCCCCTTGAGGAGCACAGCACTCACCCTGACACTGTGGGAAGAGCTTGACCCAGGCAGGCAGCAGTTGTTTCTTACTCTCTGTCTCTCCTTGCTGCCTCCAGCCAAGCAGGCTAGAGAAGCCAACCGGGGAGTGTAAGCCTTCCCCTAGTCCTCTCTGGGCTGCCACTGTGTAGCTTGGTGTCTGTGTTTCTCAGATCTGGGTTATGGCTCTGGGCTCCCGACTCATTCCTCCACTCTCACCTTGATACTTTACCAGACACTGCATTTGTGGTTTCTGCTTTGTTTCGGTCGTGTTATTAAAATGGCAGTTGGCTTTTGGCTGACCGTGAGTGGATTTGTCTCTTCTGTAACTCCATCCGAGTGCATTGTTTCCTTCTGTGGATTTTAGGTGTGCTACAGGAACACATAGAACTTCTTAATTTGTATTTTTAAAAAATTATCATTGGAAAATGGTTTTGCAGTGTGAATGTCCTTTGTATAATGTCAGGCATAACTCTGGGGGGGGTTATAGATTAAATGCTGCCATCTTTTATAGATTGCTACTTAAAGTGAATTATGGCTCCTTTGAAACTAGAGTTTTCTGAACAGTAGCTTGCCAACAACCAGAGCACCCGATTTCTACACAAATTTCCCATCAAATTCACTGTTCTTTGGGAGGGCTGGTGTGGATTTGAGGGTGTTCAGGGAAGCATGCCGGCATGAAGGGACCACTCTGTGGTATTCTGCTGTTACCTCCGTTAAGAGCAAGCCTTTTTCCTCAAGACCACTGTGGTGAGCATTGGCAGGACATTCCCTCTGTTCATGTATTCCTTAAATTTTATTGCAGTTTCACCCTCTTTTGTCAATTTCTATATCATCTCTCCAGCTGTACTCCAAACTCTATCATCCTGGATCCTGTTCTAAATACACTAGACTCTTCTCCCATACCCATGTCCACGTCATGGCTCTGTTCATGACACATGGTATACCGCCACCTCAGAATGTCTTCCCCAGTGTGAATCGAGTCCTCCACACTACTGTTGTGAATGCCTGGGTTGAAACATCTCTTAGAGGACAACATATCAGAATGTGAGCCCAACCCTTCCCTGGGGACCCACTGACACAAGCATGTGGAGCTATATGTTATTATCGATAAAACGGAGATGATGTCACCTCTCTGTCCTGGTAGAGCCTGACAGGGGCTTAGAGGTCAGCTTGGGTAGAGGCCCAGAACCACCAGGCTGGGCCTAGGCGTATGAAACAGGAGGTGAAGAGTGGGTAGGTGTCTACTCTGTTGTGTGAGTAGCCAAGATGCCAGCCTCACCTTCGAGGATATGGGCTGGTCCTTGGCCTGTCAGCCTTGTCATGTCTCTGCTATACATGTGCTCCTTGAGCATCTCGTCTGTCTGTCAGTCTAGGTTCCCTCCATCACAGAGCCCTGGGCCCCAGCAATCTAGTACCTCATAAAAAGATTCTGATTTATAGAGGGTGCAAGAAATGGCAGGGTTTGTAGATCTTTGATTTCAATTGCATATTAAGTAATACTGTGCTCTCTGGGATAATAGAGCATTTCAGAGAATATAGACAGTTTAGTGATTGTTTTTCTTTGCGTTCTTAATAGATTTCTGTACTTCCTCCTGGCTTTGTAATTCGGACAAAATATATCAGAAATATACAGATGTGGATGAGCAGCTACGGCCACAGATGTATATTTTTAATGCAAAGGACAGTTGATGCCAGGGCAGACAATAATGTGTATCCCTTCCTCTCTCCAGTCTATTATTTGAACAGCTTCAGTACCCAGAAATTGTGTGCGTTAATATTGGTAAATATAGTGCTTTATTCATTTGCCCGTTTGAGCCCTAGACGATTACTGGGGAGGGCTCTCTGGGGGACTGCCTTTGATGGTTTGTAAACGCTCGGTTTATGTAAGTCTTATTTTGTTTGTGGGAAAGTGCACAGCTTCCCAAGGGCATCTTCTAGGTCAGGATGACTAGAAAAGCAGTGCTCTAAGTTTGGGTTCAGAGGTCAAGTTTCCAAAGTGAACACTGCCCTGGGCAGCATGTGGAGGGCAGGCAAAGGGCCTCTGTCATGACTTGGTAGCATTTGCCAGAATGCTGCCGTTGGCAAAGAAATTCCAGACTCTGCTCCCAAAATCATTCCTACATGTCTGACGTTTCGCTTGGCTGCGTGCCTTGTGGCTCTTTCCTCCTGAGTTCTGTCCACTGAGGTCGTTGTTTTCTATACCCATGTATGCTAGTGTATGTCACACACATACACGCGCACACACACACACACACACACACACACACACAGAGTGGAGAAGGGACAGCTTAGCAGTCAGTGTAGAGAAAGACCCTGTGGTTCAGATCAGCGAGAATGTCCCACAAGCTGGTCCTAGGGGTACCACCGCTCATGCTAAGGTTTCTGTGAACTTCCCACTCCCTACGTACAGAGCAGGCAATGAACCTGCTCTCTGAGTCCCCAGGCCTTGCACTCAGGGCTTGTCCACGGCTCCTTCTCATAAATTAAAAATTGAAGTTGGATGAAGGCATGCCGTACACTGAAGAAAGCCTTGAGAGTGGCGATATTTCAATGACAGCTGTTGTGTTCAGCGGGCGGCCGCCCGTGTCTGGAGATGCTTGCTTTCCCTTGTGTTTACACTTTGTCTTACTCTATAGGATTAGGTCTGTTGCACACACAGGAGAGGAAGTCGTTTTATTTTACACAAATCAGCTACTTAAAGTAAATTGAGATATATAGAATTTACCACAGAAATGAGTGACTTGATGTGAATAAGGAGGTGGTGTGTTGTAAATCAACACGGAGGGCCGAATGGGGAAATTGACAGAGCACTGTAATCACTCCCAACACCCACTGAAGTTATTGATCCAGAACCTCTGTAATCCCCTTCACATAACACAAGCAATTTCATATAATGCCTGTAATAACGGAGCATTCAAACTCAAGTAGCCATCTGAAGGCATTGTATCTAATGGCGAAGCTGCCTCTGCTGGGGAGGTGTAACAGCCGGAGCACAAAGCGCCATGCCTCTTGCCTTTCATAGGTAACAGTTTCTGATAAGAGCCAGTTTTGAAGATAAACAGTTCCGAACGCTAAAGAAAATGAGGCATTAATTGCTGGCTTGCTAAATATGTTGTAAAAGACGCGAGTGGTGGGCACAACATGGGGGGGGGGAATGGGACTGGATTTGGGGTTGATAAACTTCTTGGGTTATCCATACGCCACTATCTGATGTTAATTACAACCGAGGGGAGACAGCTGACAGGCGTTTAGCTACTGGGTCATTACCTTCTTCCCAGGTGCTTCCCACGAAAGGTTCCCCCAGTTTTACAAGCTCCTTCCCGCACTGATGGATTATTCCGTTGCCTTATCAAAGCTTTGCCAGCTCCTCATTAATATATAGAGCAAGTCGCCCTGTTCTATATATCATTGTCTTCCTCGCGGGGAGGGCCAATCAGTCAGCTGTTATCAACCAGTCAGCAGAAGGCAGCAATCAGACCTGCCAGCAAAGAATCACGGGAGAGCAGGGAGGTTAAATGAGGCTGACAGTCTTGATAATGATGATTATGCTATAAATTGAGATATGATGATAAAAGGAGAATAAAAGACACAATCTGAAGCAATATTTGGTTTAACATGTCTCTCTTTTTCGTTCCTGTGAAATGGCCATAACATTTATCACACCGAACAAGAATGGACATTTAACCACCATGATAAAGCCAGAACAGCAGCACTGAGGACCCAACAAGCTGTGATTACAATGTCAGGCGCTTTTTCCACCGGTGGAGCAAGAAAAAAAAAAAACGGGAGATAGAGCGTGTGTTATAATCATTCATGCATTATTCCGTAGAATGAAAGAAAGTTGATCTGTTCTGGAAGCATCTTTCAGCCGTCTAGATGGAAAAACCAAAGGAGACAGTTAATATATTCTTCTGCTCCTGAGATCATTTTTATCAATGAAACAATAGGAAGTTAGTGACAGTTCCTCCTATCACACTGCACAAACGCATGTTTATTAGTAGTTGCCTCACGCTGCCACGGGCGGCTCTGAGCAGCTCCTACCCTGTTGAATTTTGAAAGTGCCTCGGCTCACATCTCCCAAGTGGTCCCTTGTGTGACTCTACAGTAAAACAGAAGTGAGTAGCAGCTTCCCTGGCTCTCAGAAATTAGGGAAAATAAAATGAGGCCAGACAGGGCATAAAGTCACCAATACGAGTATGTCTTCCGGTAGGAGGCTGTAACCGCCAAAGCGAGCTGGAGTAGGTTTTGATGGCTCCCTGGAAGACGGTGGGATGATGGATACACTTTCTTCCCCAGGCACGTGTTGAACCTCATGGTTTCAAACCTCTGTCAGTTCCCACACGTATGAGCTGCTGCTGCTCCCACTCAGGAAATAGGCGTAGGCCAGTGGCACGGGCTGTAGACTCCACATGTATCCACAGAAAGGACAATTTGGGGTTTTATTTTACCTTCAGTTTTCTAACGGTACCATCGGGAATGGATGGGAGGAAATCCCTTAGTTCCCGTTCTCCTCTTGTGACAGTTGATTTCTTAGCCAGGAAGCAAAATGTGACTTGGGTTTGAATTTGGCATGTAGGTGCTGCGGTGGGGCAAGAAGGTGAGAGCTTTGGTTGTGCCTGATCTTTGCCAGCCTCCTGTGTTCACCTCACAGATGCTTTTTAGCCCACCGAAGCCCAGGTTCCACCATCAGCATGGCTCCTGATTCTTAACCGCAGACAGGGAGGGCTGCCTGTGCACTGTAGAGCTTTGCTGGACTGTGTGTATTAGACATTCGCTGTACTGGCACGTGATAATCTAAGACATACTCAAGGTGTCCCTGGAGACACTCACCGTCAGCTGGAAGCTAGTGATCTAGACTGGAAGGACTGTCCACGCTCTGGGGCATCTTCCAGGGATGTTAGCTGTTGTCCTTCTGTGGCGTCAGGTTTGGTGGCAATGGATCAGATGTGTTTTGGGTACAGAACACAGGAACAACTTTCTTAGGATGTGGTGTTCACAACATTGTAGACACATAGACTTAAGATTGGTCCTCTCTCTCTGACACCCAGGGGCAGAATGAGAAGTGTCTTGCTTCTTTATTTAGGCGAGACTGCTGGGAGAGCCACACGGTCTGTCAGTGACACTTAGCTAGTCACACTGTGACAATGATGACTCCCCAGGGGAAGCCCCGAAAGCAGTACTGAGGCCCAGAGAAAGGCCAAGGGTTCCCTGCAGCAAGTGGGATGTCAGGTTTCATCTACACACATGGTAAGCCTGTCACACTCAGAGCACATGGTTACAACATAAATGGGGACTCATGCTCAGAGCCCTGTGGCTGTTTGATTTGGGGCCTGGTAATTGCTTCGGCAATGATGCACTCTGTGAAGAGAGCACTGAATCCATCCGTTCGCCAAGAAAGCACACCTGCAAGGGCGCTTAGGGAGCAAGCAGAGCCGTTCCTTATTCCACTAACAGTCGTGGACTTCTGGGCGAGCAAGCACAGCCCTCTCTATGGCCCCTCTGAGCAGACTGTATCTCTCTTCCAGAACGTACTATCTACCTGGTAGAAACAGATCAGAGGAACTGAGAAACTAAAAATATTTTTCTTCACGTCTTTGGGATATTCCTGAGGGGTTTGGCATCTGGTCCTCTGCCTGGGGAGACGTGTCTCCACATCAGACACGTGGCAATGCCCCAGCTGGCCAACACGCAGACTTACCGAGTCTGTACGGTGTGTGCCCACAGAGCGGGAACAGAGTAACACCTTGTCTCTATCAGACAGAGTCATGATCAGAGAGCACGCACTTCTGTGGCCCGTGATGTGTCAACCTGAGGATGATGTCCTTGCTACTTGTATTTCGGGAGACTCAGGAGCCCCTCCAGTCTGCTTGCGACAGATGGTTCATCATTAGGTGACTGGTTCTAATTTGGGCATATGAGCTGCGGACAGGAGAAAACGTCTCGCTCCTCAGTCTATTTTATTAACTTTGTTTTGTTTGCTGGGGCCCAGCTCCATATTGCCTCTGGATAATCATGCAGCGCGGGAGGCTCCTGAGGGTGAATGGAGGTTTTCCCAAGGACCCTGCTCCCTGCAGAAATGATTTCTACCTCTGGCTGATTGTCGCTAACAGAAAATGAGAACGAGAGACGTTCAATGCAAAGTAATGTGTGCTGTACAATTACTGGATTAATAATTTTATTCCATTACCGTGTGGGGAGAGAGGACATCAGCCTGGTATCTGCAATTCTAGTATATTTCCAAGCGTCCTGTTAAAAGAGTGAGCAGGGGTCAGGAAACTTAATTATGCTATAACTAGATAGAAATTGCCAAGTGATAAAAAGAAACATCCCGGCAGATTCAGCAGGAAATTACAGCCTTAATAATATAGCATAATGCCCACTTCTATACAATTATTGGAGAGGCCCTGAATGGTTCAGAATAGCAGGCTTGGGTGCCTGGTAACTACAAAATTCCCACTGAAAGTGACATGGCTCATCTTGGCTGTAAATATTTTTTTAAATAAACAACATTATTATTCACTGATCCAAAAATCTTAGGCTCACTGCAGGCCAGATACTGTGGCCACACTGGTGTTCTGGAGTGAGGGGTGAGAGGGTTGGATTGGGAGGAGAGGCATTTGAATTTGCAAATTAAGTTTTTGGCATCATATTTGAACAAATCTCGCCATTCATTTAGTCTTGAATTAAAAAAAAAAAAAAAAAGATGTGTGTGCTGATTCACGCTCCAGGAAGCACTGGGGGGCTGGCTGCCCACCATGCTGCTGATTTGAGGAAGGGATGGTTTGCCTTTAATATACACCTGGGGGAGGGGATTATGGATGAGGACTATTAGGAAAGAAATGATTGGTGCTTCTCCACATCCTTGGATGGGGTGGGGGCCGGACCTTTCTGGGATCAATCTGTCAGCCGAGCAGTTGCATCTGCAAGTGTGACAGGATGTTTTGAAAGCCAGAGCCCTGCCTCACGCAGCCCTCCCTCCGCGTGCGATGGATGCTGTGTGCGTCCCTGCTTCCCTCTGTCTGCAGGAGGGGAACCTCATCTCTCCCGTCGCCCAGGAGAGCCCAGTGTTTCATTTCGTATTCCAGGAATGCAGATTAATCAGCGCTGTATCCAGAGATGACTGCCCTGCCCAGAAACCTGCCTATCTGCTTATTGCTGTGCATCCCTGAGTCTAATTTCCTACAGGAACTGATATTAATCACCCTGTTTAAACAGGGGGATTTGGGGGGTCTAGACAAATGTGACATTTGGTTCTGTAACTTAGACGATATTTTTTTCCCTTTTCTTTCCAATTTAATGAGACAATGGCCTTAGTGGCTTCATCCTGAAGTGTTTTATTTGAACTTGACATCGGTTATTTGGACAGTGACAGAGAACCCAGGTTCCTGCTACCTGTACTTGGGAATAGGAGAAATAGATCTGGAAGTAGGAAGTGTGTACAGGAAGTGTGTACAGGAAGTATGTACAGGAAGTGTACACCTTTCACTAGTGGTGACTCGGCTCGCCAGGGGAGGTGCCTCATTTATCTCTGGTGTTAAAGAAAAAAAAAAATGACCGTTTTAAAACAGCCCTCGCCCCTCCGCTTCCCGCACTACACACGTAGAAGTTACATCCATCAGCTGTCGGCACCTCTGCCAGGAGTATTTGGCATATTTTATTCTGGCTGCCTGAAGCACAATGGTGGCTGAGAAAGAAACGGGAGGCACATGAGCCACTTGCTTAGAAAAATGTGCCGGTGCGCTGGAGCCGCTGCCAGCTGGAAAGACAGCGTGGCATCAGTCACCCCAGATCCTCCACTCTTGTGGAAGCAGAACTGGAGCCAGGATTTTGTTGAGACATGTGCGTGAGCCTTTCCAGCCACCCAGCTGAATTCAGGCTGTCGTTGCTTCTCTGCGGGGCCATGTGCAGTGCTCTGGGGGAAGGGAGCGGGAGGCCAGAGGATGTGAGTGAGGTTATATTCTTTGGCTGAGGAGTCCTGGGGACCTTCAGCCCCAGGTACCACTTTGAGATTCCCTAAGCATCCCTTGAAGAGATGAATGTCCACAGGTTCTATGGGGGCTCCCCTCAGAGCACCCCCAGGTTGAGGACAGGTCCCCAGGGATAGTGTAGTGTCACCTCTTCCAGCTGATGAGTAGGACAACCCTGGCCACAAGTCATGGGCCAACAAGAGACAAGTATTAGTAACAGTAAAACCTCAACTTGGGGTCCCCTTGATTAATTAAAAATGCTGTTTCTCATGTTCAGAGTCCCTGCCTTAAATGTAGGCTGCTATATTGACACCAAGAATTGGTTTTGGCTTGTGCCCACCCAAAGGGCAGCATCCACAGGAGTTTCCGGCGAGAGTACTGTTGGCCCCCATGCCATCGCTGATGGTATGCAGCTCCTGTTAGCCCTCCCAACACTTAGCCTGCTCTCTGTGCCTGGCACAAGTCACAAGGGCATCTCCCCAGGCACACACCAGCTTAAACGGTTTCTCTCCGTGTCCTAATAGCATTTTATTTGAAGTCTTAAAAGTCCCAAGTGGTTTCGGAGGGCGTGGTCGCTGGGCTGCCTGTTTTACTGAAAAGTGACCGAGTCCCAGTGTGGGCTGTGCGTTTTACGGAGAAGTGGCTGGGTCCTGTTCCGTTCCTCATTTTGGAGTCCTGATGGCCCTCAGCTGTCAGAGCTGTGTCTTCTCTGACCTGACTTGAAGCAAAGAAAGCCGCGGAGCAGCCTCTTCTTAGAGAAACGAGGAGCCTGAATGATGGAAGAGAGGGGCAGAGGTCTGCTCTGCTGCAGGCTCTCGCCTGCCTGGAAGTGTGATCAGGGCAGGGAGCCCAGCAGTGCCTTGCTAACGAAGGACCGGAGTCGGGGTTGGTGCAGACACTTATTTTCTGTCGAATTGTCTCAAAGGGATTGATTTTCTTCTGCCCTGACATCCTGCCTGGTATGACTTTTTCTGGGAAGGTGTGAACAGTTCCGTCCAAGTCTAGCTTGTGGGCCAGCGCGTATGCTGAATTTACTGACAGGAGCATGCACAACTCACAGACAGCTACACAACTGAAGAAAAGCCCTCCCACCACAGCCACCATTGATGCCTGTAAATCTTTGGAGGCGTGGGTGCCGGGACACCTTTCCCTCCATGATATGCATTAATGAACTCTGTTCCCATGTGCACCCTCACAGCTGCCAAGAGTCGAAGGCAGCACCCACCGTTGAATCATACATGAGGGACAGGTATATCCACAGCACTGCCGAAGAGACACGCACAGTAGGCATGTTGACAGCCGCTTGACTCTTGGAAAATATCCTCCAAATCCCAGTAGGCTCACTCTCAAAATGCCTCTAGCTCACTAGACTGAGTCTAACAGAGACTTACATAGGCACACGCACTATTGAGTGGCCAGCACTGCTGTGGCTCAGCCAAATCCCCTTGGGTCACCATGAAGGAGACTGATAGGAAACACCTGTGACCACGAGCCCTCTAGGGAGGAATATGGAGGAGTGGCCTCAGATTCATTGCAGACTAGACCAGGGTTAACTGCCTGTATCTCAAAATGCCAAAGAGAGAGTGTATGTGTACGTGTGTGTGTGTGTGTGTGTGTGTGTGTGTGTGTGTGTGTTAAGTGTGGTGTGTATATTATAGATGCATGTGATCATATGTATGTGTGTATATGCTTGTATATTGTGTGTATGCAACTGTGTGTTTGTGCTAATGTGTAGGTATGTGCTATGTATTATATATTATAATATATTATATATTATGTATCACTATATATTATATATGTATATCATATGTACATTTGTATAACTATATATGTATATTATATGTATATGCACATGTGTTTATGCTAATATGAATGGGTATGTGTATGCTATATATTTATACATATATATATGCATAGATGTGTATTTTGTGTATATACATTTACATGCTTGTGAGTATGTATGTGTTTGTATATGCATATATCCACATGCATGAGTTTATACATAAGTGTGTGCCTGTCTGTACCTTCAGAATCTGAATATTCAGTCTCTACCATGATAACATTTGGCAGTCCCTCTGGGATCTTTGAACCCTCACTAAGAACATTCACCCAAGACAGCTTCTGTGGTTTTTGTCCTATTATTGAGACATTTTGTAAGCATAAAGTCACATGACTTGGTGACCCTACCTGGAACCACACAGCACAAAGACAAGCGTATCCCAGTGCCATTCCTGAAGCTGATTTTGTGGAGTTCCATGATAACGTAGGTAGGTTTGGCTCCAGGTGAAGTTATATAGCCCGGGTTCCTGAGTAGCCCAGCTCCAGGCCTTCCTGAAGCCTCACTGTCCTGGTGGGGTCACTACACCAGCTAGCAGGTCCCACTGTAGATGTTAGCAAGCTACTCATGCAACACATACTGAATGTCCACATGGTCCCCTGACCAACGAAATATGAACAGGGCTGACCCAGAGCAGCCTCAGCTGGTAGCAGCATTCAGCTCCCACGACTGGCCATTACCGAACACACTCAGTACACAGAGAGCAGTGCCCATCTGTGTGGACATACTGTCATGGTATCACCAAGCCCATCACTACACCGTGGCAGCTGATGTCTCTTCAGACGTGCCGCCGAGCTGGTGTTCAGTTGTCCACTCCTTGCTGCAGCAAACCATTTCACAACAAAGACACTGAAGTCAGGGCAGCAGGACACCTGTGATCGCTAGGAAGTGGCACGCGGCCTGGCTCGAGCCTGGCCCATGTAGGAGGAGCTGGAATCTCTCTGCGGCCACTTCCTTCTCTGCTTCACTCACGATGGACGCGCAAGTCGACATGAAAGCCAGGGAGTGGGAAGGTGTCTCATCTTCAACTCAGAGGAAGATGAACTGGGGATCTGCAAGTTTGCAATTCGACCAGCTGGTTAACCTTGACTGTGTGCTTAAGCCTTCTACACCTCCGTCCCTCAGTGGTAGCCTCCCCCCACGGTGAAGGCGAGAAAGGGTGAAGGGTTTGAAAACTGTTCCTCTTACATGTATGACATTCACATCCGAACATCCCTGTGCACTGAGGGCTATACCCCTCCTCAGCGGAGCGCAGGCAGAGCCCGGAGATGGGAGCTCATGGTGCAGTTACCCCTTCTCTTCCTCACCCTGGGTACTCCACTGATTTACCCTGAAGCTGTAAGATAGCCCGAGCTACAGATATCGGCATAGGGGAACGTGTGTCAGAAGAAATGCAACTGACGGTAGATGTCAAATATTAAATCCTATCTGGTTATTACCTAGCTTACGAGCCACGGAAGCAGCTTAACAATTACAGCCGTGATTGACTAGGTGGGAACCCAAATCCTAAACATCCAGTGTGGAAGGGATAATTATAACACATTAGCACCTGCTTAGACAAGATTGACAACCCCAGTCTAACATCTGCCTAATATCACTTTCATACTTTGAAGCATTCTCCCCTTTGAATGGAGCCACATAAGATTTCCTGAAGAATAACAATAACACACATCTATGTTATTCATTCATAGCACTCCAGCTGCGTGTTTTCCTCGGTCACGGCTTCCTGCTGGCACTTTTACAAGGAAATGGAGTGCGTGGGAAGGGGCTTTGGGACCTAGGCAGGCACCACCACGGTGGAATGTCTCTAACAGAACTGTGTTCTTGCTAACCTGACGTGTTAGACGAATCCCAAAGTGTGACGGGCAATATTTAGTTCCTCTGCCTAATAAATATTCACACACATATGTGCATAAATGCCTGTATTATGTGTGTGTGCACCAAATTGAAAGCCAAGCCATCTTATGTCCCACAGTGAGAGCTGGGAGCAGCATTTCTGCCTCCTGCACACAGCCTGTCACTACCCAGGACCTCACAGGGAAGTGGGGTGCATGCTGTGACAACTGACACAATGTAGCCACTCCTGTTCTTTCTATTTGAAGACTATTCTAGAAGCCTGTTGAAGGGGATGCCTGTGTCTTTGGGTCAGCTCTGCTTCCAGAATGCCGTGATTAAAGGCGTGAACCACCAGGCCTAGCTGTTAGTGTTTTTTTAAACAGAATATGAGTTTATAGTTTTCTACCATACAATCTAATAATTTTTTTCTTTCTCTTTCGCACGTGTATGAGTGGGTGCTATGTGTCTATGTCTGTGTAGGTACATGAGTTTAAGTGCGTATGTATTGAGGCCCAACGTAGGAAGTAGGTGTCCTCTTCAATGACTTTACTTTATGGATCGGCGAGTATAAAAAGGAAACTAGGGTGAGCGCAGATATCCATTACTCTCTGCTTCTTGGCTGTGGACACAATGTGACCTGGCTGTCTGCATTGACTTCCCCACCAGGGTGGGCTGCACTCTTGATTTCTCTGATACGGCGTTTCTCAAGGTATTCCACCACAGCAGCAGGAAGAGGAAGCAAGGCAGTGACTTCTGAAGGCTGGTCTTCAAACACCGAGCAAGCACAGGGTTCTAGACCAGCCCTCACTAGTTGGGTGGTGTTATGCCCTACAGGTTCTGTGGAATTCTGCTGTTTTCCATCTCTCTATCAGAACATGTGTCTTTCTTGCTTCCCTCAAGTCCCCATGTGTTCCCTGAGGATATTTTATGAGGTCATGGCGCCTTGTCTTTTGACTGGTCACTTCTTCCTTGTGTGTCACTTCTTTCATAAGTTGTTTAGGTTTAAAAGTGCACACCAGTACAACTTCTAGAGAGCACAGCTCATAGGTTCTTACAATAATCGTTCTCCAATATCTCCTCCTGCCTTGATGTTATTTTGTGAAAATCTCTGCTTCTACATACACTGTGTGTCACGGCTGCTTCTACATACACTGTGTGTCACGGCTGCTTCTACATACACTGTGTGTCGTGGCTGCTTCTACATACACTGTGTGTCGTGGCTGGATATACGATTCTCCTCTCCCCTGAGCATCTCAAGTATTGGCTCTCTTGACCTTCGATTTGGGGACAATTTGACACAATTTAGCACAATTTGGGGGAAGTTTTGGAAACTAAAAGATAGGGCATACTGGAGGAAGTAGTTGTGTATACATGGAGGGGTAGTGCCCTGGAGCTCCCTCTGTTGCTTTTTGCTTTCTGTCTGTCTACTGCATGGTGATAAAACCACATATGTCTCCAGCCCTGTGATGCTCAGCCCGAGTGGCCATGTGACCAGGAACTGAACCATCTGAAACAGTGAGCCGAAGCCTGTCTTCCTTTGACATGAGATTTTCCAGGTGTTTTTGTCCTGGTCATGAACCGTAACAGATATGCCATAAAGAGGCATCCCTCTGCAGTTTTTCCTCAGAGCAGGGATGCGGATGTTTTGTAGAAGGCTGAATAGGAAGATCTCAAGCTGCCCAAGTCCTGTGGTGTCTGTGGACTTTGAGGGTTTGTGGCTTCAGTAGATGAGAGTGAAAAGCAGGGAGGACATGTTCTTCCTAGACCCGGGGTAGAGTAGCAGTGGGCACTGTGACCAAGGCTGTGTTTTCTCACCAGGCTTCTGACAGGTTTATATCTATATCCCTTCACTTGGTGTCCATGGTTTCTCATGTCTGTCAGTCAGTACAGCCTCCTTGTACATTTTCAATCTGTCTCCTTAGCCTTTACATTTTTAAGAATTTATTTTCCCCCCAAGAAACAATTTCTTCTTCGTTTCTGAAGCATGCTGTCATGTACAGAGTTCTGGCTCGTGTTTTCTCCTCAGGCAGTTTAAAGGTGTTGCTCTTCGTCATCCTCTTGTCCTGACTTCTGTACTCCATCTGTGTTAGCATTCTGTCTAAACTCCACCCCCCACAGTTACCTGGCAACAGCCAGGTAGGCCTGACCCACTATAAAGGGGGCTGCTTGCCCCCTCCTCCCTCTCTTGCTCTCTGTTCTCTTGTTTCTCTCTTGCCCTCTTGGGCTCTTCCCTTCCCCCTCCCTTCCCCCTCCTTTCCCCCATCTCTCTCCATGTGGTCATGGCTGGCCTCGACTTCTCTANTCTCTCTCTCTCTCTGCCTTTCTCTGCCTCTACTACTCGTTTAACTCCCCTCCCCATGCCCTGAATAAATTCTATTCTATACTATACTGTCGTGCGGCTGGTCCCTCAGGGGGAAGGGATGCCTTGGCATGGGCCTGCTGAGACATCCCCTTCCCCCAAACCTCACCACATCCACATAGAACATGTCCCCTATCTCTTTATCTTTTTATAAACACATCCACCTGTCTCACTGCAACCCCTGGCAGCCAATCACACTGCAGTTCCCATTTCTAGCTCCACAGCCTACCATGGCAGCCTACTTTGCGATGGCTGCCTTCATGGTTCTGCATCTTGTTTGCAACAGCTCAGTGTACTGCCTTGGTGTGGGTTTGGTTTGGTTTTTAATTATTTCAGCATTGCCTTACCTGGGATTTTTCTGAGCTCAGTAGATGTTAGGTGTGCACGGTCCTTGACTTCAGAGGACTCTCAGCTGTGATCATGTCTGATGTTTCTCTAGTCTTGTTCTAACCTTCTTCTGGCATCCCAGTATTCCCTTCTCCAGCCCTGGACTGAATCTACATCTCTGATGCTCTGTGAATTCTGGTTCTTCTCCTGCACTGCCCCTCTGCGTTCTTGGCTTAGTAGCTCCATTAGGTATCCCAGGGTGGTTCCTCTTTGCTGCCTTGTGGAACCCGCTGATTTTGAGCCCGGAGAGTGTTGCTGGAGTGTTCTAGCGTTTGCTTGTTTATTTGAGCATTTCCACTTGGTTGTCACTTACGTCCGACTCTTTAAAAAAAGAGTACACCTGGCTCAGTCTTGAGGAGTTATTCACTGTGGATAGACCTGTCACTAAAGCAGGGACTCTGCCTCCCTGAGGTCCCTAGACAAGGCAGTTCACAGGAAGAAGGTAGAAGGGGATGTGGCCAGGGCTGAAAGAGAACTGGAAGGTGGTGCTCACCGGGCAGAGCTGTTCCAGAATGTATGGTGCGAGGTGGGGGTGCATGCGTTTTGGGTTTGCATTGCACATTTAGAAACCATTTAAATGGCAAATTTGCCCATGACTATAATAGCCCAGCAGAGCCTGACAGACTTAGAACTCTTCTCTCTCTCTCTCTCTCTCTCTCTCTCTCTCTCTCTCTCATGTGCGCATCCGAGGTGTCTATTTGCCTGACAAGGTGCTCTCCTGGAGGACTGTAATTCAGCTCTTATTTATAAAGGAAATTCATGTGATGATGTTTCTCAGGTTATTTTGCTCAGATCTTCCTCTAAGATATCCTAAGAGTGGTCTCAGACATGGATTATTGCTTTGGTGTGGAAAATATATCAAAACAAGATAGGATCAGGGGTTGGGTAGGACCACAGGGTCTTACTTTATCACCCCCTCCTCCATGCCACCTGAGGGTGCTTGTCTCTTCTGCTGCCCTGGTAAAGGGGAAGCAAGTCGCATCACAAGGGGCTGCCGGGCTGGTGAGATGGCTCAGTGGGTAAGAGCACCCGACTGCTCTTCCGAAGGTCCGGAGTTCAAATCCCAGCAACCACATGGTGGCTCATAACCATCCGTAACAAGATCTGACTCCCTCTTCTGGAGTGTCTGAAGACAGCTACAGTGTACTTACATATAATAAATAAATAAATCTTTAAAAAAGGGGGGGGGCTGCCATCTCCCACCGTTTCTATCTCTGCAGTTCCTTGCCGCAGTCTCTGCATTCAAAAGATCATCCAGGAGGCCTAGCATGTGAGCTGCTGGACAAGGCCAGAAGCTCCAGGCCTCTGGGCACACGTATGTGTGTGTAGGGGCGTGAAGATTGTCATCTGACAACTGAGTGAGCTCTTGCTAAGCCTACACATTGCTAAGCCTACACATTTACCGAGTGCTTACCGCTGTGGATCTTGTTCAAGAGTAGCCCTGCTGCCCTGCTGGTTTGTCACGCATACAACTGTTTAATGGAACAGTGGTGTGTGCTGTTTACTGCCCCAGAACATTACTAGAATTTGCCAAATTGGCTAATTTTGTCTCCTGTTCCAGAAGCCTGCTCATATCAGATGGAACCCAGTGGAATTATGGTGTGATCAGTCTCCTGGCTGTGACCATCCTTAGAAGGTGTAGCAAGAGCTTTGTGGCTTATACACCCAATGGGAGCCAGAATTGGGGGATTGTAGCCCACAACTGGCCATCTTTGGGGTTACTGTATATTGACTCTGCTACCTAACCATCAACCAAAATGTGTCTCACTGGAAGCAGCCCCGGGCCTTTGGGGGATACAGTTATCAGCTGTGTTAGTTTCCTTATTGTTCCATTGGTAACTAGTCTCTCTAGTCTATTCACTCATTTACCTTGTGCACAATTTGTGGGATAGGTCAGACACCATCTAACAGAACAGGTACGTCCTATCTGCAGCCTGTGGGTTGCATGTAGCCCAGGATAGCTATGGATGCCACCATACACATCTGAAGACAATCACATCATACTGAAGTGTTCGCAGGCCAGATACACCTGCTGTAGGTGAAGAGGTAGAGATGCGGAGTTCATTAGTTCAGATAAGCCAACAAGAGACACGAGGAGCCTGGAGGCTAGCTAAGCTGGGAAGTGCATGGGCAGGGTCTTGAAGCCTGAACCCCAGGAAGGACACATTCACCATCCTTCCCAGAATGTTGCCTGGGGTGCTCGCCTCTCTGTTACCCAGCTAACCGGATGGCTCAGGCTTCTAGAAGGAAACCAGAGGAATACATAATGCTGTAAAGATGAAGTTAAGCGCCGTGATAATGAGCAGTCTATAGTGGAGCCGTTCAATCTATTGCTGTTATCTGCTACATTGCTCTATGAAAGCAACTGCTTTACCAATCCAGAAAGCTGGAGTGGCTCGGTGGGTGATAATTGACCAGGTTTGTATTTCTATTCATGGGTTTTAAAAAGGAAGGCGAGGTGGGCTGTGTCCAAGTGCAGCATTTGATTGTGTTAATGAACGTGATAATCAGGTTTGGATGTACAACCGAATGCCTCCTACAAATAGCATGGTGGCCCAACCTGCTGGGCGCCTGTAACCTTGTAAAACCTCAGGCCATTGTCCCCAAATTATTGCATTCATTGTGCCGGGATTACTTTAACTGTATCCAACTAGAATGATTTGTTCCAAAAGAAAGTTCTAAACAAAGGGCTATGTAAGGAAAACATGTCGGCCTCCTTTCCCCCTTCCTCCCCTCTGAATCCATACCCTGAGGGGTTGAGCATAAGGATACAGACGTTCCTGAAGCCCCAGGGAGAGCTTGGCCTGCTGTCTGAGATAGCAGGTGTCCAGGACTCATCCTGAGAGGTGGCTGGACCTTGTTGCTCACCAATTCCAAAACAGTTGCCCGTTTTATCTGGGTGTCCAGCAAAGCACGTGGTCTTCAAGAGGATGAAGGCTTGAGGTGTCCTTCGTAAAGGACATTGGTCCTTAAAGAGGAGACCCTGGCCTCTGCCACTACTGAAAGTCTGCACTTGGGGACATCTGAAGATGTCCCATCCTCAGAGTTCCACTGTGGGGAGAAGGCAGCTCTTCTGCCACGTGGCCTTGTGATGAAAGGCCAGGGAGTTTCTACACCTCACCCATCAGCCATGGGTGAAAGCATCAGAAGAAAAAAAAATGCGTCTACACTAAGCACACACAGCCTCTTGCTGTCTCTGCTCCCTAACAGGGACCCAGGGCAGCTGTTCCCGTAGGACTTACAGTGAGGTTTGTTAAGTCACAGTGGAATTATTTAAGGATGGGTCGGATGTGTGTAGCTTGCACTAGTATCTTAGTTTCTTTCCTGTTGCTGTAATAAAATAAGCAACTCAAGAGGAGAAAGGTTTGTGTTGGCTCACAGGTCCTTCCAGCTTCCAGTCCACCATGGCCATGATTAGCATGCTTAGGAAGTGCTCCTGTCCACAATTAACCTGGGTCTTCTCATATCCACTAGTGTAATCAAGACAATCCCTCGCAGATATTCTCAGAGGCTAGCCTCATTCTTTATAACCTCCCACAGGTGCATCTAGAAACCTGCCTCCTAGGTGTCGGTTGACAGTGAAACTACCATCACAACTATGCACCTTTTTGTATCAGGGACTTGAGCATCTGCAGATCTGGAGATCCGCAGGATCTGTTCCGGAGACAACCATCCAGGGATGCTAAGGTTACTTGTATTTCCCAAAAAGCAATCGGCCTTTCAATAGCAATAACACATCTTATTCTATTAATGTATTTACATATGTCCTCCTTAGATTTTGCATTCTGGGCTTTTGCTTCTCAAAGCACAGTACCGTGGAAGCGTACAGTTGAAGTGGTTTCACAGGAAGGACTGGGACAAGTTCTTTCCCGTTGACCCATGCTGGGTATTTGAATCCTTCTCTTGATGCAAAGGTCAATGTGGAGATTTAGGAAGCCAGCCCTAATGAGGGAGTGGTCTGAGTGAAAACCGTGTCTCCCCACTCAGGCCATCCTGAAAGGATGAAAATTGTTGGGACATTGCCACACAAAATGCAAGAATATTTGAATATGCTCCATAGCCTCTTGACATCTTGAGTCACGGATCCCATCCTAAGCCCTCGCCTACCTAGGGACCCTCTGTCCTGTAGCACTTGGCTGCCCCATGGCCCATGTTGCTCCCCAGGGAGGATCCATGAGATGGAAGGAATGTACACACTTGTAGTGATGGCCGTCGTGACCCTCCCTGTGTCCTCTTGGGTGGCCTGAGTGTGTAACCTTAGATCTCCGTGCTTGTGGTTTAGGAAGATGTGCACAAAGAGAGTAAAGGGGAGCTCCTTGCAGCCCCCACATGCAGGGAGCAGAGAGCACAGGGCTGTGTTGGCAACTGATCATCTACTCTATTTCTATGAACTCCTATTACCATGGCATCCAAAATCTTGGCAGCTCCAGGCTAAAAACAGAAGCCGGGGGTGGGGGGAGTGTGCCCTTCCTGACTCCAGAGCATCAGGAGTTATGTTCTTCAACAAAGAACACAGAGCTGGCTGCCTCCCTGACCCTGTGGCTTGAGAAGGAGCCACCTACGGTGGCTCTAGATTGGCCTCCAGAGAACAGGCAGACATATATATGCTTAGGTCCTGCCTGGAACTAGAGACCTAGGATCCTCAGTCCATCTGCCTATATCTAGGGCCCATTAAAAGGCCAAATGCTAGGCCAGGCCCAGGGCAATTGGTGGAGACTCCTGGACCTGTCTTTGCAGAGGCTCCCACGGAATCTGATGTCATCAGGAACTTCCTGTGACAAGATGAGGTGTACTGAGAACATTGGTTGAACTTCTAGAAAAATGTTCTGGGTCCTGAGAGGGACCCCAGAAGGCTTGCTGGAGGGAAATATGGGCCCAAATGTTAAGGCAGCACTGTGTCGTGTGAGGACGAGCAGGGGGATCTAAGGAAGAAAGCCAGGGTGGGGCAGAGGGTAAAGCAGGTCAGCAGCATGCAGTCTGCACCTCATGGCCCTCTGGGTACTGAGCACAGCAAGGGTGGCGGGTTCAGGAAGCAACTGTGGACCATTCATACTCTGTGGCTTTGGTTCTGGGCCATACTGAGCCAGTCGAGAGGATTTTACTGAAACAGTCAGCGATTAAACCTTTCTTAGGGTTTTGCAGGTGGGAATTTGGTAATTGAGATGGTTAATATTGACCCTCAATTTGATCAGGTTGAGAGGGACCTTGGAGGCTACCAAAGCAAGTCTCTGTGAGGGCATTTCAGAGAGGATTGGCTAAAGGGGCACTACCCTGATTGTGTATGGCGCCATCCTATAGGCAGAGGGTGAGCTATAGGAGAAGAAGAGGGCGCATAGCACAGGCTCAATTCCCCCTTCTCTGTTGTGTGAGTGTGTGTGTGCATATATGTGCATGTGCATGCATATATATGTGTGTGCATGCAAGTGTGAGTGTATATGTGTGTGCACATGCAAATGTGTGAGAATGTGTGCATACAACTGTGTGCACACACATGTGTGCATGTATGTGCTCTGTGTGTGCACACATGTGTGCATGTGCGTGTACGTGTGCGCACGCGCATGTATGTGTGCATGTGTGTGCGTGTGTGTGTGTGTGTGTGTGTGTGTGTGTGTGTGTCCAGGCTCTGCCATACCCTGCTCACTATGAGGTATTGAGACTTCTAAAGCAGAGGCAATCAACTCCTTCTGCATTGAGTCAGGCATTGCCATAGCAGCAGCTGGTCGGCCCACAGGACCATCAACTTCTGTCACAGGAAGGCATTGTTGGCAGCAGTCAGCACCTCAGGTTCTGAGCAGAGATGACTGTCTGTGCTTTGTCAGTGCCCTACAGCCTCATTTCAGTGCTCGTGTGAGAAGCTTGTCTATAGACAAACCCTTACTTCACAGTGCCTAGTTGTTTAGGATACATCCCAGGCGCAGGGCTCGGGGCCAGGTAGGAGTTGGAGGTTGAGCGCTGCAGTACATGTGTCTGATGAGTTGGCATCCCCTCGTGGGAGCTGGCGCTCCTTAAGCAGGGCTCCTTAAGCAGGGCTCTTGCAATCTCTCAGCCTGCGGTCCAAGAGCAGAGCCTCCTGAAAAGCCCATGTTCTAGGTGGCTGTCCAGAGTGGACGAAGAGCAAGTAAAAATGAACAGATTGGATGGACCCTAATCTAAGAACACTGGGGTCTGTGAACAAGGGAGATGTTACAACTGTATCGGGCACAGTAAATGGAAGGTGGTAGAAAGTTCTGGGAGAGAAAGCCATCTGCAAAGCCACAGAGAAGCTGGGGTGAGCAGTATCAGGCAGTTCCACCCTCATTCTGAGACCTTGACCTTAGCGTCTCACCTCCTGGACTAATGTGTCAGGTTCTGGCTGCCCTGAGAAACCCAGCTGAGGGCAAACTCAGTGTCACACCTCAGTGCTGGCACAGGGTCAACAAATTGCTTGGCCTCTCAGAAGAATGCATAACAAGTCCTCCATGAAACACATCTTGGCGGTGACGCTTGCTTTGAGAAATGCCCCAGTGTTTAGGATGCTTGCTTGGAGTTGCTATTGCTCGGAGAAAATGATGCTCTGTTGTTGTGACAGCAAGCATAGCATCTCTGGATACAGCAGTGGGACAAGCCTGTGGTCTGTGTGAGCACCGGGCAGTTTTGATAATGGAGCAGGTCACCTTCGTTCCTCTTCGAGTCTGATCTGTCCTCAGGTTAAGCATGGTCATACGGAAGCATCTCTGTTGGCTCTTTCTCAGCCTCTTCTGTCAGTGTTAAAGTGCTCCCTCAATGATCACTTTCAGTCCCATGCCTTGGAAAGCTCCGATAATTAGATTTAAATCATAAGATATGCTAATGCATGCAGATAGTGGCAGGATGAAGATTTCAAAGGCAGCTTAATGTTCTCTTTCCAGGCAGAGACAATGCAGAGCAGTGTAGATAATAGGCTGTGTGCTGTTCCAAGATCCAGGAAGGTTAAATAAGAGGAGCTGAACATCTAGCAGGGGCTTGGTTCAGTGCTCAGGGCTGGGATCACTAGCAAGTTAACAGCTAATTACCTCCAGGTTTTGCAAAGCACACTTGGAATGTGCTCTGGTTGGTATGATATGCATGTGCCCAGTCCTGCCAAACCTTCCCTACTACTTGTCTATGGGGAACACATTGTGAGATATCATGGGGACTTCATAAGATCCTTCTCTCAGAGAGTGACTCACAGAAAAGCCAAGTACAGCCATTCAAACGTTACTTGTCAAGCCTCGTGGTGGTCAAAAGTATGGAAGGGGTTGGGGAAAGAAGGAAGCCCCAAAGCTGAGTGTGTGCATGTGTGCATGTTTGCATGTGTGCAGACGGTGGGAGCCAGGCTTGCTGTGGTGATAGCAGTAAGATCCAGCTTTGCCTGAACCCTGCTGGTGTGCAGAGAACGCATGGTATCAAAGTTGCTGGAGTAGACCATTAACCCTAGCAGGTGCTCCTAGCGTGGCTGAACTGCAAGATGAGGAAGGAGTCCTGGAGATGCCCCTGCTGTGTTTGAGAAGGACCTAGAACACAGAGGAGGTCTAGGCTTGAGTGTTCTTGTTGTCTGACGATGGCTCACATGGATGGAGGCAAGGAACTTGTTGCCAACACAGAGAGCAGGGATCGTGTCAGGACTGAGAATGTCTGTAACAGTCAGGGTTGTCAACAGGGCCTAGGAGACAGGCCTCTGGGCACACCTGGGAGGGTGTTATCCTCCAAATAGTCCCACAAGGGAATATCTTGTTTATGTAAATAGATATAGAAAAGCCCACCTTAATAGTGGGCGGAACCATTCCCTAGACCATATAAAAATGTGGAGGGTAAGCAGGGTGTATGTAGCCTGCATAAACTCATTACTCTCTGCTCTTGACTGTGGATGCAAAGTAACTGGTTCTCTCCAGCTCCTGACAGTTTGACTTCTTCTCCGTGGTGACTGTCAACTAGACTTGTAAGCCAAAAGCCAAAAGCCAAAAAATAAATAAATAAATAAATAAATAAATAAATAAATAAATAATAAAAAATAAAAAGCAAAACGAAACAAAACATAACCAAACAAAACCTCTTTCTTCCTTAAGTTACTTTTGCCTGGTATTTTTATTACAGCAATAGAAAGGAAACTAAGTGTGTCTTAGTCTGGGTTTCTATTACCGTGACAAAACACCATGACCAAAAGCAAGTTGGGAAGAAAGGGGTTTTTTGGCTTACACTTCCAGGGAATAGTCCATCACTGAGGGACCTCAGGACAGGAACTCACACAGGGCTGGAACCTGGAGGTAGGAGCTGATGCAGAGGCCATGGAATGTGCTGATTACTGGCTTACTTTACATGGCTTACTCAGCCTGCTTTCTTACAGAACCCAGGTCCACCAGCCCAGGGGGTGATGCCCTAGCATCTGTCAAGTTGGCACAAAATCAGCTAGTACATCCTGTCATTTTGATACCAGCTTGGACTGGACATGTGCTCAGCCATCTCAGGTGCCACACTGAAGAAGTCCTCTCCTATATAAGGTACCTACCTCATAGGTGGTCTTAGTTAGGGTTTTACTGCTGTGAATAGACACCATGACCAAGACAAGTCTTATAAAGAGCAACATTTAATTGGGGCTGGCTTATAGTTTCAGAGGTTCAGTCCATTATCATCAAGATGGCAGCAGGGCAGAATCTAGGCAGGCATGGGGCAGGCAGAGCTGAGAGTTCTACATCTCCATCTGAAGGCCGCTAGTGAGAGACCGACTTACAGGCAGCTAGGATGAGGGTCTTAAAGCCCACACTCATAGTGACACACCTACTCCAACAGGGCCACACCTTCTAATCGTGCCACTCTCTGGGCAGAGCATGTACAAACCATCACAGGTGGTATGGTTTAAGATTCTCCTTGCCTGAAGAGAACAGGGCAGGAGTTAACTTTACAGGTCTGGGACCAACTCCCACATCCCATGTCATCTAAAGGAGTATCACTTGTGTGTCCACATCTAACACATCCTGAACAAGCAAAAGCATCGTGGTACCCAAACTCCAACAGCTGACCAAGAAGTGAGACCCTCCCTGACACTCTATGGGAAGATAGAGAAAATTCTTCCCATCCTCTCCCCTAACTCCTCTGTCTGTACAGATGACACATAGTAGCTTAATGCAGGTTTCAGTGCCCGTGGCCTTCGCCTCTTCCCATCAGAGAATGATGTCACTGAGGAGTAGAGAGGGTCTCAGAGCTTCGCTGGGCAGGTGAAAGGACAGATGTGTAAGGAACATTAGGTGGGCCTTGGGGTGGAGCACCAGACATCAGAGTCTCTGCAGGGCCACACCACTGCATGGTTGCCTGGCCAGTGACCATGCCAAGCTAGCTTCAAAGCGAAGGAGCCAACAGGGATTGCCTTGTTCCTGTGTGTTAGGGAAACGTTTCCTGCAGGAAGCTCTGGGAATAGCCAAGCACAGGAAGGTGGGGAGCCAAGGGCTCTGGGAAGAGGCAGGCTAATGACAGGGAAGTGCCCGGGTGCTATAATACGGGGTGTAGAAATCTATCTAAAGAAGTGGTTCTCAACCTTCCTGATACGGTGACTCTTCATACAGTTCCTCATGTTGTGATGACCCTTAACCATAAAATTACTTTCATTGAAACCTCAAAACTGGAGTTTTGCTACTGTTATGAACTGTACTGTAACTATCTGTGTTTTCTGATGGTCTTAGGTGACCCCTGTGAAAAGGTCAGTTACTCGCAAGGGGCCTTGACACAGGTTTAAAATCACTGATGTAGCGCATTACATCAGCCTGTTTTGAGCAGCAAACCAGAACCTGCTGGGTCTTCCTGAATAGCCTGTTCACCCCTCCTGCTTCCGTGCCTGTTGGCAGATTTCCTATTAGGCATGTCACTTGCACTGATGTGGGGACATCGGCATCAATCATTGTTCTTACTTTATTGGGGTCCCTAAACAATTTAACTGACTTTAATGAGATGAAGGACAAAGGACATCAAGAAAACAGCTGTCCCAGTGAGAGGACATGGCCCATAGACAACAGGTCCATGGGTCCAACTGCTGCTCCTCACAGAGGGAACTTACAGAAGTGAGGTTGGGACCTCCTCATCCAGTACCATTAATCATCATGGTGTTCTACAGCGCCAACTAGTGGAGGGGGTGGTAGTGCTCTACAGCGCCAACTGTTGGAGGAAGACGGCTGCAGCAGCATCTGGATTGGCCAAGCTACCTGCTTGCCCATGATCTTCTCAATCGCTAGTCTTGAGTCCCCGGAGTTACACTTGGCTTCGCTTTCGTTTTATTGATTATTCCTCTGCAAACTTTATTTCCAAAGTGCTTTTTTTTCCAGGCAGAATTTGTTTGGATCTTCTGGTTTTGTCTAGAATTAGAAACTTCCTCAAAAGGCTATTGAACTTGCCACCATTAACCAACAGAGGCATTCCAGGCGATGCTTTTAGACTGAGGAGTTGAGCCTTGAATAAGAAATTCTCAGGTCCCTGCTTGTCCCTGTTGAATGTTTTCTTCCTCCACCCACTTACCTACTTTTCAGAAAAGCTTATTACAAAACATCTCTTCTGATTTTTATTTTCTCATGGTATATTAACTACTAATATTTTTCATTTATTATATTTTATTCTCCCTTATATTATTTCACTTTGTGTTGTATAGTACATGTTTTTCTTTATTGTTCTAGTAAACACTATTCTGTAGTCTGAAAAAAAAGGAGTACTGACGCTTTTCAAAAGGACTTATTATTTACTTTAAAAATTTCATTATACAGAATTATATAGGTCTATTTATGTGCACATATAGAATGCCTTGATAGTGCTTTTAATGTGTTCTGGTTTCTTCTAAGTACATTTTCTTCTATTCTCTTGATGCCAATAGTCAAATTTTTACTCACCCTTGTGCTAAATGAATAAGCTATGTCATTGGGTGAGGAACATCACTGAAGGAAGGGTTAGCAATACCCTGTGTTCCCTGTATGTCTGGAGTTCTTAGGAAGCAAGGTGAGTGCTGTGTGAGTGGAGAGGATGTGCTCATATTCTGGAAGGGGGGTGTCCATATCTTGGGACCTAAATCAGTGATCAGCACGCATAGCTCATCATTCGTTTGCTGGGTGGTGTGTCCAACATTTTCACATCATAACATGACATTGTCATCTATGACGTTGACACTCAAGGACATTCACTATTGGCTGACAAAAAAAAAACTTCAAAATAAAATATTTAAAGCTTACAGTTCAGTGCTAGGATGTGTTCAGAGTTATCCCCAGCCTTGTCCAGCCTGTGAACTGCAAGCCAGACAATCCAGCTTCATCTTCGTGTGTGTGGTTCTTAACTGTCTCCATCTGTTTTCTGTTGTAGGAGTAGAATGGCTTAGATCTGGAGGCTGGCAAGCAGTAGCATTTACTTGGCTCACAGTCCTGTGGGCTGGAGGCTGAGAGCCAGCAAGAGCTTTTTACAGGAAGGTGGTCAGGGCTTCATGCTACCTTATCCCATGCTAAAGGTTGATGAACAGAGAGAGCCGAGACACAGAGGGGAAACACAGTCCGCTATATCTTTTTAGTGGGCCCTCCCAGACCACTAGGCTACCGCCATAATTAATCCTTTGAGGAGGGTGGTGCCATCAAGCCCGTCCCCTTCAAGGTCCTTCCTCTGGGCCAATCACACTGGCCGCTACATTTCAACACGGCTTTGGGAAGGACGGGCTGACTTCTCTACATATTATGAAACTCAGAAAGATTTGTTTTTCAGGCACTACTGTGATTTGCTTTCAAACGCCCTTCTGTCTCTCTCGAGATTTAATGATCTGTTGTGAACCACATCTGTGGAATTGCTGTTGCCCAACATGGTTTGGAACAGAAATGATCAACTGTTTGGAAGCCAGAAAGCCAAGTGAGGATATTTACACCAAATACAGCTCTGGCCTGGTGTCCACGGTAACATCTCACACAGACAGTGAGGTGAAAGGGCGGGCTGCTGAGACACGTGCTGAGGATGGCACATGACTGTGCTCATTTCAGAGTCTTGCCTGCCACTTTGACCTCTGTGTGAACACACACGGCCTGACCAAGAGAGTGCCTCAGCCCTCACAGACCCCTGAACTCTGACGTGCATATCCCTTCTCATTGCCATTATGCCCTAGGTACCCCCAGATAGTGCCTGTACACAAGGCAGCACTGGTCTCCATCAAAGGAAATAGTTTCTGCCCAGCCTTGGCACCTCTGCCATAAGGAATCTTATTGAGATACATACATACATACATACATACATACATACATACATACATACATACACATGCATGCACATGCACACACACATATATATGATCATATACATATATGTATATGAACATATGTGTATGATCATATACTATTGAGTATGTATGCAAAGGACCTACAGAGACACTTGTCCATCCATGTTATTGCTACACTGTTCTCAACAGCCAGGAAATAGAACAAACTTAGACACCTATCAACAGATGAATGGATGGAGGAGATGTGAAGGCTGGGGAGATGGCTCACGGGGTAAGAGAGCTTGCCGTGCAATATAAGGACCTGGGTTTGAACCTCCAGCAACCACATAAAAGCAAACCATGGATGCACATGCCTGTAACCCCAGCTTTGGGGGCAATAATAAGTGGGCATGCCTGGGAGGAGACTCAACAATGAGACTCACCAGGTCATTGGCATGTGTGGGAACAAGAAAAGTTAGGCTAGACTAGCCAGGTGCTCTGTGACATCAGACAGGTCCCTGTTTGTATTTGGTGGCTGTAGGCATGTGTCGCTCAATATGTCTGTCCCACCAGAGACTCTTACAAGGTCATTCAGCTTTGCAGTCCAGAATCCATTGTGGACATTTGTCAGAACACACTTCACAGGGCTGGGGCTGGGGCTGGGGCTGGGGCTGGGGCTGGGGCTGGG
>NC_034608.1:30666851-30680626 GCF_900095145.1 Mus pahari
GCTGGGGCTGGGGCTGGGGCTGGGGCTGTAGTTCAGTGGTAGAGTGCTTGACTGGTGAGTGTGAGCCCTAGGTTCTCTCTCAAGTGCTACCAGAGAGGGTGGGGTGGGGATAGGTACCAAGGGAGAGACCAAGCTGTAAGCTGTTCAGTAGTGCATGCTCCATGGCTGGGTCTCTGAGAGGTCCTTACAAGTGAGCAGGGACATCTGGTGGATCCAAGGGCTCTGGGAAGAGGCAGGCTGATGATAGGGAAGTGGGTGTAGGAATCTGTTTAGAGATGTCTCAACCTTCCTAATGCTGTGACCCTTTAATATAGTTTCTTGTGTTGTCGTTATCCACAACCATAAAACTATTTTTGTTGGTACTTCATAACTGTAATTTTGCTACTGTTATGAATCATAATGTAAATATCTGATATGTAGGAAATCTGATATTTAGTCCTCAATGGGGTTGCCACCCACAGGTTGAGAGCCAGTGGTTTAGCAGCTATAGCAAGAGAAGGACTTAGTCCTGTGACTGAGACCTGTGCTGGCCAAGGCTAGAAGAAACCACCTGTGATGGTCAAACTTCATTGTCAACTTGACTGGATTCAGGATTCTACCTTTCTTGGCCTGTCTGTGAGCATGCTTTCTGAGAAGTTTAACTGAAGAGAGAAGATACACCCTGAATGTGATCGGCACCATCCCCCGGCCCAGGCTGAAAGAGAAGGGAAGAAGGAAGCAGGCTAAACACCTGCAGTCTCAGATACAAAGTCCGCTACCACTGGATACATTGTTTCCAGTGAAACAGGGGCGGGGCTAAGCCCGGCTTGCCCAAATTGCTTGTGTCTTGTATTAGTCATAGCACAAGACAAGCAACTGATGCCCTGGCCAAGGATGAGAGTTACAAAGGCCTCCAGAATTGCTATGACCATTAGGTCTGAGGCTAGAGTTCCTCAGGACACCCTCTCCATCCCCTCTCTGTCCAGCCTGAGTGAGGATTCACCTTGTGACTTCCCACAAGCCTATGGAGTGTGTTCCAGGAATGAAATTGAGTCACGTAGGCCTTAAGCTGAGGCGCCTCCATCCAACTGAGAGAAGTTCTCAAGTCTTCTGGTATAGGTTGGATTGTGGACCCAACAGTGGCTCACATGGAAATGGCTGGCCACACAGCCTTGAACACTAGCCTGTGTGAGGAAAGATCTCTAGAGTCTTCCTTTCCTGTTGCTCTGACCTGCCTCAGGGCTCCTCCGGAATGGAGCTCAACGGCTGGCGTGAGGGGGTTACTGGCTGCGCCATACACACGCAGCACAGGGCTACGACCTCGTCACAGGTCATTTCTTCCCCGCTGGATGAGCCACACTTCAGAGCTTGGGTCCAGGCTTTGCATTCTGCCTGTCTACACTCAGTTCTTAGAAAATAAAGAGGGCAGGGAGGAAGAAGAAACTCCATGACCATCTCAAAATAAAAACGTTGGCAAAACTGTAAGAACGAGGGCCTGACCTGTGAGAGCCGTTCTGATAGGTGGCCTCCTGGCCTGCGGGGAGACTACCTAGCCCAGCCTGTGAGCCCAGCCTTCTGGACTGCTAGGAGGCCCAACCTGCCCTGTCTTTGAGTGAGGAAAGAGTCCCCCATGGCTGTGCCGTGCCCCCCTCCCCAGCTTTGCAAATGTGGGGTGCTAATCTGGGAGGAGCATAGAGCAGCTTCACTGTCTATGTTTGCAGTGTATCAGAGCCACAGGGTCATGGTAGACAGACTGGCCTGGCTCCTCTGACAGAGCTTCACAATCACAAGGCACCCACCCCTCCAGTCTCTCTCTCTCTCTCTCTCTCTCTCTCTCTCTCTCTCTCTCTCTCTCTCTCACACACACACACACACACACACAGCAGGAGGGAGTTCCCACCCCAGGGGCTTCCAAATATTTCCAGGAACCCTGCCATGAACCCAGACCATTGTTCTTGTGACCTCGTCCCCAGCACAGGTACCTGCATGTGATGCCCCTTATATACCCGACTGTGTCAGCTCATAGTCCCCTCAGCCCTATAGGCCCTTGAAGTCCTCTTGCTGGACACTGGTCACTTGACACTAGCCTGCAGAGAGAAGAGGGCAGGGCTGATGTCCTTGCAAACACAAATCCCACCAAAACAATGCTCTGTCGCTGGGCCTTATGGGGAGGCCCCACTCTGGTCAGTGCCAAATCCTGGCAGGAGAGGAGTGCTTAAACTAAAAGGACGAAGAGGTCCAGCACCCCCTCCTCCTTGGGAACAGACTCCTGCTGTCCTGAATCTTGCTCCTAAGAGCCCTCTCTGCCACCCAGCTTTCCGTGTCTTGACTCCCCATCAGGCATCTTGAGAACAGGGGGACGCAGGCTAGTGCAGCTCGGAATGGGTCCCCATGGCACTTGGTCCCGGGACATCTCCTATGGATTATTTACCTCCCAGCTGCTGGGCTTCATTTCTTTAAATGCTGATAAGGTTGATCGCTATCAGTCAAGGTGACCACAGCACTATCATTTGTCCCTAATCTCATTATCTGTCCTTTTTCTTTCCTTAATTGCATTCCCCACTTATCCTGCTTGGCACCCACCCCTCCAGTCACACACACACACACACACACACACACACACACACACACACTCGTCTTCCCGTTCAGTCTTTGTTGGTCAGCTCACGCCTCCAAGGTATCTTTGTCTCAGCTCTGAGCCGGCCTGCCCTGACCTCAGACTACAGTGACTGTCTGGCCTTGCCTCTGCTCTCCATGGCTGGTTGTCTCCTCCGCCCAACCCTGTCTTTCCTACATCATCCGCAGTGGATAGCATAGGCATTCGCTCTTTTGTCTTAATTGTGTTTTGAAAAGAAACAATCAGAAACCTGCCTGGTGGACAATATTCTGTATCACCAAATGTATCTGTGAGCTTGTCTCTGCCTCACAGCGGTTCCTTGTCAGGAGACAAAGATGTGTTTGCCTAAAATGGTTGTCAGAGGTCGAGGAGTGCTGCTTTGTGGGGGCTACGGAAGCCTGGCTCCAACATATACCTGTGTGTACTCTGTATGTGGCTATATGTCTATGTATACCTCTGCCTGTGTGTGTCTCTGTGGATACATGTGTGTACCTCTGTGTGTGTCTATACGTGGCTTTGTGTGTGCATATGTGTACTTCTGTGCATATCTCTCTGTGTGTATCTGTGTGTATTCAAGTGTGCATGCCTAAGTGCTAAGTGTTCCCGAGTTGGTGTACATGTCTGTGTGTGTAAATACATACATGTATATATGTGTCTCTTATATACTGTCCTTATGGGGCGGGATATGAGAAAACTAGTGGGCTGGAGCCCTGCATCTCTCTCTGGAGCCCTAACTCTGGAGCCTATTTGCCATCCATTGCTCATTGCTGGCTGCTAGGGTATTTCAGGTCTCTCCGCAGGGTCTGGAGGTATATTTGCCTCAGTCCCATGGAGTCTTGACTTATTGAATAATTCTCGGTGCCCAATCACCCACCCTGCTGAAACCACAGCTCCTGCCCGCCTGTCCCAGCCTCTTCCTGTGGGAAACGGGCACACTGTCCTCATCTGCTGCTGGCTTTTGTGAGTGACGGGAGGAAGTATTAATTGACTTTTTAGGAATTAATTATCAGCACGCTGCTCAGAGTCCCCATGTCTCTTGGTGACCCCAGCTCTATAGCATTCAATTGCTCTGCTCACAGTGGCTCGCCATGTCTTCTCATTTCAAAGCATGGCTTTCTTGTCTTTGTGTATATATTAAAAAAAAACTTTTTAAACTTCAGCCTGACACAATTCCTCATTCTGCATCTGTCCCAACATTTTGTGATGCATAGGCGTCTCCTCTCAGATCCATCCTTTCCAGCCTCCTTGGTCACACTAATACTTAGCATTTTTATAGAGCTTTCATCTTTAAAGTGCCCTGAAAATTTAGGGAGGTTTAATTGTCTTGCTCTTTGGGGCGCCGCTGGATCAGCTCCCAGAGGCTGAGCTGTGACTTCCAAGGTTCAGGAGGGGCCTGGAAGCGCTGCACAGCCAGCCTCAGCTGCCCCTCTGTTGATTCTACATGCAGGGGGTCTCTGTCTGATAAGATGAGGAGAGCCCGTCTGCCAGGGACCGGCTGCTGAGCCTGCTTACACATCGCACCCCATTAAAATTGTAATCGATTTCTAAACCCTACATCATGGGGCCATTTGTGGGAAGCCAGAAACGTTTACCACAGGAGAAGATGGAAAACTAGAGGTTGCACATTTAAATATCCAGTCTTAATCTTGTGAACAATCCCGCCAATGGGAAAATGAACTTCTCAGAGAGTCTCGGCAATAAGCAGCGGTGCGTAAGTCATTCTTTTATGCAAAGACCCAGCTAACGTTTGATTTAAAACAGCCCTTAAGCAGAACACTATGAGTTGCTCATCTACAAAGATCTTGTGAGTCTGGTAAGGCTCCTATGAAGGGTAAAGGTGCTAAGAGCCATTTCCAGCTTGTCTATATAAAGAAGGAAATCAGGACAATGTTCAGAAGTGGAGGCTGCTCCCAACTATACCGGCCATGGAGACCTTTGACACACATGGCACCTCACGTTTCCCAACCTGAAGTCTAGCTGCCCGAGGGTCCATGAATGTTTGTATTTCTTTCTCCCCTCTCTTTCATTTTTAAGCCTTGAAAATGACTATAAATATATGACCAGGATTCCAAGAAAACAATATCTGGTGCCTTGTCCCGTGCATTCTTACTGAACCTTATTAGAAGCTGGGTTTTCAGGGTTCAATTGCTTGGCACTTACCACGCAAGCATGAAGACATGAGTTCGGATGCCCAGCACCCAAGTAAACATCCATGTGCCTTTACCTAGTGCTGCAAAGGTAGAGACAAGAGGATGTCAGGCAGTCTAGCAGAATCAGTGAGTCCAGATTTTGTTAGAGACCGTCTCAAAGAATAAGGGGAAAATGAGGGAGGGCGGCACTCGGTCAACAACTTCTGCCCTCCACTGCATGTACACCTGCTTACACGCACACCCATGCATGCCTGATTTGTGCTTGGCTCATGTTATAGCTGACCATGCCTCTCTTCCAGCCACATAGAGGTGAATGATTCAGAGACAGCACACCTGTAACAGATTGTTAGCAAGAAATCCTCGTGCGTGAGCATACTGTGCACCACCGTGTGAAACAGGACAGCCAGAGGAGAGCAACACTTCTCTGCCTTGAATATTTATGCCTGGAAGCTGTGAGAGACTCCAGAAAGGGTTCACTCACAGAGCTGGGGAATTAGCTTGGATGTCAAGACCATCGTGTCTGCATCTCACAGTGGCTTTGTGCCCTGGAAAGCCTCGTCGTCGTTTAGGACACAACCACCAGATGAATCATTGCTTAGGGCTGGTGATTGGATTGCTTGCAGCGGCTGTAAGTGCATTGAGAAGTTTATTGATTTCCCAGAAAATAATCATTGTCTTGACCTTGTGGCTGTTCAAATGCGATTAAATAATTCTTCCCAGCAGGAACAATGCGAGACGCAAATGGGCTTCCTTCCCCTCATGAATGTGCTCAAACTTGGTCGCAAGGATCAGGACTGACCCCATTACTTCCCAGGTGCTCAATGACTGTGCTGAGATGCTCTCTCTCAATTATTCCTAATTGGAATTGGGTTGTCTTGCCCTATGGACTCATCTCCAGGACTGGGAGCTTGTCACTAGAGAGCCTCAAGGCCTGGTGTCACTCAAACTTTCAATGAAGAAGGACTTAGTACCCAGGCATTGAGGTGAATTCCATGGGGCAAACTGGACACAGCCATCCTGTCCTGTTGGATGTTGCTTTTCTAAATCTGCGTGTGGCATGTGTGTTCACTCATGTGAACATATGTGGACATGTATGTTCATGCATGTGAGCATATGTGGACATGTGTGTTCATGTGTGTGAGCATAGGCTCACAAGTGTGGATATGTGTGATGCTGTTGCTATGAGAGAACATTGGGTAATCCCACCAGTGAACCAGTTATCACCATGGAGCTGAGGGGAAAGATCAGAGTCTTATGACCTGCAGCAGAGGTTGACGAGGGGTGGCTGGCTCTTAGCTCTGAAGAGCTTCATCTGGGACCCCACAGGGAAGCAGTTCACATCTCAGTGTGTGGGGATGGGGGAAGCACACACATTCATTTTAATGTCTGTCTCTATATGTGTACACCAGTGATTATAACCATGCACTCTTACATGTGTTTGTTAGTGCTATATGTGAAACATTTGTCACATGTGTCTTTGCAAGGTACGTTTATATTTGTATAGCATGTGTTTATTTGTGTGTGATATATGTGTATGTGGTGTGTATGTATATATATATATGTGTATGGTGTGTGTGTATGTGTGTGTGTTTGTGGTATATGTGTATGTATGTGTTTTGTGTATCTGTGTATGGTGTATGTGTTTTATGTGTAGTATATGTGTGTATGGTATATGTGTGTATATGTGTGTATGTGTTTTGTGTGTGTGTGTGTATATGTGGTATATGTATGTGTATATGTATCTGTATGTATGTGTGTATGGTATAATGTGTGTGTATGTGTGTGTGTTTTTGTGTGTGTATGTGTATATGGTGTATGTTGTGTATTTGTGTATGTGTTTTGTATGTATGTATTTGTGTATGTGTTTTATGTATGTGTGTATGTGTGTGTGGTATATGTGTGTGTGTGTGGTACATGTATGTGCATATGTGTGTGGTGTATGTGTATATATATGTGTGTGTAGGTGTTGGACATGCGACATGCAGCCAAGTGAGGCAGGGTGCCAGCTGAAGGGCACAAGAGCTTAGAAAGACACTGCTGTTTCCAGCCCTACAGCTCAGAGCTACAGAGCCAAAAGGAGAAGACAGAGGGGCTCGCCCAGTTGTCCACTGGTAGGTCACTGGCTGGACATGGGCTGGGAATGGGTACACCATGGTGGGTCAGACTCATTGGCTGTGTACAGAGCTTTTGTGGAAAGCTCTGGAGTTCCCAGAAGAATCTACTGTTTAGTCAGCATGTCTGACTTAGGCTTGTCTGGTTCAAGCTGGTATCAGCAAGATCTGAGTTGGTGGGACAGGGGTGCTGACAGTGACAGCCTGCTTGTGATGAGGCTTTCTGAGGACAGTTTCTGCATAATTAGCTGTACCATGTTCTGCATGTCCAGGTCCCCCAGGTAAGCTGGCTCCAGGGCCCCCGCTGACGTCTGAGGGACAGGTCCTCCACTTTCATGTGTGGCATCTGAGCCCCTATCTCCCCCCATATCTTCACTCTTCACTGCTGTACGAGATGATCTGGTTGTTTCTCACTGCTTCTCTCCACTACAAAAGTGGCCGTTCCCCCAAAGGACAGGCAGACAAGGACCAGAACCTGTCTCAAGGATGAGGGCAGTAAAGGGTTGCTCCAGAGGGTGGAAGACATCACTGTACCTTTGTGGCATGTGTTGTGCCTGTGAGATATGCATTATGCTGCCACTGTGGAGACACGGAGGACCCCTGAGCTAGTGTGTGGGAAGCTAAAAAAGAGACTTTGAACCTTCTTGTGTTTAAAAGGCCTCTTGCTGCTGCCTTCATTGAAGAAAAATCGTGAACCTAGGGCATGTTTTCCCTGCATTAGAGCAAGAAGGGCCACAGGGAACGCTGGCACCATCACTGCGGGTCACGTGATTTCTGACAGGCAGGGGTGGCACGATTGGTTAGTTAGTGCTGGTGGGCCACACAGCCCGGCCTTCTGAGGTCAGGAACGGCCCTGCTGTTACTGCATAGTGAGTTCCCAGACGGGACTTTTGAAAAAACAGAATGGAGACTGACACCAGTATGTATGCTAGTGTACTTCTCCCCCAGGTCCTGGGAAATCTTGAGCGTATGCTCTGTGTCCTCCTGGCGACACCAGGAAGGCGCTAATGACGGTAATAGCAGGAGCGGTGTACCTACAGCCAACAGGCACAGCATGCCTTCTACCCACCACACGGGTTAGAGCCACAAAGCCTGCGTGTTTATTTATATATTTGAGATAAAATAACTATAATGAACCTACTAAAGCAATCCACATGTTATCAGTCAGCAAATTACTGAGCACTGCTCTATGGTGCTAGGTTAAGATTTAGGGACAAATTGTATAAAATAGCTGTTCTTGGGAAACATAGTCAAGCCACATACTCAATTTTCTCAAAAAAATTCTAGAGATTCCAGGAACACTCACGCATGTCATCACTGTCACACATACATGCAGGGTACTTGCTGTGGCCAAGAATCCGTGCTGGAAACAGGACACGGCTCTTCAGCTGTGGGCTGAGAGGCCCTCCTGGTGATCAAGGACAGAGATTGATGAATGCGCTATGACCTTAAGGCGCCCTGAGGGTCACTCTACTGACACAGGGAGAAACAGGCGCTGGTGGTACTGGAGCCAGCTCAGACTAGACTATGGCACTGAGGGAGGGTCCCTTGACAACAAGAGAGTGCCACCTATACACCACGGCACTGCAGAGGGAGAGGGTAAGGACCAGCAAGTGGGGTGAGCCGTAGACAGCGTGTCGTGGAGAGACACCGAAGAGAGTAGTTGCACCCTGATTTCTCTGACAACCCAAAGGTATATTGTAAGTATCACCAGAAGACGTGGGAGATGGGAGTGGATCATCTCCCTGTGTCACTGAAGGACATGTGAGATGGGAGGGGATCATCTGCTTGTGTCCTTGGAGGATGTTTCCACAGAGGTAGAAACAGAGACGCTCCTGGCTTATTCCACGGCTTGGCTATAGAACTGTCCCATGACCCTTGTCCTATGTTACCCGGGGAGGTTTTCGGATTAGTTTTTTTTTTTTTTTCTTCTGTGCACAAACACACTCATTACAGTGAGATTCTAAAGAAGGCTGACTGAGGACCACAGCTTCAGGTCACAGTGGGGAGTTTTGTAACTGAAGGGACATTGGGTGCACCTACAGAAGAGGTGTTTTTCTGGCCTGGCACATCTCTGCTGTTGCTCCTTCTGAACCATACCTGCTTCCATTGTGCTTCCCGAAGGATATAGATGCTGTCTTACATTCACATGGAATCTACAGTGAAATACGAAAGCCTTCACTGAGTGGGATGCAGGCTACCAAATGCTAAACACAGATCCTCACAGTCCTGTGGCCGTGCTGCGCTGAGACAGCCCCAGGCTTCACACTCCATAGCCAGGTCACAGGGGCAATGGCCAGGTGCTGCTTGCTCCTCTAGACCTGCTACCTGCAGCACGTGTCCCGTGTCCGGAGAATCACAACTCATGCTCAGTGTCCCCCTCCCTTCTGTTCCCATTCATGTCACTTAGAGCAAGTGAAGCTGGTAATGGCTTAAATCCCCTCTGCATGACATAAAGAGCCTGAGAACTGGCAAGAAGCAGAAATGTCAGAGGTACCCTGCAGAAGGAAGGAGAGGGGCCCTGTTTGCTTTGCTCTTTGCCCTAGGGATTTCTTATTTCACGTGTCTGCTTAGGGTGTGGCAGTTGAAATGCTACAAATTATTAGGGATAAACATTCACCACCATCAACATAAGGCTTACTTTGTGATAAGACCTCTCATTGTCTAGGTCATTCTAACCATGATCCCCAAAGAGGCTCCAGGCAGCAAACACTGTGAGTATGTGTGTACATGCATGTGTGTGTGTGTATGTATGTGTCTGTATATTTGTGTATATATGTGTATGTGTGTGTATGTATATATGTATGTGCATATATGTGTCTGTATATGTGTATATGTATATGTGTGTATGTGTGTATATGTTTATGTATGTGCATGTGTATATGTGTGTTTATATGTATATATATATATATATATATATATATATATATATATGTTTGTATATGTGCATGTGTGTGTTTATGCCGCAGACGAACTTCACTTGGGTCCTCAATCCACGGGCAAAACTCAGGTTCAGTTACAGGTGGGCAAAGAGTCTGCGGAAGTGGGCTGACAGATGAGACACAAGGGAATGTGGATCTGGATGTAATTTGTCAAATCGAGCATCAAACTTTTTATACAGAAGAAAAATAGGGAAGTTACACAAAACAGAGGAATGCAGGAACCAACTGGAATAAAATTCTATGTTAACAACTGGGATCAAAAACAGCTCCACCTAAGGTCCACTTAATCTTAGAAGCCAGGGGCAAGGGCTTCATGCCCTTGCCATAGTTTCTATTCTAGTCTATTGTATAGTCCACCTTCCCCCTAGGCCATTGTAAATACTTGTGTATGGGTGTAACTCAGCTATCTATAGTTCTAAGTATCTACTCTGGTTCCTCCTTAGATCACAAACTTCCTTCTTCCTAGAGAATGGTAAATTCCTGTGTAGGGTAGTGATTTAGCTATCCATGCCCAGGGTCGGATCAAGGACTGCCTAGAATCTAACTTAGCTATATGTCAAAAAATCAAACCTTAGGAGCACTTATAATAAAGCAATATTAAGGGAAAGCAGACAGATTCGTATACCAACTAAAGTAAGGATATCGGAGCATTTGTTATACAGGATGCCACGGTTCCAGGAGACTAAGTTTTCGTGAACTTTTCGCCTGGGGACAGCACCCAGGTTTTTGGGGCCTGTCGCGCTTGTCACTACTGGAGTGTATGTAGCATGTTTATATGTGTGTATATGTGTGTGTGTGTGTGTGCATGTGTGTATGTGTGTGTACGTATATGTATGTGTGTATGTATATGTGTATGTGCATGTGTGTGTTTATATGTATGCATGTTTATGTGTGTGTATGTATGTGTGTGTGCACACATGAGAGAGAGAAAGAGAGAGAGATATGTAAGACGCTTAGATGAGGTTGTGCACCTCACAGTGGCACTGTGTGCTTAGGGGGTGACATAGGAGCGTCTTGCCATTTAAAGCGTGGGGCAGCTACCTGCTTTTTCCCTCACAGTTTTCTTTTTTAATTTTATTTTAGTTGAGACCTAGTTTATGTGACAGTTATGGGAACAGCGTAAGCGTCCCCTACGTAACTGCAAATGGGTCAGGGCAATAGTTGTCTGTGTTTCCTAAAATATTTACCTTTCTTTGTGTTCCAAGTCTTCTGCCTCCATCATGTAGTTCTTTATGAACACACAGCAATCACTGACTCTCAGCTGTCCTCTTGTGTGTACAGACACACATGTAGGTTCATTCCTGTAGGCTGACTGCTTTCCCAGTGTCCTGCGTCTTTGCTTGGCTCCGTGCCAGACATTCTACTTCTCTGCAAGCAGCATCTTGGCCTCCACGCCTGAGTGAGAGCATGTGCTCTGTGCCTGCCTCTGCCAGATCATTTTTAAGCGCCATTGGGTGGCCATGAGTTGGGAATGAAGGCAGCCAGGCAACAAAGCTGTTTGAAGGAGGGTCTGGGATAAACAGGAAGGAGGGTCTCAGTCAATGCTCCAATCAGCAATCCTAAGACTGCCCCAAGGACAACAAGGGACCATAGCCTGGGGCCTGGGCCTTGTCCCCACAGCCTGCTCTATGCCTGGACCCGTGTCCCCTCCCTCGTGCCACTGCTCTGGGCCTGCAGTGACCAAGAGTGATGGGGACCCCACCAGGGTGTTGTTCAGGCTGTCTGGGCACACAAAAGCCCATTTCGGGTGACTGGCAGGTACTTGCCCTCTGCCTCCTGCTGAGCTATTGGTGAGCCTTCCTGTTCTCTGGTTTTAAGCTGTTTCTGGCCTGAATGTTAATATGGAGGGTCCAGTACATGGGAGAAACAGTGGCATTTCACTCCTTTATCAATGAGCATGCATACATGCAGTGTGGTGCCTCAAAACTCCCAGAGAGCTCTCGATTTGGGGTTGGTTATGTGAACGGCGGGGCTGCCTCCAAGATCTCCCCCTCCCCACAACGGAGCTTCATGGAGTCGCTTCCTTGGAGCACATTCATGGCTTCCTGACTTGTCTGGTATGAAGATTCATGGCTGAGTAAAAAACCTGAGAAGGCCCCTGCCGTGTGCATGCACATTGAATGTAGGTTTTGCAGTGTCTACTTTTCTTATGCTCTTTCTGGGTATATTCAGGCAGCTACTGCAAACAGCTTTTTAAAAAAGTACTTGTCACAGGGAGCTGTGGACAAGTTCTGTCTGCAAAGTACTTACTGTGAAGTGTGATGACCTGATTTCAGACGACTTGTGTAAAAAGCCAGACACGGCAGCATACACCTACAATCCTGTGGCTGGAGAGTCGGAGGCAAGTAGGTTACTCTGCTTGCTGGACAGCTGGTCCAGGCAAATCAGGGAGCTCAGGCTTTGGTGAGAGACACTATCTCGAAAAATAAGGTGGAGGGGCCAGAGGGATGACTCCGTGGGGGAAACTGCTGATGACACAAGCATGACTGGTTGAGTCCAGATCCCCAGAACCCAGATGAAAAGCAGTGCACACTGATAATCCAAGCACTCCTATGATGGAATGGGATGCAGAGATGGGAGAATTGCCCACAAGCTCACAGGCCAGCTAGCCCGGAGTATGCAATACAACCTCAGAAACAGACCCTGACTCCAACAAGGTAGGAGAGGGTCAAGTCTGAAAGGTTGCCCTCTGACCTTTATAGTAGCACGGTGCTATCTCACTCTCTCTCTCTCACTCTCCCCCCGCCCCTCTCTTGTATGATGGGAAGTGACTGAGAAAGATACACGGCTCTACCTGCACGCACACACATGAACACATACCCACAGATATTACACACACACACACACACATACACACACACACACACACACACACACAGGCTATGCTCATTACTTTTGGTAACTTGATAGAAACTAGGATCAACTGAGAAGAGGGAGCTTCAACTGAAGAACTGCCTCTGTTAGGCTGCCCTGTGAACTCGCCAGTGGGATACAATGTTTCCTTGATTGAGTGATACGGTAAGGGCCAGCCCACTGTGGGTGGCGCCATCTCTGGATAAGCAGTCTGGTATAAGAAGGCAGACTGAGCAAGCAATGTGGCATAAGCCAGTAAGCTTCCCTCCCGAACGGTTTCTGCCCTGGCTTTTCTTCATGAGGGGCTATAAGCCATAAGATGAAATAAACAGGTTTCTTTCCCCCATGCTGTTTTTGGTCAGGGCGTTTAATCACAACAACAAAGCCCAAACTAGGACACAAACTCAAACTCTCTCACACACACATACACATGTGCACAAACATCCCCCCATAAGGGTAGAGAGCAATTGAGGAAGATAACATACCTGGTAATGGCCTCCACATGCTTGTACACACGTATGCCTGCTCACCTCTGTACACATGAACACATATACATATCTTACATGCACGTGTGTGTGTGTTTGCACGCATCCCATAGGAAAGACAGCATGGAAACAATTATACACAAATGCCTTCTATATATCTTTACCTACTTGCTTTTAATACCTCAGTTGTGTCATTTCTAAGACAAATTATCCAGTGTCAGAAAACCACTTTTTTTCTGATTTAAGCAGATTAGGCACTGGCCAGCTTCCTGCAGAATCAGTAGGTAAAGATTCCAAGTGGCAGGTGTGGATGGTCAGTGTGGGAACAGGGAGCATGTCTGTCATAAGCCCCACCCAGGTCCCCAGATGAGCCTGTGGCCTACAGACCACACAGGCTTGTCCCCCCTCATGTGAGCAGTGCAGAGAAAACACACTAGGCACAAGAGTCCAGCCCTTCTACCTTGCAAGCAGTGCAACATTGCCTGTGTAACACTGCTGAGCCTGGTTTACCAAAGACCAGTTCCAGTTTTCTCAGGACCATGGAAAGTGCAGCAAATCTCAACAAAGTAACCATCAGGGGCTGAGCTGGAAACTAGGCCCTGAAGACCTCCCCTCCCCTCCCCTCCCCTCCCCTCCCC
>NC_034608.1:30680646-30713744 GCF_900095145.1 Mus pahari
GTGCACAGGAGTTAACTCCAGGAGCCTACCACTTTGATTTTTTTTGAAATGGGCTCTCTCACTGGTCTGGAACTCATCAAGTAGGCTGACTGGCCTGGTCAGTGAGCTATAGGAATCCACCCGTCCCCACCTCCTCAGCACTGGAATTACAGCCAGGCATCACTGCACCTGAGTATTTCATGTGGATTCTGGTGTTCAGTCTCAGCCCTAACATGCACAAGGCCCTGGGTTCAGTCCCTGATACTGAGACACATGAACATAAATTATTTTAATCCCCACCACAGCAGTTGTCACCACCTCTGTCCCAAGGGTAGTGACGCTCCAACAGAGCCTCGTTCTGGGTCTGCCAACAAGGTAGATGATGCTTGGTGAGTCGGCAGTGTCTACATGACCTGAGGAGACTGGTTTTTACTACAGAGAAAGGAAGCAGGGATTTGGGGGAAAAGAAGAAATATAGAATGTCCTGGAGCCAGAGGAAGTGCCTTTAAGATGTCTCCAGGTCTTTAGGGAAAAGCGCACGCTATGATGTCTCCAGGTCTTTAGGGAAAGTGCACGCTATGATGTCTCCAGGTCTTTAGGGAAAGTGCACGCTATGATGTCTCCAGGTCTTTAGGGAAAGTGCACGCTATGATGTCTCTACATCTTCAGGAGAAGACTGAGGTTGCCCCTCACACACTTTTCTTCAATAAGATGTCATGGAAACTTGCAGTTTCATAGGTGGCTTGGCTTCTCCTTTTTACTTCCTGACATTTACAGATGCTGTGTTCTCTTCCTGACTCTTCTCAGCACCTACTGCTTCATGGCCATTCTCTCCTCTCTTCCAAGAAAGTTACCTCCAGGCAAGATGCTGAAAGGCTCTGTAGATGGTCATGTTTGTGAGTCTTTTCAAGGGAAGAACGCTGAGTTTGTTGTAGGAAGAGATATTACCATTATCAACCCAAGGGGATTGTCTGTCTCTGCCGAAGGTGGGTGGATGTACTTGCTTGGTCTGAGAGGCAGCCTACCCCTGTGTCAAGATCACACTGACACCCCTGAGGGGCCTCCCATGCCTCCAGCTGTTCTGGATGGTCCTGGAACTGTCGGCCTTCATCAGTCTCTGATTCAGCCTGGAACAGCCCCTACCTCAAGATGTAAGGCTTTGGCACAAAACAATGGACTAGCTTGAGAACTAGATCCCAGACCCGGAGCCTTTGTCTTGTGTGAGGTTGGGTAGAGCTTCTTGGCTGTTATCAGCCAGGGTTACTGACATAGGATGGGGACCTGTTCACAGAGCATCCCACTGTAAGCTGGCGACAACCCATTCCTAGGATGATAAGCAAAGCCTCTAGCAGCGTAGCCTTTCTCCAGTGGCTAATAATCTTAGTGTCCTGATGTCCTTGGCTACCGGCAGTTGTGGGTTTGGGTTGGGGGGTAGCCAACTTAGGCTCTCCACAAGCCATCTCAGGTCAATGGTGGGCTTCGCATCCTGCCAGGCACCCTCAACAGAGCATCTCATGATTGCTCCACATGGTGGAATCATGGAAATAAGTCAGTGTGTGGAAATAATAAGCAATTGATTAAAATTGAGGAGCTGGTTGATGAGAAGATATCCCCTGGTGATTCGTGTTAAGTGTGTAAAATCAGGTCATCCTCTGTGTGGTAACTGAGGGGCTCTTGTGGTGGACAAAACAGCTTCATACCTAACAATTAATTAGCAGATTAGCCGATGCTCAGCCTCGGAGGAGTCAGGGATCCATCTGGAGAGCACCCCAGCCTCACCATTCTGTGGGCAGGGTGCCTGAGAACCCATTCCCTGTAGACCTAAGCAGTATGTGTGACCTGTTTTTTCACCTTGGGCTGAAGTTAAAACAGGTTTCTGACACGTCGGGGTGGGGGAAACCACGGACACCACATCTGTTGGGCCGTTTTTTCAGGTTGAGGCTGAGCCAAGGTGTTGATGCCTTTGGTCTTCCCCAAGGAGATCAGTGGCCAGACTCTCTTCAGCAGCTACGGGGCCACTGAGGGGTCAAGCTGGGCATGACGGCCTTGGGGTCTTTGCACCATCAAGGTCCAGCATAGGCAAGCCCCAGCACACAGGCACCAGCACTAGCCTCTATTCCTACACGTATGAACAGCATTTACTTTGCTGTTCACCCTCAGAGGCAAACCTTTAAACCCATTGAGACCCACCCGCCCCCCCCCCCCCAGCCTGAGCCATCCTGTGGCCTGTGGCTGACTTACCAGAGTGTGGCCTCATGCTTAACTTGACGGTTCTCGACTGAGGTGTATATTCCTGTTATATGGCCTGGCTTGAGACTATTGGGTAGACCATGGTGTTGGCTTGCATGAACACACCAACCTTCCCTGCGTGTTTTCTGATACAGTCCCATAATTGGGTGATTTTCACCTTGGGCAGGGAAGCTGATTTTAGTTACTCTCGAGGAAAATTTAGAGGCAAGAGCTCTCTAGGGGCATGCTGGGAAGTGGCAGGCCCCCCTCCTAGAACATAGCAAGGTTCTGCCTGAGGTTTTCCTTCTGATCCTGGAATGTTGGTGTTAGTGATACCCAGTGGAAGGTGGTACCCTGAGAAGGGGTGTGAGGAGTTTCCTCGGGCTTTGAGGTTACTGCTTCACAGGAAAGGTCGTTGTCCCTGCCATCTGGGATGTGGTGTGGTCTTCAAAGGAGCCGTGCTCAGCTTCAGAGGAGATTCCACCAGACATATTTTGGACCTCTGAGAACAGCATGGACAATAAGGGGCAAGGTAAGATTAGGAACCTGCATGATATGAGCCTCCAGGGAGCAAGCAACAAGGAGAGGGTCAGTCACGGGAGGTCAAACCCAGGGGTAGGGCTTTCTCCTGAAGCATAGATATACATAATGTAGACATAGTGTCAGCTAAGCCTTTGCCACAAAGTTTCCCCAAAGAAATGAAAGCAACCAAAGCAACCAGGGCCAAGATGCTCACTACAGGCTGTGGCCAGGCCAGCTTTGAGGTCACAGCTGCTCTGTGGGAAAAGGACAGCTCAAGTCACACACAGACAAAGTCTCTGTGACCAGAAACCAAGACAGGTGGCTGTTGCTTTGGTGGGAGGAATGAGTGAGTGTGCGTATGCTCCTTAGAGTGGTGGCGTGCTCGTATGTGCTGCAATGTGGGTCCAGCTCACCACATTGTCCCTAGGGAGTGTGGGTTCAGAGTGCAGAAGGTCTAGGCGCATGCTCCCGTCACTCACCACGATCGAGCAGCGGGGAAGTGAGATCTTCTAAGAGGAGGAACCAGAGCTGCCTCTGCTCAGAGCGCTGAGGTGATCGGAGATGATGGAGCGTGTGGGGTGACCTCTGTCCCCTATGTGATGGTCACTTCCCACACCTCTCTGTGTATTTGTTTTGTTTTGTTCTTAAGAATTATTTGTGTGTATGTGTGTGTTACATACACTTGTGTTGAGTTCTCCCAGGAAGACCAGAGGCATCAAATACCCTGGAGCTGAAGTTACAGGAGGTTGAGACCTGTGCTGGGAACCAAAACCAGGCTCTGCGCAAGAGAAGTATGGAGTTTTATCCTCTGAGTAGTCCATCTCTCTAGCACCCCTCCCTGGTTGAAACAATGTAACTTTTGTTCTGAGGCTCTTCTGAACTATGGAGGGGATCCTGTTGAGGAATCTCCGTTCACAGACAGACTCTGGAAATTGAACTCCTTCCCTCCTCTTAGGCTCAGGGCTCACACCCACAGCCCAAATCTGAGCTGTTTCTTCAACTCTGGTCCTTCAGGGGTGGGGCAGCATCCATCCTTTCTGGTCTCCCATAACACAGGCTAGCAGTGGAGCGGGTCAGCAGTGACCCTGGGAGCAAACTTATCCCCTACATGGGGTGAGAGATGCGGAAGTTCTCAGGACCACTGACAGGGGAGTCCTTCAGTATATCCAGCTGGTCCTGTGGTTTTCCAGCACCACCTCAGCTATCCAGAAGAGCTTGGGCAAAAGCTACATAGTTAAAACCAGACTCAGCGGAGGGAGACTGGAGCAATGGTTCAGCCATTAACAGCTTTGAAAAGTAGTTTGTGTAAGATTCCAGGATTGTTGCAAAGAGACCCTCCCTTCCAGAAGCAGTCCAGTGCTGGATGACCATGGTTACTCTGGGCAGCACAACTGTCTGACCCTTGGTCCCCACTTGCCCTCTGGATGGGAGCTAGTAGCATGGATGGTGTGGGTGGGTAGACCCTTGCTCCACCTATCCCTGGCTCGTCCTAAGTGCTGTGAACCTGGGCTGTGCATTCCACTCTGACTTCAGGAAGCACCCCTTCACTCTGCTCCTTTCTGTTGAAGCGTGACACTCAAATTTGAGGTGGGAGCAGAGATCAACAGCCCCTGTCAGCCGCTGTCAACCCAGGTGTGACAGTGCCGTCTTCCTAAATTGCTGCTAATCTTCCGGAGCCCCCCTCTCCCCACACCCTCCATCTCCATGTTTGCTCACATCCCGTTAACACTTGAAATTTCGTTAACACTTGAAATTTCCCCTCCGAGGTGTCACCGTTTGCCATTTAGTGAGCGAGCGAGCGGGAAGAACGGGGAGAGGAGCTCGAGCCCCGGATTTGGGGAACTGGAAAAAAGCTGATTAGCTATTCAGGGAGGATAATCTTATTGAGAGAGCAGGAGCTGTATAAAGAATGCCTCTCCCTTCCCAGTAACAATCTTCTAATTATGTTGTCAGGCTCGCTGTTCAGTTTCCCCCGTGACGCCAAGAGACCCGCTTCTATGTTAAGAAAGAGATTTCCTCTCTCTGATGCTGTTTGCTGATTTTTTTTTCCTCCTCTTATTATTATTGTTTAAAGACTCTGTGTGTATTAAAGCAAACATTAAAACATGATTCATGCGCAGTGTAATCAGGACAGAGGGGGTACTCGGGCCTCCGTGGGAGTGGGAAAGAAGGGGTGCCCCGTAGGGTGCTCAGGAGCCCAGGAGTTAAGAGGGGGGGTGGAGATTTTACAATTTTAGGCAGGCATGCAGCTTTTGCGTGGCAGCAGAATAAGGTTGCAAGGGGATGCAGGTCAGGAGGGGAGGTGGGAAGCTGCCACAGCACAGACGTCACCAGCGCATTGGTTCTCTGCACGAGGAGAACTGTGGGTTATGCTCTCCCGCACCCTACTCTGATTAAAGGGGAAGGACCTCAGACTGTCAAGTCCTAGATCTGATGCTCCCACTCACACCTTCTGGCAGAAGCATGTTAGAGGGCAGCAAGACCGTGAGTAGAACAGGAAGAACGGACTTTATAGCCTGACTGTATAGCTCAGGTGAACAGTGAGTGTAATTAGGACTGAACCCAGGGCGCAGACAACTTAAAAGCATCTGTACCCCAGAGGGAAGTGTCTCAGTAACTGGTACCTGCTTTCGTATCCCTGGGGCAGAGCCTCATGCTTACTCCTCCCTGTGGGGGACCTTAGTGGCCCTGGTCTTATACAAGGCCTACTGCAGCCATTTGTGTTGCTGAGAGTTTAAGGGGGCCATTCCACACACCAGCCTTCTACAGCAGTCTGAGTCAGCACAACTCCCCGTACAAGTGACACCGACTGGGGTGGGGTGGGAGTGGGATGTCATAGAACATTCTGGAACGATCATGGAAGAAACAGAGGTGGCCTGGATGTACAGAAAGCATGTGCATCCTTCAGATATATGTCCTTCTCCAGATAACTGGCATTAGGGAGAGAGGCCTGCAGACCCTGCCCTCAGAGCCGAAGAGAAGGGATGGTCTGAGAAACACAGAGGCAAAATGGCTGTGTCTTCCTGCCAGGCGGGGTGAGAGGAGCCAGGACAGCAGACAAGTCTACCCTGTGAGCTGTGCGGCCCCCTGCCTCTGTCAGGCAGGTGCATGGTCCCCAGTTCAGTCTGGTCCTCAGCTAAGTCCCAGAGCCACTGTCCACGGAAGGCTGTAGAAGACATAAAGGAAATAAGCATGAACAAACGTGTTCTTTGTTCTAAGAAGTAAGATGGCTTCCCAGGAAGGTTCCGGGTGGGCAGTAGTACCCACAAGCACCGAGGTGGCCCTTTGCCCCCGGGAGGGGACAAGCCGGTGTCTCTCACCACAGAGAAGAACAGAGCTACATGGAAGGGTTATAAGGCTACCAGGCATGTCTGACCTTTTGCCATTGCTACAAACCATTGTCATTTACATTGGGTTAGATTATAGTTTTTGAATTGGGATACATTGCTAACTCTCCTGGGCCTGCCTCCTGCAGCTGCACGGCTGCGTGCTGGTCACACTTGGTCAGAAGAAGGAGCCCAGAACACTCTAGGAGCGATGTGCTTCCTCTAGTGAGCTGGCTCGGGGTCTAGAAGATCTTCCTGGTGTTTATTTTCTCCTAACCTTCCCTGAGTTTTATTTCGAATGACCAATTTATGCATGGGTTTCAGTAGACTAAATATAGAACCCCCCAGAAAAGTCAGGGCTCCGCCCTTCTGATTGCCAGTCTCGGCCTTTCCTCCTGTTTTCTCATCTTGAACTAGACAGAAAGCTGGGCGTGAGCTCAGCCCACCGGGAACTCCAGGCTGTGGAGGAAGACCTCACCTGGGGACAGCCCTTGTCTGATTTCCTGGATGAGCCTTGAGCTGCCTTTGGGGTCTCTTCCTTCATTAACTTTCGGAACGTTGTGTTCTGCCTGGGAGCCACAGCAAGTCCCTTTGAACACACATATTTCTCACGTGTATCAGTAGATTTAAAGTACTAATTTCCCAGAGTATTTCTAGGTCAAGATTACGTGCATTTATAGTTGTAAAAGATTTCGCTGACACATGCTGGTTATGTATTTATGGGGTATAATGTGATTCAACCCATGGGCACGTCAGTAACGAGTGCAGCACCGTGGTCTCCAGAACCTCTGATGCCTGTGTCTAGCCTTTAAGGTCCTCTCCTCCAGTTCTTCATAAAATCTTCATCTTATGTCCTCGAACCACCCTGCTGTGCTCAAGTGTAGGAGCTCAGTCCTTCCAGGTGACTGTCATGGCTCCTGTCACCCAGTCCCCAGGGACTGGCCACTTTTTCTCTGCAGATCTGTGACAGGGACCCCATGACATGCAGTCTCCCCACTCCCCCCCCCCAGCTCCCACTAGCTCAGTCAGACTCACAACTCTTTCTATGCTGAGCTGAGGCAACAGGGGTGTAAGATTTGCATTTCTTTTTGTGCATTGGGAGTTTCTGCGAGAGCCACATTTGTGCTTTGTTTTCCACAGCAAATGTCTCCTTACATCCCTTGGTGACTTCTCTTGGATGGCTGGTCTTTTGCTCATGGATCTGTAGGTCCTTATCTGCTAGACGAACTGGCACTCCCCAGTACAAATTCAAATATTTTGATCCAGTTAGTCATTTGTCTTCTCTCTTTGTTCCTGCTTCTTTTTGCAATTTAAAATTTTTCTATTTTTTTTTTTAATGTAAGGTTAGGCAAAGATTTCTTGAGTATGACACAGATAGTGTGGTCCATAAAAGACAAAAAAGTGATAAATTAAATGTCACCAGAAGTTTGAAATTCTGCCCCCACAAAGGATAGAGAGTGAAAGAAAGGGCCCAGCCTGGGAGGAAGTGTTTGCTGATCATGTATCAGGCTGAACGAAAGAAAAAGGCTTGCATCCAGAATACGTAAAAATCTTCTTAAACTCAATAATAAAAAGACAAATGACCCAATTAAAAATAGGCGAAAGGTTTCAATAGACATCTCACCAAAGAAGTTCTAATAGCAGCTAATGAACCTGTAAAGACATTCAACATTATTAATCACCATAAAAATTTTGTAAAAAATCTATAGGAAGACATGCATGCCCAATTGGATTGCTGCACTAAAAAATAAAAATATAAAATAAAAAATATCCACACAGTGCCGAATGTCTCCCAAACCTCCGGCGGGCACAGAAGTCATGTGGTCTCTTGAAGAAAATTCAACCTGACACCCTCTGTAGGGGTTGGACAAGTTGACCATGTAGCTTGGGGGTTCTGAATGCTGGGAATAGGGGTACCTGGGAAGTGACTGGTGGCTTTGAAGAACTCAAGCATTCATATGCAGGTGGATGGCACAGATGGATATGGGAAATGTGGAATAGCCACAGGGTAATGTGTTCTAGGAGGAGGAACGAGAGACTGACATGTATGGTATCATGACTAACTCTTCAACTATTCCCAGCAATATGAAGAAGGCGACAGAAGCATGCCATGTGTCTGTTTATAAGACTTTACAAGAAAAGCATGCTGGTCTTCAATAGCAGACACGATGTCACATGAAAGTAGGGGTGGACAATTTGGGTTTGATGAGAAGGTTGCCACTTTGGTTGTCATGGGCACTGACTTGTTATAACTGCCAGTCAATTACTGTATGTGGGGTTACTGTACACCTTCTGTATCTCTATGACATTGTTCAAGGTTGCAAAGCCACATGTAATGACAATCTTTTAAACTAGGCATTTGCATTTATTGCTTTGTTGTGGGGGGAGAGGCAGCTTGAGAGAGTTGGTTCTCTCCTGCTGTGTGGCTTCCAGGGACCAAACTTAGGGCCCCCAGGCTTGGCAACAAGCACCTTCAGACACTGAGCCATCTCTGACCCTTAGAAACATTTTATTTTGTGGATTCTAGATCATAGGATTTTTTTCTCATTCTGGTTATGGAAAATACTTCTACTTCTTTTTTTTTCCCTTTAGTATTTGTGTGAGCATTGACAGAGATGCCTCGGCTTTGAGAACCATGATGCATATTCTTGTGTATATAATTGATCTACCTGGGATTCATTTGGGGATACAGTGTAACACAGCTTTAGAATTTTTTTCCCCCAGCTGGGCCAACATATCTTAGGGGGAAAAAATCAGTCTCTTTTATGGTTTTCTAAAGTGTTATTTACAAGATAGAGAGTTCCTGTACAGTTCTTCAACTTTCTTTTTGATTTCTGTGTGTCTCCCTTGGTGTCTCTGTCTCTATTTCTCTGTCTCTCTCTGTGTCTTTATCTCTCTGCCTGTATCTCTTGCTCTCTCTCTGACTCTCTCTGTTTCTATTTCTCTGGCTCTCTGGATCTCTCTGTTTCTCTCTGTCTCTGCTTCTCTCTGTCTCTGTGTCTCTGTCTCTCTCTGTGTCTCTACCTCTCTGTCTCTCTGTCTTTGTCTCTCTCTCTTTCTTTTTATATCAATACTTCATTTTCGTCACTGTAGCTTTGAGTAGTGTCCAGTCACTTCTTCATTGCTTTCTTTTCCGTAAGGAATTTAGAATCAGCAAACTCATGTTCAGGCCTGCCGATCACCTTTGTAGGGCAGTGCTTCACAGCCCTGAAGTGTAGTAAGGCCACAAATGTCACATGAGCTATCCTCCCTCAACCCCAGAGCCCAGAGCTCCCTGGCTTCAAGTGGCTGAAGATGGATCAAAACCTTTCTTGTGCGGTGAGACCCTAGAGCTAAAACATTTGGGGTTAATCATTCATCTAGGGGGCAGTTGGGAGTGCATGTATGGACACGTCCTGAGAGGCCAGACTACAACCTTAGGTGGCACTGCTCAGATGCTCACACTATTTCTTTATTGTTTAAATAAAGGTTCTCGTTAGTCTGCAGTTGAAAAAGCAGAATAGGTTGGCTAGCCAGGGAGTCCTAGGGATCTATCTGCCTGCCTGTTCTTCCCGTCTGCATGTGCTCAAAGGATACATTCTCCATCACTGAGGCAGCAGGGGCAGGGGCGGATGAGGAGAGCCAGGGGTACCCAGCTTTTCAGGACTCAAGCTGTCGCAGGTTCTTTGGCTTGACACCTTCCTTTCGGGTATCCTAGTACTGCCACAGGAGTGAGTCTAACTTACGGTGGGGCCGGAGTTTATCTCAGCTAGCCCTTGGTCCTAAAATGGGAGTTTCATGGAGTGGGCAGGAACCCCTGGTTTCTAAGGCCCTGCAGAGGTGGGGCGATTTCCTCCCCTCCCCTGTGCAGGCCATTCTGGGATGGGTGCTGGGGTACAACATACAGAGGACAAAAGATCCCCTCTCCAGCAGGAGGTAGTCCTCTTGAATATGGAGAGCTGTGGAGAAAGGAAGGAGAAGAAAAGAACTAGACAGGAACAAAGCCTATTCCTATTCCCATTCCGTATTCTTAGAATTGCTGAACTGCTTGGGAACTCTCCCCAAGGCTCGGTCCTAATTAGCGAGGCATGACACATCTGTGCAGCCTGCTGGCCACTGAGCTGACCTCAGGACAGCCCCATCACAGACAGCCCTCAGAGGGTGGGGGAAAGGCTCAGGGTAGGGGACCCCCATGGTCACCACACACAAAGCCAGCCACCCTCCCAGAACTTGGTTATGTATGTGGCTACCACCATTTCTCACACTTCTGGTCCTGCCTGCTTTGAGAACCTTAGAAGTTTGGCATAGTGGGGCTCCAACCACAGCATGACTGTCGTAACCAACATTCAGTCGTCTTTGCCTTGCCTGTCCTGTGGTCTCCACAACACGCATTCCAGATCGCAGAGGTTCCCTAGTTGGAAGTTCAGGTGTGGAACTGAGCAGGCCCCCTGGTGTCTTGTAAGTCTGTGTTGTGCTGTGTTAGAACCATGAGATGTTGCAATTTTAAGGCCATGAGAAATTACTTCTTGTGTGTGTGTGTGTGTGTGTGTGTGTGTGTGTGTGTGTAGGGCAGAGGCCAACTTCTGATATCTTCCTCTATTGCTCTCCAACTTTTCTTTAGAGGCGATCTTTTACTGAACCTGGAGCTTACAGACATGAGCTGGATTCTAGGGTCCCCCTCTCTTCACCTCACCAGCTAGGATTACAGGCATTTGCAGCCACGCCCAGATTTTTTATTTATGTGGAGGCTAGTAGGTACAGAAGCTCCCAGCAGCTCCCAGCCTTCCAAGTGGGTACTGGGCATCTGCACGCAGGTCTCCATACTTACAGAACAAAGACTGCCAACGGAGCCATCTCCCCACTCTCCTTGCACGTCCCTCAGTAGTGTGGTGATGTTTCCTGCTGCTCTGTGACTCTGGGGTAGCTAGATAGGAACTGACGCAGGAGGAAAGTGCCATGGTCAAGTGGTGTCCTATCACCATGGTCAAGCAGTCAAGCGGTGTCCTCTCCTGTCTACTTCAGAACTCCCTCAAGAGCCTCTTGATGTAGTCGACTTACGCTCTACAGCTTCTGCCAAGGCCATAGTGGGGTGTTTCCTCCGGACTACTCTTCCTCCATGCCATGTCTCATCATTGCTAGTCCCTCAGCCTTCTTCTTGTTTGTTTTCCTGGATCCCCCATGCAGCAAAGCAAACTTGGTCTTTGGGCCAAGCTCCAAGCTGGACGTGGAGCTCTGCTGGCGACTTGGAGACAAGAAGAACCACCAACATATATGGGGATTCTCAGCAAAGACTATCGAATGAAACGAAGAGAGGGAAGGAGGGATAAGGAAGGGAGGAGGGGAGGGCAGAAGAGCTGGTTCATCTGGAGGTAGCCTTGGGAGAACTGCCACCTCGCTGTCAATCCATCCCCGGGTGAAGTTCGCTGACTATACCGTGGGACTCCAGCATGCAATTAGTCAGAAGTGCTTTCTCACTCAGGTACATAATGACTCATGCTGAGAATGTAATTAAAATATTGTGGTAGTTTAAAAATAATACTCTATTAGGATAATACACAAGATGGCTAATTCAGAGAGAGAGGGTGTGCTTCCTGCTTTGATTGGGCCCCAGCTAGGAGGTACCTCAGGCATTTCATCTGCAGCACAGTGCTGGGGTAGAATACCTTGCTTGGCTTGAGTGCACTGCGTACTGCATGCTGGGTGGCTGACATTTGAGAATTTCTACACTCGGCCCAGAAGCATCTGAAAGCAGGGACCCAACTTGATTTTGCTGTTTGAAGTCTGGGCTTCGGGCTGCAGCAAAGCTCCTTGAAATGCCACCTCTGGGCAGTCCCTGCCGAGATCGGGCTGGACACCTGCCCAGCGACCTTTGCTTCTGTCCTACAGACTTCACAGGTCAGAGTTCTAAGCTTCGAGATGTGGGCTCGCCACCTGCACAGGAGAATCTTGGGAGGCCAGGCCAGCAGCTCCCCATAGTGCCAGCAGGGCTGGTCTGTGTCCTGCAGAATTTCTTCCTTTGTTTCTTCTGGACTTTGGATCAATGATTCCATCACCAGTATGAACCCTAGCCGCCACCACTGGCTGAGGGCTGCCCTCCAGCCTTCATAGCCCACCCATGGTCCTCCTCTTCCCTTCCTCTCATGGGAACTCATGCTGAAGCCATGCCAGGCGACTCCCTGTAACTATGCTATATTTTTATAATTATATCCACAGCCGCCTGCCATCTAATAAGCCCACACTCCACAGTCCTCACAAATGCCAGCAGCCCAGCCTGATGCTCAAAGGTCTCAAGGTACACAGTGGAAGCCTCTGGGGACTATGGCTAGCTTGTTAATTCTGAAAAGACCCTTCTTCCGGAAGATAGCTGTGTGTGGCTTGGCCAAGTGACTCAAACAAACAGCACTGCCTCCAGGCCTTTTTGTCTCCATTGCCATCTCTTGAGTGTGTGTGTGTGTGTGTGTGTGTGTGTGTGTGCGCGCGTGCGCGCGCATGTGTGCATGCAACTGTGCGCATGCGCATGTGTGTGCATGTGCGTGTGTGTGCGTGTGTGCGTGTGTACGTGTGTGCGTGTGTGTGTGTGTGTGTGTGTGTGTGTGTGTGTGTTTGCTTTGCTGTTTTGGAAATGGAGTCGCTGGGTTTGGTCGTGGTTTGAAGATAAACGTAGGAAGAACCAGGATGAGAAGGGCTGAGGGAAGGAGCTGTCCCGCCAGGACAGCTGCCTGCACAGGTAGCACCTCACTGGCCCTGTGAAGTGGCCCCAACAGTGAGCTTTGGGAGAAGAGGACTCCTTCAGAGAAATCTGCATGGGAACTCGTGGGCTGCTGTGTGAGGACCAGCTTGCTATGCATCTGTTTCTGTGTGCTTTGGTTTGATTTTTTATTGCATTGCATTTTGGTTTTTACTGATACGGTGTCTCACTGTATAGCTCAGGCTATCCTCAAACTCCCCACCACCCTGTCCTTGTCTCCTAACTACTGACATCACACACACACATTTACACACACATACACATACATTTACACACACAGACACACACATTTATACACACAAACACACAGACACAGACACACACATATACACACATTCACACACACAAACACACACACATACAGACATACATACACACACATACAGACAGACACACATATACACACACATACACACACATATACATGCACATACACATGTACACACACATACACACAGAGACACACACATGCACACACACAGACACAGGCACACACACACACACACACACACACACACACACACACACACACACTCCTCTCAGGCTGGCTCTGCTCTACCTTTACACTAATGTATCATAGAAAGGAATTGAAGGTCTACGGAGAGCTGTGCTGGGAGTCAGCTAGAAAGAAGTGGGTATTTCTGCTTAGAAACTGAGTTTTTCTAGCAAGCTGCCTTTCCCCCAGAGAAGATAAATAATTGGAGCCACCAAGCCACTTTTGGGTACTGGGAGTGGGAGGGGCTTGGAGCATGGAAGAACACATATGTGCATATGTGTTTCTCTCAGCTCTGGCACTATCCACAAAGAACCAGGAAGATCACAAAGGAGACCTAGGAGAGAGCAGTGGGGGCAGGGAAAGCAAGGAAAGGCTGGACTCCACAGGAGGAATCAAGGTCTGCTTCCTTAGGTGTAGGCTGATGAACACTTACTGGGGCTCCAGAGACACCCCATCCCCATGAAATCCAGGGAGTATTATTATTATTATTATTATTAACTTTACATCCTGCTCACTGCCCCGCCTCCCTGTCATCTCCTCCCACAATCCTTCCCCCTTCCCTCCCCCTCCCACTCTCTTCTAGCAGGTAGGGACCCCCTGGGTATCTGCCACTTCAAGTCTCTGTGAGGAAAGGTGTTTCCTTTCCCACTGAACCAGACAAGGCAGCTCAGCTAGAAGAACATTTCCCATGTACAGGCAACAGCTTTTGGGATAGTCTCCACTCCAGATGTTTGGGACGCACATGAAGACCAAGTTGCCTATCTGTGCAGGTAGCTTAGGTTCAGCCAGTGTGTTCTATTCCATTAGTGGTTCAGTCTCTGAGAGCCCCAAGGGTTCAGGTTAGTTGACTCTGTTGGTATTCCTGTGGAGTTCCTATCCCCTTCAAGCCCAGCAAACTTTCTCCTATTCTTCCATAAGAGTGCCCAAGCTCCATCAACTGTTTGGCCTTGGGAGTCTGCATCTGTCTGAGTCAGCATCTGGGTGGAGCCTCTCAGAGGACAGATATGCTAGACTCCTGTCTGCAAGCACAACAGGGTTAGGAATTCTTAGCAGGTGTTGAGCTTCAGTTTCTCTGGCCAGATAAGAACAGAACTAACCAGTCAGGTTGGTGGGCAGAGTTAGCAGATGACAGTTGGGATCCCGGGGGGATCACATGTGAAAGTGATGGTGACTGTAGTCAGGGTACACTACAGGATCCCAGTAAGAATGCCTGGTACCCTGGTCCTGCAGGAAGTTGTCAGAATCACAAGACAGTGACCACCTTAGAGGTAGGGTACCATTAGTAGAGGTGGCAAGTTGCTGACACCCCAGCAGGTTTGAACAGCTGAGGTGGCAGAGCCCATCAAAGCCTCAAACACAATGAAGGGAAGGTCAGTTACAGACTCAACTGCAGACCCTCATGCAGTAGCAATGAAACAAAGCCCTTACTTAGCAAGGTCCCAAATGTAGTCAGGGCCACTGGTAAGGAAGAGCAGGAGCAGCCTGGGTCTGCTGCTCCTTGCCATGGGATAGGTGGCTCCTTCTGGGGAGGGAGAGGACAGAAGACGGAGAGGCTGGGGGTGTGGGAGTCTGTCAAGTGGGCAGTGCTGGCACATCTCAGCACTAGGCTTTCTGAGCCTCGTTCTTCCATGCTCCAAGCCCCTCCCACTCCAGGCATTCTTACTGGGATCCTGTAGTGTTCCCATCATGGGAAGGGCATTTCTCACACGCTCTTGTCTATCTTGGGGCCTTGGAGCACTGAAACACTTACTCCCCCAACCCCTCACTAACTCTCAGCATCTACAGACTCAGGACTCTGCCCCCTGGACCACCGTCCATTCACTGTGCTGTCTCTGCAGTTTCAGAATCGCCTTGCACCCAGATAAGGTGACATCACGCTTCTCTGTGTGTTTATGTTTGCTGCTCCCTAGGTCCCCAGGTCCCTTCTCCTGGGAAGAGTTCTGTATCCTTGAGCATGAGCAGTACTCTCAGCACAACTCAGTGCTGCACATGGGCAGGACGCCTGGCGGGCCCTCATCTCTGCAGAGGCTACGAGCATTACTTTGGAATTTTCTAGCTTTCGAACTTTACCGACGCCGAGAAACCCAAAGCCCTTCCGATCTTTCTCCTACGGTCATTATTCTCTTCCTTGGAATATCTTTAGAGTTTTTCTTCCATTCTTCCTATCTGTGGCTCCTGAATATTTCTGGCTAGGTCCTGTTGCAGGAAATATTTTTAAAAAAACGAACCAGCACATTCCCACCCTTGTGCTGGCAACTCTCTGCCCAGAGGCCTGACCAGAAGCACTGGCAGGCAACGACAAGACCTGTTTTTATCTCATGGAGACTCTCTGGCCTGGAGCTTCCAAAACATCTCCACCCAGCTCTCTAGGTCCCCACTGGTGGGTTGCTACCATGCCAGCCCCATGCTTCAAAACTCCTGCGACCTTTGTGTTGCACCTCAGGCAAACCCACCCTTTGCCACCATACCTTTCTCTCTTGAGCCCAGACGAGCCACCACATGAAGGAAGACACAGCACAAACTTAGTTCAGAAACATCGGCAACTCAATCGCTGGGCATAACAACCAAAATCCTACCTTATAAGCCTTATTAAACCTAAATCCACCGGTGGCAAATCCTGATGGATCCGCCATTGAAACAGGGAGACACTTGTAATTATATCTTGTCCTCACACTATCCCTATCCAAAAGGACTTAACTCTCTCCTGCTTCCTCTCTTCCTCCGTCCAACTCGGAATTCCCTCCGACTCGCCCAGTGATTGGCTCCTTCATTCATTAGGGAATTGGTTCACAAGAACAGCCCCAGGCCCATCCACAACAAGGTCCATGTTGATCTGGGTACCTGGATCCAAAGGTCCCTGGCTCATCTGCTATTTGAAGTGTCTTCTCCATCTCTCCTGGGCTCTCCCCATCCCTGAGGTTGGGCCTCTGCTCAGCAGCCCTCCTGTTTGTACGTCCTTCTGTGTCCTTGTCCTGGCCAGTCAGCCTGGGTCTCATTGGAGACTTCCATCCACTTAGCTTTATACAATCTGCCTAGGGGGAATCAGGTGTTCACTGTAAAATAGGCAACACCATGTTCGGGTTTCTGCATGGGTTCTTCATCTCTGCAGAACGTCCTCTCTGAACCCTACCTGTCACCTAGGGGCATAGGCCCTGTGTTTATTACCAGTCTCCACACCACCTCAGGACCATAGGAACTGCTGGGTTCAGAACTGAGAGAACAAACCACCTCTACCTCCCAGCAATCTATTCTGGGCTCGTACCGAAGACTCTGCTGAATCAGCGTCCCATTAAGAACAGCTGTCCCTTCTCTTAGCAGTGGTCAGCTGCTTCTTAACAACCTCCTTGTATTCTCAAGAGCCCCTTTGAGGACGTGTAGGACTCACAGGTGCATACTCGGAGACAGGGGTACGTGTAAGAAGTGTACCTTCAGTAGTGCTTGCCGCTTCTTGGCACCTTTACAAAGCACCCACAATTCCTCACGTCGTTCCCTCAGTCCATGTTTGCAACGTTTCATGAAACTGGGCTGCTAAGTCCGTTTTCCAGGTGAGGAAATGGATACTCAGAGAAGGTAATCAGATTCCTCCCAGAGCAGGAGGTGAGCAGCCAGGTCACAGCTTAGCCCGAGTCCGAGTCTCTGCAGCTGGGTCTCACGGCACCCTCGCAGTTTGTAGACATGTGCTGTCTGCGTGTTCTTTTGTCTGGAGAGGGTCTTTTCCTGGGCTGAGTCTCCTGAGTCTTGGTTGTTTCCTTTACAGCCGTGGACTTACCAGTCTTCGGGGGGCTGAGTATGTAGCAGGCATTCTGTAAACCCTGAGGGCCACAGCGATCGAGAGCAGACCCTCTCTTCAGTCCGCTATCAACGGGGAGCATTTTCCCAGTAACCTCCAAACCCTTGCTGCCTTTGTCCGTGATAACAGGACACAGAAGGAGGGGAGGGACTATCCAGGGATTGGCCCCGCTCTCTTTAATAATGCTGGATTAAGCAGCATGACTCCATGAGGCTGAGGAAATTGGGTAGGTCAAGCGCAGAGAACCCAGAAGGCCAAACTTAGCGCCAGGGTCCTCTAGAAAGCAGGTTGAGCTGAGTGGAACCAGCAGACGTGGGAACGGAGGGGAGGAACCCAGCAGCAGCCCAGAACCAAGCAAGCTTGAGTCCAGGACAGCCAGGTCAAGTGCAGGACCTCAGCATAGGCCCCACCCTGCTGGCTGAACCAGCAGTGTCCCCATGGAGACACAGTAGGGTAAGAGCTCGCCCCACCCTTCCTGGCCACACATCTTTCTTCAAAATGGCTTCACACACCCTCTACTTGGCCTCAGACCAGGGGCCTCTCCCATGCCCCACACCAGCCCCATGTCTCCCGATGAAGTTGGTTTCTATACCAAGGAACTTAAAAGTGCCAGCCAGGGGTGCAGGGCCTCAGTATCCTTGATTGTGCGTCTCTTCCCGAGGGAGAAAAATGTAAGATTGATGATCACGATGACAAATATATTGGAAGATTAAGGGTGGCATGTTCTTCCTCATCCATTTCCATCCTTCGGGTCATTAAGCCTTGAAGAGAAAATGGAAGGATGTTCAGTGAATTAGCGTAAGGCTCAGGAGCCATGCTTGGGGAGGAAGCCATCCCAGGCTCAGGATGTGTGAGAAATCCATCTTCTCACATCAGATTACAGAGTCTTTGAACAGCTCCAATGTGATCAACGGTCTGTCCACATCACGTGCTCATGGCCCTTGCTTGGTCCCGTGGATGAGCTCTTAGAAGGTTAGCATAGTCTTGAGGGTGAGACAGAACCCAAGGCCTTGTGGATAAATTTCACAAGTTCTGCCTCGTTCCCGTTTTGGAGTGGCCATCTCCTGATTTGGAGATGAATCCCCAGGTTGGCTCTGGCTGCCTTTCCCTGGCCTGTTACTGCTGTTCTGTGGGTGACACTGGGTCCCGATCTACCTCATAGCCAACCTTCTATTGTTGGCTGAGGCTGGACCTTCTGTGTCTTCAGCTGCCATCACAGCTTCTCTCTGTCTCTGAGATTAGTATCCCTCGTTCCAGCTTAACTGGGACAAAAGCCCCTCCTTGCCAAAAAGCCTGACCTGTGGCCTCACACTGACAGTTCAGGAACTTCTGGTTGGGAAAGGGATCAAACCTGGGATCCCCGGTTTCCTTCTGTGGGGCTGTGTCACCACACACCCCCTCACACTCCTGCCTGTCCCCCACCTCCAGACCCAACAATGTCCCTCCTTCCTCCTTCTTTAGCTCTGGACTTCTTGAATCCCACGGCCAGGCCTAGCTTCAAGAGAGACACAAAGGACTTAGAACCGTAACAAGTCCAAGCTGTAGCTTGGCCTATGACCATGCCCAAACACAGGATTCTTCCTAAAGGCTGACCCTGGAAGTCCTTGGGAAGTGCCCACATACAACCTCAAGAAGATACTGCAGGGCACGTCTTCACAGATCACATGACTGGGTTGCTAGCAGACAGAGCGGACCTGGGCCATGTGTTCTCAAGGGCCTGTCCTACATGCTGTGTCTGCCCATGAACCTTGAGTATCCGAGGCAAGAGCCCGGCTAGGCACCGCAGTGAGGAGCCGTTCCTCCCACCTCCTCGCTGCCTGTGGGGCGCTGGGTGGCATGTTGGTTTTTAGGTGTTCCATGCAGGGTGAGCACAGACAGGCTGACAGCCTGCTTTAGCCTCCCTCTCCTTGGCCTCAGCCAAACACTGGTGACATGTTTGTTTTAAAAGGCGTGAGCCCAAGACAGGAAACCAAGGAGCCTGGGTAGCAAGCTTGGGGACTGAGGGAGCTGATGGGCTAAGCCAGCAGAGTGGCTGGAAGCAGAGCTGCCCTTGATCCCTGGGAGGGTCCTGGTGGGAGGCTGGGCATGGGGCTCATAGACAAGTGCTGGCTAATAGTGTGCCCTGGGAGCGGCTGAGTCCTAGGGAGACAGCAGTGGCCACTCCAGCAGGAGGCTGGGTGATGAGGAAGGAAGGCTACCAACCTGGAGCGGAGCTGTCTCAACACTACAGTGGAGGATGTCTGGGCACAGATCATAGTCTGGGCACTTCAGACCCGCAGGAGGCTGGAGGACTCCTTTCTAGGGAGACTGTGGGACCAGAAAAATTAAGATTCTGGATGTTTTTAGAGTCTTGAAAGCAAGCACAAAGCAGAACTAAACAGAGTTCTTTAGACTTCTCCTCTGGGCAGGTGATGCCAGGAAACAGTGGAAACTCACTTAAAAGGTAGGACAAAGAAGATGGGCTCCTGTTAGAAATTTGAATCCAGTCACTCCGGGCAGAATTCTCCCCAGAATTAGTCAATAAACCCATCTAGAAGGAAAGCAGAGAAAAGCACAGTGGCAGGAAGCCGTGTGGAGGAGGAGGAGGAGGAGGAGGCCCGAGGAGATCATCTCCCCAGGACAGGACATAGGCTGCCAGTCTGTCTCTACTTTGCAAGAGGAGACAAGATTCTCACGGTGATTGAGAGATGGACCGGTACGAAAAATTAAACCAAAGCATTACACACAATAGCAGGTGCTGGGGAAGGGAACGCATGTGAGAGTGGGTGTGGCCTCCATGGCCAGGTTCTCATTTTCTCATACATGACAGCAACAGGCAAACTGAAGTTTCAAGGGCAAAGAACAAGAACCTCATGCGTGTGTGTGTGTGTGGAGGGGGGGTCTTTGTTGCTTAGAAACGTGAAGGTAAACAGAGGCCGTGGAATGTTGTCAAAGACAGCCTCTACAGCCTGGCCAGGCCTCTGGCACGCTGGGCAGGGCACAGCCCTCTCGGGCCTAAGCCTCGAAGGTCTATTTGAGTTTTTCATATTATGCAAATGGGAGCTGGTAAAACCATTATTTTTGAAGCTGGTGAAAAAAAAAAAAAAGTAAAATGCACCTGGGTCCCACACTGGGTTTAATGAACACAGAAAATGTGCCGTGGCCAACTGTTCAGGGTCCCTGGCCCTTCATAGCATTCCTTGGCACACGGTTGACCAGAATAAAGAATTCTGAGCCATAAATGGTTGTTTTTTGTTTGCAATTAGCTAAAAATAATGAACTGATTTTTACCTCGTTATCTAATTATTCCTTATTCCCTAATTACCTATGTGGGCTTTGCGCTGGCTGTAGGCTTGGTAACAAAGAGAGGATAGGAGGCCTGGTTTACTGGCAATGCTTGGCTTTGGGTTTCCAGCTTTAAAGAGTCAGCAAGGAGAATTGTCTCAGTGATTGTCCCATTCCTCTGTGCCTACAGGGCTGGTGAAACTTCCACTCAAATGATTCTAAGGCGTTCACGCTCAATTTAATGCTCTCTGAATATATATTTAACCAGAAAGTTGGTCTTCTCCCTGCAAAGACAATGGCGGGGTTAGAGGCCCACGCCTTGGAGCTGGAAGCTTGTGTAACAGCAGGAAGCCAGGCTCCCGGACTTCATTGAGCTGCGGCATGGCCTAGCTGGGCCCAGTGTCATCTTCTCACACCTCAGAGCACAGAGCGATGGCTCTAACACTCCAGCTCTGCCACTTGACAGATGGGCGCCCAGAGCCCAGAGAAGTGGGACAGCTTATCAGAAGCCACACAGCTAATGCCAGGAAACAGGGATGAGGACTGGGTCCTGTGGCCTGAGGACTGTCACCATATGGCCCTTGACAAGTCCTCAGGTGGTATCCCTGTCCCCCAGACCTAACGTACTCAAAGCTGCACTAATCTTATGTGCAGAAGCAATCAGCCAGATAGTGGCAGAAGAAGTCAGTGCAATAAGTCATAGAAAAGCCACAGGGCACACACTCTGGTTTCCAACCTCTGATAGGAGCATAGATTCTACCTGACTAGAAAGTGCAGAATCTGTAGGAATTGGCTGCTGTTGACAAACTAAGACAAAGGAGGAGACCCTCAGGACGAGCAAGGAAGGAAAAAGGAGCTGTAAGGGGAGGCCGATTGCGCTGCATTCTCCCAAGATGGTAGGTACCACAGAGACACCCACCACACTGAGTTAAGGAGATCCAGTTGACATGTGGGTTGCCATGTGACCTGGGGGTCAACCTCAGGTTAGGACTTCCCTTCTCTGCACCCATAAGTCACATGGGCACAGCTCTGGGACACACACCCTGCAGCCATCTTATCAGCCAGCCTGGGGTCAGCAGGAGTCCCAGGATCAGGGGGTGAAGCATCTTGCCCAAGATTTTCATTTCTGGAGGTAGACTTCAGTATTTAGTTGGCCTTCTCTTACGACACCCCCACCAGGAGTCCTCACCCCAGTCTTCTTCACAGTGTGTGGGTGACTCTACGGATAAGACCCTAAAGACAGTACCACTTTTTGTGGTGACATCTTTGTTCAAACCAAGTCCGGTGGCATTTTGATATGAGAACAAGTGACAGCCTAACTTAGTCACTGTTCTCTTGCTGTGAAGAGACACCATGACCAAAGCAACTCTTATAAAAGCAAAAGCAAGGATTTGGTTGGGGCCTTGCTTACAGTTGTAGAGGGTTAGTCCAGAATCGTCACAGTGGGGAGCAGGCAGGCATGGTGCCGGAGCAGGAGCTGAGAGCTTCACATCCTAATCTGCAGACAGCAGGTAGAGAGAGCAGAACCACACTTGGCTTGGGCTTTCGAAACCTCAAAGCGCACCCGCAGCGACACGCCTTCTCCAACAAGGCGATACCTCCTCAACAAGGCCATGCCTCCTAATGCTTCCCAAACAGTTCCCCAGAAACCTGGGGACCATCCTCTTTCAAGCCACCATTCAGCTGAAGTCACAGGTTGGGGTATGACTGCTTCACCCCAGGTCTGGCAGATGCCAGACCCTGGAGTCTCAGAGGACCCATGAGCCCCCAAGTGTGCTGGTGTAGACCAGAGCCTAGAGGGTAGGTCTGAGCCTAGGGCTCTATCCTGTGTTAGTGCCCTCTGTTTCTGGAGCGGTTTCCTGGCAGGATTTACTGAGAGTAACCACATGGGGGGTGGGGAGGGGCAGTGTTCTCTGAGGCTGTGAGAAATCCAGGGTTGCACCCAAAATGAAGGGAAGCCGGCAATGCACAAAATATGCATATGATGGCTGCGCCTCCATTTAGGTCTCTGAAGACACGTACACCCTGGCCTTTTGATCCCAAGGGTGTGAACCATCCTCCTCTCCACAGCATTAGTGCAGCTCAGCTAACCTTAGGGAAGGGCCTCGTGAGTCTTCTTATCTGGGGGAGGTTTTCTTTCCTTCCTGGGGCTTATCCCTCCTCCCTCCAGGAGGAATTTTCAATTTGGAGATCATGGATAGCTACATATTACTCTCAAACCATGGCAAATTACCCGCTACAGGTTCAGCTCACATAGGTTCAGACCCTGCAGGGCTCAGGTGGTCTCAGGAGGCCCCTCGCACTGAGAGCTCAGAGACCACTTTGAAAACCACTGTCTGGGCCTTTCCAGGCAGAAGTGGGGCCAGCAGGCAGTGAGACAGAGAGTCACATCTGTCCAGAAATGATCCCAATACAACCAATACCTTGGCTTTGATTATCTCACCACTTGGGGACTGAAGAGGGAGTCCCCTTAGTCCCCTGCTCCCTTGGGAATGTGAGTCTTTGTCTCTGCTCTGTTGGGATCTGGCTCTGCATTCCTGCTGTAATGTAGCTCGGGGCCATTCATCTGGGTCACGGGGACCTTTGTAAAGAATGTGCTTTCAATTAAGCTGCTCTAGCTGTGTGCTGGGTGCTCGCCCAGGGTCGCCCAAGAGGCAGCACTCGAGGCCCCCGTGAAACACCATTGTGCAGACGTGGTCCTCAGGCAGACGTGCCTCTCGGGCACGCACTTCCCTCAGAGGTACACAGGTACAGATGCCTGCAGCAAAGCTACAGCGGTGCTGAGTGTCATGGTGAGGACACTGGAGGCTGGAGTTGCTACATCCTGCGTGGCTCCAGGGATAGACCTTTCTGGAGCAATGAGAGAATGAAGAAGTGACAGATAGACAAAGACAGACAGATGAACAGACAGGAAGCTGGGATTGGGTGAACTGAACTCTCTGTTGGAAAACCACAGCATCCCAGATATTCAGCATGTTTATTACACAGGGTTGAACAGAGAGATGATGTTATTTCATGCAGCAGGACGAGGAGGATAGATTATTACATACAGATAAAGAAGAAGGCAAGGTTTAGGATACAGATCTGGATCAAGGGGACCCAATTTAGCTGATAGCAACACGAACGGACGGGTCTCTGTAAGTAACAGACCTCAGGCCATGAACACCAGGAGAGAAGGCTATGGTGCACTCTTTGAGCACATTTCAGCATCCACATCTTGTCTGGAGGCACGTGGTGGTGCCTACATCAACGGCACACATTCAGTCAAGACTTCACTGCGGGGCTTTCTCCACACTCCCTCTAAAGTGTCACGAAGCTAATGAGAAGGTTCTGGGTATGAGACAGCTTTCACTGTTGTTCCTCGAGGTACTAATCTTTTATTGGTGATGTAAACATCTTCTTCTAATTGTTTGAACTCATCTCAGCTTGATAAGCTTACAATGTAAGTATTTTATAGGTGTAATTCAATTAATTTCCCAAAGAAAAGTATCAGTTAGACTCGTGTAAACATACTGGTTAAATTGTATGTCTTAATTCCTTCCAGTCCAATGACGGAGATGGGGAAGAACAGGCTAGAAAAATCTCACCACAAGCTTGCTCTTCTTCTTTTTCTCCTCCTCCTCCTCCTCCTCCTCCTTCTTTTTTTATTGTCTGTCAAATCATTGCCAAGACACCCATCATTGGTAGCGAAACATTGTGATCCAATGCTAGCGAGCAGGGAGACACCGTGTGTAGGTTACGCATTGAGTTTAGGTAATGTACCAGAAAACACGGCATGAAAACACTAATTTTCTCAATATATATCAGTAGACATGCTGTTTACCAATGAGAAGTGAAGATGTTTTTTAAAAATTTGTGAACTTGAAGTCTTGGCTGGGCCACAAGTGAATCTGCCCAAGCTGTACTTGAACTGGGAACGGAAGTGCCTAGGACTCGGCAACTCACTTAAGTCCAGCTGTCTGGGGGGATGTCCAGAGTCCTAGGTTGCAGAGGGAAGACTGATTCATTATTTGCTAGGTGGGCAACATCACTATTAGACCAAACACAGGCAGTTCCCTCTTCTTTCCATCATGACTCCCACGGCCACTCACAGCCTCCTCGTGGAGATGACCCCCACCACCTGCAGCCCAGCCTTGCGTGGCGGGAGCAGAGAGAGCTGTTATTAACTGTGCATCTCAAGCTGTTGAACAGGAGAGATGGTTTAGTTTAATTTATCTGGCCTATAAAAATAAAATAAAGAGAAGCAGGAGAAGTGTCATTACCCACCTTCGATGACGCTGGCATTCAAACATTTTATTAGCTTATTATTGAACAGCGTCCCTGACAAGAGCCTCTTTGTCTCTTGTGCCATTCTGTGAAACCCATTCTTCACTTTTAAGGAACCACTGTTGTCTAAGAGCACAGGAGAAAAATAGACTCTTGTGGCCCGTGGGCTGGTCTGGAGGCGGCTGTCCGATGCTGGCTCTGGTGGCCCGTGGGTTGGTCTGGAGGCGGCTGTCCGATGCTGGCTCTGGTGGCCCGTGGGCTGGTCTGGAGGCGGCCGTCCAATGCTGGCTCTTGCTTGGCTTTCCAACAGTTCTTTCCTTAGATTCAGACATCGGGATGTTGTGTGGCTTCATCCAAGGGTCCTTTAACCAAGTCAGCGAGCCCTGCAAGACACAGCAGAAGATACAGACTCCACGAGCCCCCTTTGCTCCCAGGCTCCGTGGAACATTCCAGGGAATGCTGGCTTGGTCACTGGGGTCCCGTTTTTTGGCAACTAATGCTGCCATGCTCCAAGGTCAGGCCTCGTCTTGCATACTAATAAGTACCTGCTAACACAGAAATGAACACAGGGCGACCCAACACAGAAGCCATGGCTTTGTCTACACTCCAGCACCTGACAAGGCCACACATTCATTCCACTGCCCCGTTTTTGTTTTTGTTTTGTTTTTGTTTCTTTAAAAGTGGTTGGAAAACTCCTTGGATCGTGGAACAAGGCCATCAGCTTCAAACGACAAATTAGCCCAAACAGGGGCATGACTTGCCAGGTAAGGTCCCCAGGAGCCCGCACCATGACAGGTGGAGGGGGCGCTCTCTCCCTTGCCGAGCATTTTGTACGACTCTCTTCTTACAGTCCCTCTGTAGTGACCTGCTTGTGGCCCTGAAGTCTGAGGTCTAAGGAGATATTCCAAGGAGTTGGGTTAAAAAAAACAAAACAAAACAAAACAAAACAAAACAAGGAGCCATTTCTCCAGATCCTCTTGCCCTAGAATGATAAACTTGCACCTAGCTCTGGCACCCTATTGCATTTTATCGGCACCACCAACCAAATCCTATCACTGCATTTATTCGACAGCAGCAGATCTGAGTGTCATTATCGGCAAGTGAAGAGTATGCGGAGCAACAGCAGACACTCTCTCTCTACTCCTGTAACTGGTTCGTGCCAAGTGCTCTCTGTCACGCACTTTGTAAAAGTACCAACCAGTGAAAAACTGCTGTGGCCACTGATTTAACAGACGCTGGAGCCAAAATAAGTTTTATTCTGTAATAGACAAATTTTTAAGTCTTTTATTTTCAAAGACCTGATCTATTGCTCTATTTTGGGGGGGGGAGGGGGTAAGGTTAAAAACACTTGTAATCGCCTTTATATTGATCTGTGGCATCCAAAAAAAAAAAAAAAATCTGCATGTGTAATGGATGCATAAGACAGCATTTTAAAAGAAATGGAAGAAGTCCAAATTAACATCTGTCCTCAGGGTTGGCAGCAGAGGCCGAGATCGGACTTTGCTCCTCTTAAGTTTCCTGGGACACCTCTGTTGGGTAGCAGTGGAAGGGCGAAGAAATCAGATGAAAGGAAAGTAAATCTTCAGGTTATAGAGATTGTTTCTCCACACAGGGCAGTGCTGGGACTGGGCAGGGTCCCTGCGGTGTGAATTTTCTATTGTGTGGTGGGGATGGGCAGTATGACATTAGGTACAGCAAGGCACTGTCCCACATGGTTGCTGTTAGCCATGTATGCCTTTTTCCATTTAAATACGAATTTGATGTTTTCAAAATCGAGTAAAATTAGAAACTCAGTTCTCCCATGAGCCACGTCTGTGGTGTCCGGTCACCCCGTGTGGTTCGTGGCCACCACATTTTGCTTACCGATGCATGCTTCCATCGCCAGCATCTGTCAATGCTACTGTCTTGAGAGAGCTCATGCTTCAGGTAGAGAGCTTGCCAAAAATCAGGGTATGTTATAAATGTGTCGCTCTACACAGTACCCCCCCATCTTTGCACGTATGTGAGAAGAAGCATGTGTTTTCCTTTTGTAGTGAGAAAAAAATATTATTTTACAAATGGGTAGCTCTATGCAGTCCATCCATCTTTGCACGTATGTGAGAAGCATATGAGGAAAAAAATCATTTTGATGGCGCCTCAAGGGTGAGTTTAGACTTGCACGGATATATTTTCAATGTGTCTCTAAAGTCCATGGACCTGGTGATCCATCAGTTATTTGGAGGTTCCCAGGCTCCTACAACTCTATCCCAGGATATCCTACACTGCTCTATCTAACTTGGGATGGACCCCTTCCCAAGGTGAGAGTGGGGCGGGGCTCCCAGGACGGGTGTCTTCATTTTTAGCTCTGACATGACAACAGACTGCGTAAAATCCCTAGCCAGGGTCACAGAGAGGAGCCAGAGCCCTTGGGACCACTCCAAGGCTTGCACAGTGTGGTCTCTGGAACCACACTTGGAAGCACAATGGGACACACGGGCATGGAAGGTTCTGGGCCACGGACCTTAACTGCTGGCCCTTCGGTGTGGTGCGTGTTAGTCATCCTGGGGCATTTAGCTGTCTTGCATCCAGTGCATGGCAGATGAGACTTGCCTGGTGCGTCCACAGGGTCACATGGAAGGTTCCTTCCTTCATGGTACTTACCTTACCCAGCGGATCTGAGGGCTCTGATCCCTGAGAGGGATCTATAACCCAGATGATGGAGTAGCCAGCCCAGAAGGCTGCAGGTCACGTGTGATATGACCGTGGTGCCCTTCAGAGTGGCTTGTCCCCTTCTCGGGGCCTGCGCACCCAGGCAGCTGCTGGCTGACGCCGCTCTGCACTGGTTTTGTTCCCCACAGCCTCTCTGCGCTGGAAGCCCAGATGCAAGTGAAACGGCCACAAAGGAAGGATCTGGGTTAAATGCGTGCTAAACAGGTTTAAAATTACTGCTCATTGTGTGGAGCAGATGCAAGCGTCAAACAAATGCAAAGCATGCAGATGCCAGGGTAGACAACGCCACTGCCACAGCCTCAGTGCCTAATGCTGCAGGGGTGAGATGGGCGCCTCGTATGACGTCTGTCCTTGGCGAGTAGGACCAGCCCGTGAATACTGGAGGAGCTAGCAAGGACAGGCACCCTATTCTTTGGGCTTTGTGTGGTTCTCTTGTTGCTCTGACATGATTCCTTATCTTTTGAACATCAAACAAGGGGCAAGCACATCCCTGTGTCTTCCTATGATGTCCCTATGAAGGTACATGGATGCTTCCTCTTTCTTCTTTTTCTCTTCAATCATTTATTTATTCACTTTACATCCTGATGACAGCCTTCCTCCCTTCTCCCCTCCCAGTCCCACCCTTACAAACCCTTCCCCCCCATTACTCCCTCCCTTTCTCTTCAGAGAAGGGAGAAGCACCCTCCTTGGGTATCACCCCTCCCCGAGACATCTACTCCCAGCAGGACTATGCACGCTCTCTCTCACTGAGGCCCAATCAGGCAGTCCAGTTAGGGAAAGGGGATCCAATGGCAGGCAACAGTCAGAGACAGCCCCTGCTCCAGTTGATAAGGGATTCACAGGAAGACCAAGCTGCACATCTGCTGTGTGTAGGGGGTCTAGGTCCAGCCCTGCATAGTTGGTGGTTCAGTCTCTCTGAGCCCACATGTGACCAGGTTCGTTGACTCTGTGGGTCTTCTTGTGGTGTCCTTGACCCCTCTGGCCCCCTCACTTCCATCCCCCACTCTTCCATGAGACTCCCCAAGCTCTGCCTGATGTTTGGATGTGGGTTTCTGCATGTTTCCATCCACTGCTGGAGGGGAAGCTTCCTCTTTCTAAACACGCATGCACACACACATGCACGCACACATGCATGCACACACATGCACACACGTGTGCATACTCATGCACACACACATGCACATACACGCACACACATGCATGCACACATGTGTGTGCATACACACGTGTGCACACACATGCAGAGAGAGAGAGAGAGAGAGAGAGAGAGAGAGAGAGAGAACAGAGAGGGAGGGGTCTCTCAGCTTTGGCCAAGAAAGACTTCTTGAGTAGTATGGCTTGGCTTAGCATATTTCTGTCTATTTATTTCGGTGCTTAATGTGCATTTCTTGGCGGTTCTTGATAGTTTGCACGTTGCTGCCTGACAAACATACCTGACAGGGACATACAAGTGAGTTCTAGGATGACGGTGCCCATTAATTACAGAGGTAGATTTATTATCATGAAGGGTTCTGGATAAGTCCACCACAGTCCTACCATTTTGCTAGAGAAAGAATCTGTCCTTCGTGTTCACCTGCTAGGGCTATGACTGCAGGCGCTCTTTTCTTACTTTTTTTTTTTTTCTTTTGTTTAAATTACTTTATTAGATATTTTCTTCATTTTCATTTCAAACGCTATCCCGAAAGTCCCCTATCCCCTCCCCCACCCTGCTCCCCTTCCCATTCATTCCCACTTCCTGGCCCTGGCCTTCCCCTGTGTGGGGCATGTAAAGTTTACTTCCTGTGTACCCCCCCACTGCTCTCAAGCTTGTAGCAGTCCTCCTTCCTCAACCTCCTGAGGGCTAGGATTACAGGCACAAGGCTTTATGCTCAGCCTCCACATCCTTATAAATACTTAACTCCTGTCTTCCTCAGGATAGACATTACTCTTTGTCCTGACTCCTGGAGACCCCGAGGCCCAAGAGAACAGGTGCAGACAGGCAGGCAGGCAGGTGGGCAGGTGGGCAGGTGGGCAGGTGGGCAGGTGGGCAGGTGGGCGGGCAGGCAGGTGGGCAGGTGGGCCGGCAGGCGGGCAGGCAGGCCACCCTCACCACTGCAGGAATCAGAGCCTTGGTCACACCCCAGCCTTTTCTGAGACTCACATGTCTACCCATCTGCTGACCACAAGGGAATAGCTGCTCAATCATGTTTTGAACTGGTATCTGAGCTGTGCACAGACATCCTGGTTCCCAGTCAAGCACAGGCCTTGAACCCTAGTGACCCTAAAGGATGGCAAGTGTCTAGCCATGCCTCCTGGGCCCTTGGCTCCTCTCGCAGCTACAGCTTCACACAGCCTCCCGTAGAGAGGTGTGTGGCCATCCATCAGTCATGTAGGCAATGTCCCATGCTCCTGGTATCCTGTTTGGACTCCACCCCCACAGTTACCTGGCAACAGCCAGGATGGCCCAGCCTACTATAAAAGGGGCTGCTTTTTTCTCTGATTCTCTAGCTCTTACTCTTGCACCCCCTCTCTCCACCTTCCCTACCCCCATCTCTTCACGTGGCCATGGCCAGCCTTTCCTTCCCTACTCTCTCCCTCTCTCTGTCTTTCTACAATAAACGCCTTAAAACCATGGACTGTCTCTTCTCGTTGGGACCCACCTGTGCTGGAGCAATGGAGCAGGTCTTCCCCTAATGAGCCTCCTGTCTAACCTCCTGCCAGGAGGGCCCCCTGCGCTCCAGCCACAGCTTCAGGCAAACCAAGCTAGCCACCCAAGCAAGACAAGCACTCTTGTCCCTGTGGGAACCAGCCAGACCCCTCTCTCCCTGCCTTTTTTCCCTTTGCCGCCCCCCACCCCCGCCAGAGTCCACCGGCCAGCCCCCATTCTGTGTTCCCATTCTCAGCTATTCCGAGGCATACAGCAGCGTCTGGGGTGTCTGAGAGCCTGAGAACCTGTCGTCCTCGGCCTCCGTGCAGGCCCAAGGACCCCCCAGCCAATTCTGGCAGTTCCGCAGGGACCCCAGACTGTGCTTCCCCACCTCTGGAGAGGGGTCCTGCAGCTTCTCACAGCCTGATGCCTGCCTGGTGGTGCTGTGGGGGTGCACAGAGTCAAACTTCTCGTGTCCCACCTCTCCCAGCAGTCCTAGTCCCGAGCGGATGCGGGACCCCATTTTTGACCCACAACTGAGAATGTTTACCATAACTATTGTGTCTCAGAACATGTGCATCCTTTGAGCTGGAGTGGTCTCCACAGACGTCACGTTACCTGCTTGCCTTATTTCTGTAGTATGAACATGTGAAGTCCACTCTTGGGTAGCTTTCACGACTCATTAATTACTGAACTCACCACAATGAACTACCCTTTAACCCACTCTCCCACTTAGCCTCAAGCCTTTGTGCTGATCTATATGCATCTCACCAGCAGACCACCTCCGACTGTACCCGGCCCAGCTATACAATGGCCCTCCCCTCTCCTCCCCTCTCCTCCCCTCCCCTCCCCTCCCCTCCCTTCTCAGAAGCCTCACTCTGTGTCACAGTCACACACAGAGCTATAGATGTCTACTCCAAATCAACAGGTTCTCAAATGCCAGCTGATGACCCAGTGCTCATCAGCCTCCTGTCTTCTCCTTACACACACACAGTCACATGCACACTCACAAACACATGCACACACTCTCTCACACACTCACATGCACACACACTCACACACTCACACACATGCACACACTCTCATACACTCACATGTACACAATCTCACACATGCATACTCACACACATATGCACACACACTCTCTCACACACACTCACACACATGCACACTCACACACACATGGACACACACACTCACTCTCACACACACACACATGCACACGCACACAAAGTCACATGCACACACACACTCACAAACACATGCACACACTCTCTCACACACACTCACATGCACACACACTCACACACTCACACACATGCACACACTCTCATACACTCACATGTATACTCTCTCACACATGCATACTCACACACATGCACACTCACACACACATGGACACACTCTCTCTCTCTCACACACATACACATACACACACACACACACACACACATGCACACGCACACACACATTTTGCCAAGGTTGGAACAGGGGATAGGAGTAGCCATTGTGGAGAAAGAAGGTGCTGTTTTCCTGTTTGGGAAACAAGCAATTTCTCCTGTATATGCCAAGGAGGTCCTGTGTGTTGTGTGACTCCCATGGGTGGTAAGTTCTTAGTCTTGCCCACTAAATTCCCGTAAGACAAATGTGCCCTCAGTAAAGACAGCTGTCTCAGTTCCGGACCCTGGCAGGTCTCCCCTAAGACTATGTCAGCTCTCTACAACACCCCCCCAACTCTGTCTCGTGCCCTTAACATAGACCATGACAGTCTGCTCTCCTTATCAGGACAGACATTGATGGGTGAGGACAGAAAGCCCCCTTGCTAAAACTGGTGAGGGTGGAAGAGAGGAGAGCATTTCGTGGGGGGTAGGAGGGACGTCATAAACCAGTCAGTTTCTCCTTGTGTCCCCTGGAGGAAACTGGAGCATCTGTGAGTGCCCAAGCTGTTTGCTGTGCACACAATGCTAAGCAGAAAATCAGCAGGGGACAGTAGGAGGCACACATTGTCCCAGCTCTCCAGCTTACATTATTCCTTCTTTATTAAGTTCAGATGTGATGAAGAGCCTTGCTCCTCCCTGGAGGGTGACAAGTGGTTGTCTAGAACCCTTGCAGGCAACAATTATCTTTATAAATAGGCCAGTGAGTGCCCACCGCCACACTCACAGGAACTCGGGGCGCCAGCGCAAGCAAGGCCCACTCCAACCTTTGCACACAATGCAACCAGGTATTAGTCATACAACTTGGGGCCGTGGCAGAAGCCAGGGGCATACAGAGTGGTCAATCAACGGCAGTCCCCTGGCCCTGAAAACACATCTCTGCTTACCCACTCCACTTTCCATTAGCAGGGAACAGATGGAGCCCAGGTCCTTTCTGATGTGCTGGGCTGGTGAGGCAGCGGGGAGAGGTGCCAAGAAGTAAAGTGGGCGGGCACTTGTTTGTATTGGAGAATGGGCCCAGTAAGGTGCCTGGGAACCTGCACTTGCATTGGGAGATGGGTCTTCTGTAGGTCTCTTTTCAGATCACCCACCTGCACCACTAGCTTCTACTGTGGTGGCCCTGGTAACCTCTAAGGTGAGACAGTGACAGGTTGGATCGTGTTGCCAGGGAAGATATATTTGCCACCTGACTTGGTGTGACAAAGTGACAGAGTAGTCCTGAAAAGTTAGTGGATGTTTGAAGAAAAGCCCAGGGTTCACCTATCACTGGGTATACCCATCTGCATATGCAAAATCAAGGGGTGCCATCAGGCCTGAGAGACTGTGACCCCCCCCATAGTATTTCAAAACCACCTCTGTAGTAAAGTGGAGCAGCCACGCTTCCTCCACTTCTAGCAGGACCAAGCAAGGGAGCAGTGATTTGGAATAAAATGAGGCAGATGAATTAGCCATGAGCTTCCCAGCCTGGGTGACCTACGTCTAGAGGTCAGTGTAAGAGTGTGTTGGGAGATCTCAGGCATGGTAGAGCAGTATGCAGGAGGTCCCATGACCCAGGTCATTTCTGCCCAGTGTCGGCCAGGAACTCTGGCTCGGCCCCGCCTTTTCATGTGGGAAGCTGGGGCAGAGATGGAGAAAGCTTCCGGATAGGAGGGGAGGGAAGCTTCCGGATAGGAGGGGAGGGAAGCTTCCGGATAGGAGGGGAGGGAAGCTTCCGGATAGGAGGGGAGG